>NW_017728995.1:2825618-2846606 GCF_001723915.1 Gavialis gangeticus | reverse complement strand
GCCTGACTGGGTCTCATTCTATTCACCATCTACCTTCTCATATGGCAAATATGGAAAGACTTATGTTTTAAAATGAGAGCTTCATAACAGAAGGGCCCAGAGGAGGAAGCTGGGATTTGGCCAAAGTGAGAAATTCCTAAGATTTTTTTTTATATTTACTTTGCAGTACCTCTGCTTTCTAACATCAACCACATTAAGGTAGAACTGTCAGATGAGGACTCTTCAGGAGTGCTTCACATAGCATGTGTACATACTGAGAATATGAAAAATGTCCTTTGTTCCCTCTTCTAAACTTGATTTTTAGGATTTTTAAGTAAATAATAGAGGGCAGGCAAACAACCATAACCAGAAAATCTTACTTAGCAAAATAACCTGTTGTTTTATTTTTTTTAAATGTGCAGGTGTGAAAGCCTTTTTCAGAAGACTATACCATAGAACAAAGTTGCAAATTGGGTCTGAATACTAGGAAGATCTTTGCCTCTGTCTGCTCCTTGTAAGTTCTCATCAGGTCCAAGCTCTGCATTTCATCATGTTTTTATTCCAGAAAGGTAGTTTCATTTTTCTCATATAGAATATGGCACTTGTGGGAAGATGAGGGAACTTGAGGGAAGAGACATAAGGCCAGCCACATAGGTTTCAATTAAATTGGTTTTATTTATCTGGGAGCCCCAAAGCAGAAAATAGGGAGCTTCAAGGTGTTCTTGTATCCACAAAGGACTAGAGATAGTACTTGGAAGTCCCCCTGAGTCTAGAGGCCATTTGGGCTAATGTGGTTTAGGCACACCAGTTTCTGTAGTCAACCGCAGACAAGATAGTAAAGTGGCTCTCCCCACCTCCAGCCATCTTTAACTCTCCACCATGAATGACCAGGAACTTATTTACAGCTCAGTTGACTAGGGGCAGGTTTGGGCACTAGTCTAAAATAATGCTTGAACTCATTTTTCTGGAGCTATAGACAAACACTTGCCACTATGTTCTCAGAGACAGTGTGGCAAATTCGGATGCTGAAGCCTGTAAATCCTATTAGCCCCTTTTTAAGCATGTCTAAGCATATACACATTCATAGTAATGTTCAAACAGTCCCTTTCTCTCATGTCTGTTCTGCTTTGTACAAATATGATTTAAATCGATGTGGGCCTCTGATTTCCTTGTCTGAAACAGTTGGGACAATTCCAGCTACATTTATGTTTATACCTAAGTGAGCAAAACAGAGGCCACAATAACTTAGATACCTTAATACAGCACTTTTACTAGCAGAATACACTTCAGTGAGGGCACAAGAGTTGGAGGATAATTTTATAACACCTGTGGTAACAATTCTAGAGATTTGACCAACTAAGAATGACAGCGATCACAATGAATGTAATAAATCATGTCAGCTTTACTTGCCTTTGTGATTGCAGGAGTATCTCCTGATATTGTCTTTTAGGCTAGGTACAAACTTTATTCTTTTACCAGTATAAGTGATTGGAAACTGGTCTATATCTGCAACAGAACAGAAGCTCGGCACATATAGACTGGTTTAAAAGTGTTAAAACCTGGTCTAAGATTTGCCCCCCACTCCCACTAAAAAGTGAATGTATGTTCTGTTTGCTACCAATCTAAAACTACGCCGTCTATAGAAAACCACGTAACTTAGATCAATTCTGCCTTGGGCATTTTGAATGTCTGTACTTAGCCCTAATAGCTGACAAAAAATTGTTAAATCTGGTGTGGAAAAACATGCAAAGAGAAAGATATAAGAAAGTTACTACCAAAGGATTGCTAATTCTAAAAGAGTACTACCAGTAGTAACAGGTTTTGATGGTAATCACTTGAAAATGTAAGCAGAACAGATAATACAATTCAAAATGGTCCTGAATCAAAATTCTGGATTCAAATGTTCCTAGGCTTTCAGATAATTAAGATCCAGATAAAAATGTCATAGCATAGTCTCTTCTGTCAGTAATTTTTGGGTAGCATACAACCTTCTCATTTTAAATGACCACAAGAAGTTTGAGAAACAGTAATATATATGTACCTCAATTGTGAGCCTGGACACTATAACAAAGAAGAATTGATTAACTGTGGTGAAGGTAAAACTGAGTTATTACAGAGTTTTACCTCCTTCCACTAGAAATGGGAGGGCCTGACAGGACCTGAGTCAGTATACAATGACTTCTAGTCTTAAAGTATATCCAAATGTTGCTGTAAGTGCTACTCCTTAGCTATGTATGTGTTACTACTATGTTGTTCATAGCTGAGAACAGGCTCTACACACTGTCCAGTTTCACACTCACACAAGTCTGGCATATAAACAATATATAAATAAGGTTATTGGAGGATTTGAGTGCTAAGATAACTTGAGAGTGGTGCTGGGGAATGAGCTCAGGACCCCTTGAAACAATGTTTGATGCCTAATTTCCTGGCCTGAACACACGTGGAATAGAGGCAAGTATGTGGGTCTTGTTTCTCTGTGGGGCACAGACTTGGGCCTTGAAGTTCAGTACATGAGTTCTACATCCATGTGTTTTGGCTATTAGACTGAAAGCTCACTCTCCCTGGTTTCATTTACCTATATTTTCCTACTAATATCTTTTATCATATTTTCTGCATGTACGAAAAAAAACTGCAAGACTGCATTTGCAATCTATAGAGCTAGGACTTAGCTTTATTGAACATTATGGTGACTTGTATGTCTACTGAAGGTTCCGAAGGTTGAAAGCTGAAGCTAGGTAAATTCAAAATAACTGACGTTCCAGTTTTTAAGGGACAAATTATATAAGCATTGCCAGACATGTGGTGGATTCTCCATCATTAGAATTCTTTAGGTCAGGATGGCCCGTGATAGGCCACAACTCAAATAGTAGTTATGAAATTCATACAGAAATTATTGGATAATGTTCCTAGGCTTACATTGTGCAGGAAATAAGACTAGAGAATCATAATGCTATCTTGTGGAATTTAAAATCTATGACATGGTAAATAAGGTTAGGAACTCAGAGAAATTAATTTTCAGTAATGCACAACATAGGTCTGCAAAGGACTGCTAATACCTGACTTAGACATAATAGACTAGAGTTGTGTTTCATGGCATGTATTGTATATTTAACATGAAGTACGTAAGAAAAACAAAAACGATACAGACAGTTAAAGCTTTTTCAATTAAATTATTTTCCCTCAGACACAAACACATGTGAATACATTAAAAACACACACACAAAACAAAATAATGTAATTTTTAACCTGAAATAGAAAAATATAATTAAGAAAGAGAAGTTTTATTAGGGCAATTTCACTTTATTTTTCCATACAGCAAGGTCAACTATAGCAGTAATAATAAAATAAGCATAAAAACAAATTGCAGCCCAGGACAGAGTACATAATTTGGAGCAACTACAAGCAAAAAGTAAGTTTGTGATTACATAATAGTAAAACCAAGCACATCTGTCCTTTCAGCAGATGAAAGTTGCAGGGTTGCAAGTAAGTGCAACGTTATTAATTATTCAATATAAATACTGGAGATGCCAGATAATATAATGGCCTAATCATTTTTTCTTTCCAGCTTTGGCTTATAAAATTACATGGTTTCTTGAGTGCTTTCCATTAAAACGGTAAAATCTGATAGGTTTATTTTTTCACCTGCTAAAAGAACAGGACCACTACAGCAATAAAAAATAATCACATAACAACTACAGCTACGGTGTGCTGTTTGGTTTGCCTGTTCATGATTTAACTCTTTTTGTGAAAGTCAATATTTGTTTTGAAGGTTTTTTTGTGAACAATAAACCACTGAAATTGTCAAACTGGTTTGAATAGTATAATATTCTTAATATAGTTCTTTTTTGATACTTTAAACATGCAGTAGTTTTTGAATAATGTACGGAATATTTGATCCATGATTTCACCTTGATGGTTTGAAGTACCTGCTTTTTAAATTTTTTTATAGATATATCTCTCTCTCTCTCTCTCTCTATATATATATATAGAGAGAGAGATAGAAACAAAAATATATATATATCTCTCTCTCTCTCTCTCTCTCTCTCTCTCTCTCTCTCTCTCTCTCTCTCTCTCTCTCTCTCTCTCTCTCTCTCTCTCTCTCTCTCTCTCTCTCTCTCTCTCTCTCTCTCTCTCTCTCTCTCTCTCTCTCTCTCTCTCTCTCTCTCTCTCTCTCTCTCTCTCTCTCTCTCTCTATATATATATATAGAGAGAGAGAGAGAGAGATAGATATATATATATTTTAGTAATGATTTTCAGGCAGATTTGACCCAGTGGAATTTTTGTCAGTCATGAGATCTTGGAAGGATGGCATATCTTTCCAGCTGAAAAAATCCTGGCAAACTACAAGCTGTCCACATAAAGCAAAGCAACTTTTTGAAGGGGTATGGAGTGCTAACTCTGTGCCACTTTTGCAAGCAATTTTGTTCAGCCTGTCATTTTTATTAGCCTTAACAAAACTCCTTGTAATTATAGACATTTTTATTCAAAATAAGATCTTACTATTATACAGGTTTCTCTCTTTTTTGACTATATACAGAAGTGCAAAAAGTCAACCTTCTCTCTATACGTTCCCACATGCTAAACTGCAGCATAATCAACCCTCAAGAGTTTGCACACACGCTATAATTCTTGTTACGTAAACTTTGAGTATTTGGATTATCAAAACAAAAAGTCCCTTGATCTATTGATTATGCAGCTTATTTATAACAAGGCCTGATATTCAGGGATTTCAAAAAATATTTAAACAATATTTTAACATTTGAAATGGATACAGTAGAAAATAAATTTTATTCTAATATCTAGGAACTAGATTTTCTTATAATAACTAATTACAAACAAAATAAATCATCAAAATATTACTCAATTGTCTGCCAGGATTGTTGCGATAGCAACAACTTAACTTCTTACTTAGCAATGATTATATAATTATAAGATATCCATATAAAAGATCTTTGTTCTTTTAATGAAAACTAGACAAGAACTAACAATGACTGACATTCTTACATTGTAATATTAAATCAGTAAAATATAAATCATTTAGTTAACAATACGAATACTCATATGACACTACATGTAAATTCAAAACTGAGTATGTTATGAAGAAAAAAAACCTACATTTTTATTTATTTTTTTTGTATTTTGGAAAAGTCATCAGTAAAATCTAATAAAACAAAATTCTATAAACTGAAACAGTATTCAACTGGTAATAGAAAATGAAAACAATCTAATAAATGTAAGAAATAAAAACTACATTTTTAACAAGAAAAATAAGTAATATTCTATAATGTAAGTAACTACAATAACATGTGAAGTCACCTATACTTTCTTAACACGATTGAAATTACATTGGTATGGGTTTTAACCCGTAATGTAATAATCTAAGGCTTTAATAGATGTACAGTACAATCAGTAAAATCAACACATCATTCTTATACTAGAAAGCATCTCTCTCAAGCATAAAAACTTGCAGTAAACTTGGAAGTATGGAAAGTTCTAGAACTGAACTCTCACTTCTTCCACTCCACACTATACTACCAGTGACCTGGCCCCCACTTCAGCAGTTTGCTGAACAGAGCAAAAATATCCTTTACTAGCTGCAACATCCAAACCACAAAAAGGAATTCCTTTGGATGAATCCATTCTTAAAAACTTGAATGCACATCTATTTTTTATTTTATTTTGTAAAGGCTTTCTAAGGCTATAAGCAGTTAATCTGAACAAAAAAAAAATCACATATAAAACTCACCCAAGTATTTAACCCACCCAATTTCTACACTAATTAACATCTCCATTTTTTTCATATTTTGGTTTGTCATGCGGCTGATGTCAGTGCTTCTTTCTTCTTTGTTTAGAGTCACCGTTTTGAAGCGTGACTTTGATGAAGCATTTAAGCAAAAGTGAAACCCATCTCTGCAAAGCATTTATAGTCTTTTGACTTTTGACAGAGGCTATAAATAGAAGCAAAATAAGTTCCTCAAACGTTTGTTATTGTGTCTCAGAAATGGCTTTTCCCTTTTGTATATCGTGTTATATGGTATAATATGCATAAATATTACATTACAATGTCTTAAAATAGTTTATATATGTGTATATGTCCAGTATGTGTTAAGTTAATTTGTATCGATAAAATACCTTTCTTGTGCTGTCTACTGTTATGTAAGGTAGAATTGGCCATTTCTGAGACAACTTTGGTTTTGAAACAGAATGGTGCCCTTTGACTGATCAGTACTAACAAAATAAGCAAAAATGTGGCTCTGAAAAATAACACTGCAGAAATAATACTCTAATTTGATGTACAGTCTATGGCACTTCATGAGAATCCTTTACAACATGGTACTTAAAGCCATTGATGTGCTTTAAAATATACACAGTTGTGGTTTTGCTTGGCACATTCATCTCTGTCAGATACCTCTCTTACCACTTCTTACAATCTATTACATTAAAAATATTACTCTTAAACAAAAATTACTGTGCATGCACGCTCTCATCTATAATGGCAATTTTAAATACAAGGTGCACCTTTGTTATTTGTAAACCTTGAAAGAAATAAACTTACTTAAAAAAATTATATCTTGGTCTACAGACGTACCAATACATAATAGATTTATGATTACATCATAGTCTGTCTTTTCAAGATGACTTACATGAGTATGTAGGAAATAGACTACATATGCATATCTAAATATATATATGCATACTTCTGTGCTAGAAAAGATAGACAATGTTGTAGTTTTAGACAATAAGATCACCTCAGCACAAATATCAATTCAATGTACAAAGTATATAGGCAACAGTGTGCAGTGGATTTCCAAGTTCTTGTTTCTTCTTGTTAACATGCAATGTGTGGACGTCTTACTGCTGAGGGAGTTTCGGTGTGTTTCTTGACGGTATATACATTATGGCTAATGATCTTGTCCTTTCCTTTACCCAAGCACACTGTCCTCTTTCTCTTTAGTATGATCTAGAAAAGGAAAAAGAAAGGAAAGAAATTTAGCATGTTCATTTATTCCCTTTAAGTACCTTATGGGCACAGTCTTGCAGTTTCAGCACGAGGGGAATCTGTCACCGAAATTAAAAGGACTTTTGCACCAGCATAGCGATGAGGCTGGGCACCCCAGCAGTTTTCCCAGTCACTCGGCCCTAGTTATGCCAATGGAGTTTTGTATACCAAATGTAAACAGTACTATTTCCCAAATAATATATTCATAACAAAGATATGTTTTACAGACATTATTGTGTAATGATGAAATTATTTATGAAACTAGAATGCCATCATGATCGAGCCATATTTCCTGCCTGGCCCTCCTCACCCCTATAGCTACTAAAGCTTCAGGATTAACAGAGTACTAATTAGTTATTGGGGTTTTACTTAGGACCATACCTTGATACCACTGACAAATGCAGCCAGTAACATTGAGTTTGGTGGCAGCAAGAATTTGGGTAACATTTTAAAAACACCGGAAGTCCACATCCTCTTCAATGACAGCAATTGGTAAACACCAATTAATTTCATAAGACACACGAAACATGCCTAAATAAATTATTTTGGGATTTGGGCTGTACAAGTATGTCTGTTTAATGCCAGGTAGTGCTCAGCAGGGTACTTCAGGTTAGGTCTGTGTGTGCTAACTTCAGAACAAGAAACAGCAACAGGCCATGCTGCAACTTGGCAAATTAATTATGCTGAGAAGCAGAGTGCTTAAGTCTCTTTGAAAATGGAATTTGGACTGCAAAGTCATTTACATCCTTATGAAAATTATATCCCTGGCCACAAATGAGAAGAAAATTATGATTCTATTTTAACAAATAAATAACCACACTGTCAGGTTAAATAGTGTATTTGGCTACGGTGAAACCATCTCTTTAAGAAAACAACAGAAATAGGAAAGCTGTAGATAATAAAAATGAGATGCTAAATTGCAGGAGGCAATGGTCTGTGGGAGGAATAATTAATTATATATATGATTTAGAGAGAATGCAGTGAGGAAATTAATAAGGGGAGGGCATAATTGGAAATAGCTTTTAGGCACTCTATAATTAACCTGGGTCTACCACACAGGAGACCTGGGTTCAATTCCCAGACACTTATACAACTACAGCCATGGAGGCACCAAACATCTGGACTCAGTCTGGTCTTTGGATTCTGTCTTAGTGGCCTAAAGGGAGGATGGAATTTCCTCCAAAAATTCCTGCCCAGGCACATGCATTGAAGGTCTGGGTGGCCCTCATGCATATACCATGATCCAGGAGGATCGACGGTTGCCAATTAACCTGGAGAATTCATTATAGGTTCATATTTAGCCAAATAGCTTAGAGTGAGTTTTTAAAAAAATATGACCGGACTATATATGCACTGATAAACCCTGTTAGGGTTAAGATTTGCAAGTAGTAGGTACAAGTAGTAGGTTCCCCCGGGCTTAGACGGCTAACTTTGTATCTCCTGTAACCTAGTTGCATTCCCCCCCTCATCCCCATCCCTATCCCTCGCTTGTTAGTCCCTCGCTTGGGCGATCTGTATTTCCCTACCAGCTTTGTCATCTTTTTTGGATTCCCAATCCTAAACATATACTAATAAAAGTCAATTTGTTCTCTTACGTTGGGCTTAAACATCAACTAATGTCATGAATAAACTTTTTTCTTGGCTGAAGAAAGCTAATAATCAAGTGGCTATCCAGAAACACGCAGAGCTATGATTTATTTATATGTAGGGTATGACCATAAATGAAACCAGTTGTGAGGACAGAGTAAACAATACATTATATTCCACTTAAACCTGAAGAGTAGATGGTAGCTCTGTAATGGAGAAAGAGGTGGAAATGAAGGCATATATTTCCTTCCAGAAGCTATTAAGTTATCCTAGCATAGTTGGATGAGAAATTCTATAAGGCTAAACCAAAACAGAGAGCTCATATGTCATAAATATAAACTAAGATTTCATGATTGAAAATGCAGGAAAAAAAATCTCAGAAACAGAGACAAGTGAAACCAACTAAAAGCCTGTCTGCAAGGAAAGAGGCTAAATTATGAGAAGCTGATTGTAGTTCAACCCCAAACTATGCAAATATAAATTGAATTTGCATTCTCCACATGACCTCTCACTTTTCTGTAACCTATATCACAAAAATACCTCCCATAACTTACTATAATTTGGCAGTCTCTGCTCCAAGGAATCCAGGGCTTAGTTAGACTAATAATTAAACTCTAATTCTCATTTACAGAATTTTGCAAATTTTGTGATTAAACAGCTCTTTCAGAAGAAAGCCTCAGTATAGCCAGGTGCCCTATTTATGGCCCACAGTATATATCAGAGGTAGGCAACCCCCGGCATGGGTGCCAGAGTGTAGCACTTCAAGGCATTTTGCTTGGTACGTGTGATCTGGGGCAGATAGCGGAGAAGGGGCCAGAACTGCAGTGCCACAACAAGGACCAGGCCCCTTGTGGCTCCCCCACTATCTGCCCCTGGCATGCCAACTTCTTACAAGTTGAGGTCATGGGTTTTTTTGGCACTCTGCCCAAAAATGTTGCTGACCCCTGGTATATATGAAGTAGTGCAGTCCCTAAAAGAATCCTTTTGTTTTATAGATTCTGGATTTATTAATAAAAGATTTCACTCCAGACTGGCATGATGTGATTCCCACCCTACCAAGTCTGGCAGGCTCGCAAGTTATTTTTCCCCAGCTTATGCTGTCTTTTTAGGGCAGTGGAAGGCATCAAACAAATAAGCCTAAACTAATGGGATGGCAGGATTCTCCACCCGATTCAGCCTTTCAATGGGTGCTTAAATTCTACAGGAAGAAACAGTTTAATTACTGCTGACTCACTGGCATATATGGGGCTTACTGGGTTCCTCTTCCCTGCTCCTGCCAAAATGAGTGAGCAGATGTTGACCCGAGGCTTCCAGAAGCTAACAAAGCACGGCAATTTGAACACACCTGGCACCGTCTCAAAGTCAGACACTTCTAACGAGATGGGCTTGCTTCTCAAAAAGGTCTTTTGTGTGCTTTAGATTATGAATGCTATTAATTTAAACTTAATCACTGCTGTATCTTTTATGTCCAGTAAGCAGATGATAATAGATATAAAGGAACTGAGTTTGCTACATCCCATGCCCCCTGACAACCGAAAAGAGCTCTGTATCCTCTGTAAGGCCACTGGCACCCAGGAAGTCTGCAGGCACACTGGTTGCCCAAGGTGAACCATCATTCTTATACTGTGGACAAAGCCTCTGACTTAGCATCCAAGAGGCAAGCAGAATCGGCATGGCAGCAGGTACAGAGTTTATGTCCTTGGGGATCCAGATCTCTTTACCAGTGCAAGCACCAAGCAGGACTGTCTGTCAGTTTTATAAATCACAGGCTACTAGGCTCATATGTTTCTGGAAGGAGGGTAGTTAACCACTGGCCTCTTTGCCGGCAGTGCCAGCAAAAGTGCTATCAGTACCAAATATATGGCAGTTTGGCAATACTGCCTCTGATGTACTGGACTGAAACCACTAACTTGCATCACTGATATTTGTCCAGTTTCTGTAATCCGCTGTTTAAAAAAAAAACCAAACCAAAAAAACAATTCTACATAAAAGCTATGGCCCCCATCACACAGAAGTTAGTATCAAAGAAACCCATGTCAAAAGAGCTTCTACAACACTTTAAAAAAAATTCTCCTTCAAAAACAATATGTCTCAGTAAAAGACAAGTTATTCCCAGACACAAAGAGCATGAAAACTGTGGAAGCAACACATCAAAAACTTACTGTTTGATGACAAAATGTCTACATCTGTGTAACATATTTGTGGCTAGTCAGATGTTCCGCAGATATTATGGGTATCTATAGGTAAAAAATGTAAACAATGAATAATATGTGCAACACGTCAACCAGGAGAAAACGCATTTTACTATCAAACATTACAGTAGTTCAGAAAAAGCAACAATCAGCTGTGAGGTGGTGGATTTTACATTGTAACTACAGTATATGTTACAGTAAACTGAAGTGCTACAAAAGCCAGTTAAAACTGAAAAAAACATTGTGGTAGGTACACTTGACTGATGTATATAAGTATTATTGGTTGTTTAGAAAGTAAGAGAAGTTAAAATCTACAGAAGTTCATGCAGTGCAGTCATTGAAAGGAGCCCTTTTTGTTGGCCTACACAAAGTTCAATGATTTGGGTATTTTACTAAGTCATTTGAAACAAACACCACAGCCAGATTTTGAGGAGTGTTTGCTAAATTAGTCTCTGGGTGCCAAACCAAGATGCCTTGCATCTGTTTTTTCACAGGTGGTACAAATTCACAGATTACCTACACCGTGTATTCTTGCCGCCTGTGAAAACCAGGAAGTAGGTTCTGAGTTGGGCACTGAAAAAACAAAGATTCTCTAAATTAGCAATTTATTTTTACAATGTTGGCCTTTGTAAACAGGACTCATCTACACAGCTCTCTGACCACTCGTCAACAGTGTGTTTTCCGTAAGATTAGCTTTAAAAATGAAACTGACAATATAACAATTACAAAGAGCACAAATAGCAAATCAAGACACAAGTTAGACAGCTCTTTCCTGGAGTCCAATCCTGCAGGCCCTCCAAGGTTTAACATAAATTAAAGTCAATGGGAGTGCACATACACAGGCCTTGCAGGATAGAGAACTTAATGAGAAAAACAAGACTGTTCGAAGTGAACTACAGATGTTAAACGAGCAGTATTAAACCCGCACCGCAACAAGAGGCAGGGAGTCAGACTGAGGCAGAGAACAGGTGCACTTATGTACAGAAAACCAGGTCCAGCACTATGTCATAATCCTGACTTAGATGTTGTAAAGAGCTGTGGAACTTGAACAGATAATATCCCCTCTCAGTTTGTCATACACATAGCTCCACAGAAGAAAGGAAGGGTGGAGTTTTTTTTCTTAACTAATCACTAAGCAGAATGTTTTAGTGGTGGATCTTTCCAGCCCTTACATCCTTGCTTTACTTTTCATATAATTTTACAGCATTTCCAACTAGCCCAGAAATGTGCTCCAAGCATAATGAAGCTTTTCATACCATTTTTTCTACTGCTGCAGGAGAAGATGTTGCACCCAACTGTGTAGAAGCATCAGGGATAGTGCTGTCAAAACATACCAAGGACCTTCAACACCAGTCAATGAAGATGAAGGGCCAGATCTTAAGACCTTATGCATGCATGCACATTGCACGTGTGGCATTAAATCATTTCAGCATTGCTTAAATATTATATACATATATTGCTATATATGTATATATTGAGGTTTGGCTGCAATACTTTACTGAAGTGTGTTATGAGGGGTCCAGGGAGAACAGGCATGAAATGGTCAGATTCTACAACAGCAAGTTTCCCCATTATCTATCTGGGGGAATGCATAGCAGCTTAGACATAGAAAAGACATTTAAGAAATCTTTTTTTTTTCTGTGGCTTTGTTTATTCTAGGAATTTTATGGACATATGTTGGGTACACAACTCAAATGACTTAAGGTTACTTGAATTGTGAATGAAATTACTCATACTGTTTACATATTTCTGATGGTTATTTACTTAGCTGACACTTACACATAGGTAATTGTTTTTGTAAATGAGTTTTCTGGGATTTTAATTCCTTTTCTGATCCAAATTTTCAAAAGACTTGGTCCCTCAATTGCAATATTTTTCACTAGAACAAACTGTTACTTGATCAGAAATATTGGAAACTACATCCAACTGCTGTGGAAACTAAACAGTATTTGGTTAAAATGCCTAATCTTTTTCTGGGACTTTAAGATTCATTGTTATAAATCACTGCAGTGATGCAATTCTCAGGCATGATGTTTTTGAGAATCTAGTTACTGTATATACCACCAAAGGCTTTATAGTTGGCTTGGCATCAAATATTAACGTACAAGATGCTCAAGGCTGATAGCAAGGCTCTGGGTCTAGCCCTGAAAGACACTAAATACATTCCACCCTATAGGTTTCACTGCAATGGGTAGCACACAACACCCTGATGGAAGAGCTTTGGCACTTCACAGGAATGGGCTCAGGATTTCTAAAACCAGCATCCAGTTTTACAGGTGCAATTAACTGCAGCTGTCATAAGAACAGTTGCCTGAAGGTGTATTTTTATTTATGCATCTGGATCTGATTGCACCTGCAGACTTGTTTGCCTTTTATGGTAGGATTTTGAATCCTCCAAGTTGGCATAATGACTGGAGCAGACTTGCATCAAAGGCAGGAACTTTTTAAAGCCAGCCCTTCTATACCATCACTTAATGACCCTGGCAATCAACTGAAACTGCAAAATAGCGCACAGAATTTTGTGGCTGAACAAAAGTCCCTTTTGCTCTAAATGCTAAAGGAATATATAGGACTCCCACTGAATTCATGTAGAGCCCTAGCTACCCAGCATTTGGTATCACATTTTCTGGACAGTGGGTGTGTCCACATGAGATGCATTAATCTAATGAGCAGTAAAGTGTCACTGTCTACACGTGTGCAGTACATTAGGCTAATGCATCATTTGCTAGTTCCAGGAAATATAGGTACTAGATTAATGGCACATTAGCTACTGCACAGTAGCACATGTGTAGACACTGGCCAGGAGCAATTTGCTCCTAGTCAGCTCAGGCAGCAGAGGTACACTGCTACCTGCCTAAGCCCCAATGCAGCAGGGAGCTGTGCTGGCTACAGGGGCAGCTGTCTCCCTGCCACATGGGGATCGGGAACCGGGAGAGCTGTCCCAGACACACAGCGATCTCCAGTTGGGATTGCTGTGGGACCCAATCTCTATGTGGCTGGGTTGACTTAATCTCCACATGACTGGGATGCAGCAGTCCCAGCTGCTGGGACAGCTCTCCTAGCCACGTGGAGACCGGGTCCTGCAGCAACCCTGGCTGCTGATCTCCATGTGGCTGGAATGCAGCAGTCCTGGCTGCCAGGACAGCTCTTCTGGCCATGTGGGAATTGGGACCAGCCCCTGTGCCCCCTGCCACCCATAGCTTGGCACCTGAGGGAGTCTGGGGCTCCTCCTGGTTGCTGAAGTGGTGCAGACCAGGGCAGGAGCAGCCCTGGAGTTAACTGCTTCCATTGGGAGCCAATGTGCTTCCAGCGGGCACACTTTAACATGTATGCAGGGGCATAGTTTAATGTTCCTGAATTTTCTGCAAAGAAAATTAAGGGACATTAATTGCACATGTAGATGCACCCAGTAATAGCAGGCAATAATTCTAAAGGCCTAGTACAAACATGTAAAATTCATGTCAGAATACATTTGAATAAAGGAGTTGTGCACTGGTCTCTCGGATGCTTTTAGTCTTTTACATTCTGAAGTACAAGAATAAAAACAAATTTGAGTTTTTGGTAATCTAAGAACAATGTAGATGAAGCATCAGTCAGAAGGGATGGGAGTTAAACACAATTCCTGTTCCTATTTTATACCCAGCTATGGCAATATTCATGGTAGCTGCCTAGAAAGAATTTGATTAGGTTTTTAATGGACACTGCATTAGTTAAAGTTTGTCCATGGTAAAACTCATCAGGTATTTCCCTAATTCAAAAATTTGAACAAAGGCTTGCAAGCATGTTCCTGTGTGGCCCAATCACAATGTTTTTGTTTTGCTCTTGGAAGAGCTGAAGAGAGTCAGAACATGTTCAGACTACTAAAATCCTGATCCTGCAATCCCTCTGCACCCAGCTTCCATTGGCTTTGATTGGAATGTGAAAGGAAATGGAGGCTTTGTGTACACAGAAAAAAAAGCTTTCTTGTGTATCATCCCTGACTTTTTAAATATGCGAGAGCAGAAATAAGCAGCATGGCCTATAAGTTAAGACTGAATCAGATAATCTCATGTCAGATATTTTTAGCATCAGAAATGGAGCTGCAGCACCATTTGAGCATGGATAAAGGCTTATTAAGCTAGGCTGCAGATCTTAGAGAGAATGTGTAGGCCAACAAGAGGTAAAATCAAAACCCCCATGCTCATTAAAAGCACCAATTTCAAGTTGTTTTTAAGGAACAAAGCTGTAAATTAGCAAACCTGGTTGGCTGTGGCTGTTGCAGCGAAGGGAACACTTGTGGCAGATGTTGTTGCTGCAGACACAGTGGCTGGCGTAGCACCGTGCACCATGGGAACTTTCGGAAGGAAAATCATATAAAGCAAACATACAGAAGAGTGTAGCAGTATGGGAACCATGGCAACATGTGGTAGAATAATTGAGCATGGTATTTATCACAGCAAGAAGCCATGTGACGAGACATCATTGCCAGCGAGTGACATGCAATCACAGTGCAAAAGCAGGACAACATTCCAGGGGCGGGGTGGGGAGGGAAATGAAAGAGAAAAAAGGGGAAAATGCTTGTTACCATCAAATCAGGAAAATCAAGACAAACAAGCTTACCCATTTCAATACAAAATCAAAACAAGAATTTTAAAATGCCCTTACATTTATGACTTACATCTGAATAAAAAGTAAAAAAATCCACCCCACGTATTTACTACAAGCTACAATTAATCAGTTTAAAGGAAAATGTATTGCTTAAATACAATAGTAAGATACAATATGTTACTTAACATAAGATAGTTTCTGAACACTGGAACTCATAGTCCAATCAAAATCCACCAAGCAATTCAGAAAGCTACTATACATAGTAAACAACATCTATGTGTCCATGTCAATTAAATAAAATGATTGCATTTAATTGACAGGTGTTAGTGCAGGGAGTTGGGGAAGATGGACTGCCACAACAACTATCAGTTAAAACCTAGCAGTGGATTTTGAGGGTCCGTGAGCTGCACCACAGGTTTAAGATAATCAAGAAACAAAGCTGGCACCTACCAACACTTGTAGCGGGTGTCATGCACAATATTGAGCCTGCCCATCATGCATTGCAACAGGAAGGTGGATTTGAAAAGGGAAAAGAATTAAAACAACCCATCACACGTGTAATTAGCAAATTTCATTGAACAAAGAAGAAAAGTTGTTATTATGGGAACAGTGGCATGTAACTGTCAGCACAATCAAATCATACGATAGCACAGTGATCAATTAGAACTAGTCTTAAGTGAGGGGAAGAAAGCTAAGTGAACTGTGTGCTGGTATAGTTAGCTTGTCTTTACTTTTCTCTAGCATTATTTGTCTTTTTACTATTATTAGGAAAGCTTTCCTTAGACTTATTTTAAAATTCTGGTTTATGCGACTGATTCATTTTTCCTTTCTGCAAAAGAACTTTTTTTTTAGCTATATGTATATTTTCAGAGTAAAGAAAGTACTTTAATGTATTGTCTCCATACAAGAAATTCATTTTCAGAAATCTGGGATGATCCTAGCACTGCAGTTATATTGGGATATACAGGATAGTTAAGAACAAAGGGGAGGAATTAGTTTAGCCTTTGCTCTCTGATCTGCATCCAGAAGGGGTCCTCAGCACACAGTTTGCCCTGAGTTTGCTCTAAGAGTCAGTGAGCATATTAAAGGAGAAAGTGGAGACTGCAGTTTGAAAATGGGACCAGACCCGAACGACCTTTAGTTCTTCTCTGAATCTGGCCATAATGTAATATAGCAGGAGGGTATGTTCTTGTTTTTTTCCCAAGGGTCTCAGAGGTACTTGTGGCCCAAGGAAGTAGTCTGCCAGTGGCTATAGTGGCACTCATGCCTTTAACCCCTGAAAACCCACCAGGTTCTGGCAGGCCAATTCTTTGATGGTGGGGGAGGGAAGGATTTCTTGGGTAAGTTTGGATCCTTTGGGAGATTTCTCCCCATGACCATATTAGGTGGATTTTTCTGTGGAGAGAGGTGATCTGACTGTTCACAGCTAGTTCTGGGTCTTTACTACCACCAATCCCCGTTGCTCCCATGTGTTTTGGTATTGCCTAAGTGTCAGGACAGTAGAGATTTTGTGACCACCATTTATATATTGTGGGGTGAACTGAAAATGAAGTGCTGACTTTCAACTCAGATTTTTGGCAGGTTTGTTTACTTATTGTGGAATTTAGAGAGAGTATAACAACTATAGATAGTCCATAAAGTCCCCAGAAAAATGTGAGGCTGCCTGATTGACATTATTTCTTGCTGTAGGATACACTTTAACTGCTTGTAATTTGTTGGAAGGGTAGACCCTTTGGCTGAGATAGAATGTCAGCAATACTTAGATGACTAGCCTGTCACTCTCCTTAATACAAATAAGAATACTAGGGATCACATCAGATAAAATCTTCAAAGAGAACACAGTGCCAATAGGAGTACTGCATTTTTAGGCACGCACAGTTTCTAGTCTGCAAATTTCAGTAACTGGGCAATCCCACTTATTTACTTAGCAAAATGCTTTTGTTCCACATTGTGAATTTTGTACTTGCCAATCTTTTGTTTCCTAAAGAAAGACTTTAAAATTAAACTTTAGTTTATAAAGTCATTTTTTCATATTTCATCATATCAATGTTTTTGAAAAGACTCTCTCCTTTATTTTGTAATGACTCGCCTTATTTACAGTCAGATACATTTAGATACAATTTAGATCAATTTTATCTAAATTAATTTAGATAAATGTGATGATTACCCTGATATGAATAAAAATAAATGACTCAGGAAGCGTTGAACAGAGAGCTCATAATCGAAGTAGACACAGAAATTCTCTGAAAGACAGTCAATAGGAGCTACTGCTATGCTGTTTCCTTGAAGCAATATGGCAATAACAAAGAGACACTGTTGTGTTTGAATAGCATGACATGTTATTTTCTTAGCTCTTGTTAAGTGGTATACAGAATTGTAGGTCATGTTGCAGTGATTTTTCACAATCCCAAAGGCCATTAGTGGGGAAAAAATCAGTAATTTATGCTAGGCAGGACATGAAAGTTATTGCCTTTCAGTATAAGAAGATGTGTTTAAAGCTGTGAGGAAAATGGAATAATTAATTCTGCTATGTAACAAAACAGAATGAAAATATTCATGAAGGATGGTTTAAAGGAAGGATATTTAATGTTATGGCCACATCCTTCTTGTGTCATCACCTGTTAATTGCCACTGAAGACAGTGGGACTAGTTGCGAGAATACATGGAGCAAAATGTGGCCCCAAGGTACAAACTATCAGCTAACCAGTGTAACAGTGCTCTGAGTTACACCCATGCAAACTCAGTGATGTCACTCAGACTGCAGAGATGTGGCTAGAGCACACTGTGCCCTCATACAGCTTCCCTATTTATTATGTTTTTACATAGTTTATTGTATCTACATGCCAAATATACTGCTAGATTTTTGTAATGACTCTCTGAAATATCAAGATTGAGTTAGCTTAAATTTTAGTTTTGCATTATCTCCATTAACATTATAACCAGTACACACAGTTTGAAAGGGAATTGCAGCAAATGAACAGAAGGCAGCAATGAAAATACTAGCTATGGTGCAATAACTTGCAAATATGAATACATAATGCTGTAGGACCCTCTTACCAATAATAAATAATCATTTCTCTATGTCCTTAATATTCATTTTAACTTCAAGTGCTTTAATTTACTAATAAGACTGTCCAAACAGTGAACTTCCTTATTCAGACATTCCTTAGCCTTTCAGCATTTGATTTAAAGCATCTGCTATATTAATTGATTGTAATTTCATAACAAAATTAATTCCATTGCAGAATATGGTAATTTTGATTAATTCTATGTTTGCACTGGAATGCTGAACAGCGCCTTGTCCTCAACATTTATATATCTACTAGTCTTGTTGTACTATTTAACCCAGTTTATTCATTCAGTTAAAACCACAAAGCACTACAGCGACCAGGTTACCAATAGATAACATGAGTGAGTGCTTCAATCTGAGGGCCTTGTTATACATTACACTGTGAGCTGCTCAAATGTTGATCAGCGCTAGTGCTAGCTTGAATTCGGAGCAGTCAGCACGTGCAGACCAGCAGGGGCCTGGAGGACTGAAAGGTAAGAATCCTTGCCCCCCGCCCAATCCAGGCTCCCTGATGCTCCTGCTGCCCCAGGGGGTACCCTGTCCCTCCCCTGTCCCCCTTCTGCCCTCTTTCCTCACTTACCTGTGGAAGTAAGGAAGAAGAGGTCCTCCTTCTGCCCTCCTCCCTCACTTATCCCTGTCCCAGGGATACAGGCAGGGAAGGGCTGACCTGCCTTCCTGGCGCCCACCACCACCTGAGCCTAGGCCAGAGTGCACTGAGCCTGGGCCAGAGAGCAGCAGCAGCAGTGGTGGTGGGAGCAGTGTCTGGGCAGGCATGTTAATACTTCCTTGCTTGCACCTCTGGGACAGACGATGAAGGCAGCCAGAAGTAAGTGGGGGGCTGGGGTATGGGGGTTAGTGAGCAGGGATCTGGGGTGCTGGGGCGTAGGGCAGCAGGCCTCATCTGGGCCGGGGGGGCGGGGAGGAGATGGTGTTCACACTAACGTGAAGGCTAGAGTGACCACACATTAATGTGACACAAGGTGGGTAACACGGATCAGAGAGAAACCTACGGTGAAGTGGCATAACTTTAAATTGCCTAAAGAGTGTGTAAAACTAGTGTCAGGTGTTAATGTGTGGCAATCCAGGGGTTAAGTGCTCTAGGAGCCACCTAAAATTAACATGCAACAAGGCCCTGAATGAACCATTTGATCCTTTTCCCACTGATGTTTTGTGCAGGAGTAAAAATGGTCCCCCAAAGCACTTTCTCCTACAGAGGAAAGTGCAAAATTTTCAAGGTGTTTAGATGTCTAATGAAGCTCATGGCCACTTGTGGGATTTCACTGGAAGTTATATGGCTGAGCACTTGTGAAAACCTCCTGGGTATCTATCTGTGTCTATTTAGATACCTAAATACATTTTCAAATCCGAATTTTTTTTCAGTTAGGGTCCTAAGTTGACACTTTATATACTGAACTAAGATTATGTTCACATGTTTAACTGAACTCCTAATTGAAATGATAAGAAGATAACCCTTTAAGCACAAAGGGCAACATCTACAAAATGATTTGGGCCTCCCAATGCTCAGCATAGCAATACCTAAATTTTAGATGCTCGGTCACCATTGAAGAGTCCACAGTCCCATTCAATGTATGTGGAGAGCTAGATGCTTAAGAAATGGATCAACTAAGTCAATAGGCAATACTGAGGATAGGGTGAATCTTATACTCAGCCTGGCTTTGGTACTCAGGTACTGTAGGCCTCTTATGCTCAGGCCTACAGAAAGGTAGCCTTGACTGCTCTGCAGCATTTATATGCTTTTGTCATTTCTTTTAGGGAGTAAATGTAATTTTTCTCCCCTATAACAGGACTGAAGGGGAAGAAAGGTCCTTGCTTATTCAGTGATTAAAGTATTCACACTGGATGGGGGGAGGAGTGAGTCCAACTTCAACTCTCAACTTCTGCTGAAAAAGTTCAAATCAAGCTATCTGCCACACCAAACTATAAGCTATTTTGGGTTTGGGGTAGGGGCACTAAATCCCCTTCGCTGATGCTATTCCACTTTACATAGTATAACTGGAGATTCAGTAGAAAGGTAATTAGTAGGGCTATGCAAAGCTTTAGGTGCTGATTTGATTTGGAGGAGATTTGGCCCAATTTGGCCGCTGAATCTCCAAATCTGAATAAAATCGGGAGACCACGTAAAAGGTGAGAATCAATTCAAAGCTCTCTGAATCTATATGGAAAAGATTCAGAGAGCTTCGGAGATTCAAGCAGTCCCCACTGGCTGCTGCACGGAGCTGGACCTGGACTCTGTGCTGGTAAGGGGAAAGGGGGGCTGGAGGAAGGGGAGGGGACCACAGGGGACTCCTTCCATGCCCCATCCCCTGCCTGCCTCCCCATCCCCACTGAGTGCCCTCTGACCCCCGCCCGCTGTCCCAACCCCCCCACCCCCATGGCTGCCCTGCCCAGCCCCAGGGTCTTTTAAAAAAAGTCTCATACTCACCAGCTGTTGCCAGGTGGAGGGGCAATCCCCACTGTCCCACATTGCATGGGGGGTTCTGCCACAAGCCCCTGTTCCCTGCCCATTATCCCAGCCTCCCCCATGGCTGCCCTGTCCAGCCCCAGCTCCCGAC
>NW_017728995.1:2819897-2820618 GCF_001723915.1 Gavialis gangeticus | reverse complement strand
CTCAGGTACTGTAGGCCTCTTATGCTCAGGCCTACAGAAAGGTAGCCTTGACTGCTCTGCAGCATTTATATGCTTTTGTCATTTCTTTTAGGGAGTAAATGTAATTTTTCTCCCCTATAACAGGACTGAAGGGGAAGAAAGGTCCTTGCTTATTCAGTGATTAAAGTATTCACACTGGATGGGGGGAGGAGTGAGTCCAACTTCAACTCTCAACTTCTGCTGAAAAAGTTCAAATCAAGCTATCTGCCACACCAAACTATAAGCTATTTTGGGTTTGGGGTAGGGGCACTAAATCCCCTTCGCTGATGCTATTCCACTTTACATAGTATAACTGGAGATTCAGTAGAAAGGTAATTAGTAGGGCTATGCAAAGCTTTAGGTGCTGATTTGATTTGGAGGAGATTTGGCCCAATTTGGCCGCTGAATCTCCAAATCTGAATAAAATCGGGAGACCACGTAAAAGGTGAGAATCAATTCAAAGCTCTCTGAATCTATATGGAAAAGATTCAGAGAGCTTCGGAGATTCAAGCAGTCCCCACTGGCTGCTGCACGGAGCTGGACCTGGACTCTGTGCTGGTAAGGGGAAAGGGGGGCTGGAGGAAGGGGAGGGGACCACAGGGGACTCCTTCCATGCCCCATCCCCTGCCTGCCTCCCCATCCCCACTGAGTGCCCTCTGACCCCCGCCCGCTGTCCCAACCCCCCCACCCCCATGGCTGCCCT
>NW_017728995.1:2800516-2819675 GCF_001723915.1 Gavialis gangeticus | reverse complement strand
TTTTTTTTTTTTTTAAAGAACCAAGAGGTGGGGGCCAGTGGGGCAACCATGGCAGGGGCTGGGAGAGTGGGCAGGCCCCCCACTCAGTGTGGGGCAGCGGGGGAAGCGAGGATCACCCCCTGCCTGGCAGCAGCTGGTGAGTGGGGGCTTTCTTTTTTTTTAAGAGCTGGGAGAATGGGCCAGGAGAGAGGGCAGGGGATGAGGGCAGGGGATGGGCTCATGACAGAGGCCCCCACACAGCATGAGGCAGTGGGGCACAGCACAGAGCACATCCCTGCCTGGAAGCAGCTGGTGAGTGCCAGGCTTCTTTTTTCCAAGAGCTGGAAGCTGGGGCCGGGCAGGGAAGCCATTGACAGGGCTGGGAGAGCGGGCGGGGGATAGGGCCGATTCAGAGGTGGCCAAATCTCCAAATCAGATTTGGCTGATTTGATTTGGGACAGCGATTTGAATCACCAAATCAAATCACTGTCCCCTGAATCAGCCAAATCTGAAGCGAATATTAGCTGCTTTGCACAGGCCTAGTAATTTACCATATTATTCTGAAGTCAGACCTGGATTCCTGTGTCTGTTCTAACAAATGATTACATATGTTACATTAAACAGTCGCTGGATAAAAGATTTAGTAGCAGTAATTACTTAGACTTAGATGGTTATTGGGGTCCATTCTCTCAGGTAAGGGCTATGGCCATTAGACTAGAGAGTTATATTTACTCTCACACTCTTTGTATCTATCCCAATAGTTCTTTCATTATCCTGTGCAAAGTGGAAAAGCTCCAACAAGAGAGACAAAGTCCTTCCACCCCAAATTAAGGTACAAATTGGTAGTTTTTGCTGGAGCTCAATCTTTTAGGAGTGGTTCTGAGGCTGCCTCCCAGGAAAGACAGACAGGCAAACAGCTAGGACCTTATTATACACTTTACCTGTTGAACATTAGGTTTATTAATAATTGGAGTTAGGTTTTCCTTTTAATGACTTCTTACTCAGTCTTAAGGGTAAGAGGGCAAAGAAGATGCATTAACTGAACAGGGCAGATCCAACAGAGTTTAGGAATAAACTGTGGCTGCCTATACATATGCTCATTCACATTCTAATTAGAACACTCCAACATCGCCTCACCATTAAGCCCTGGTGGGTTTTAAAATGGCTGTGGGGGTGCTTTATCTAAACCTCATCGAATGAGCTTTAGAAAAAGCATCCTGTGGCCATTTTAAAATGTGCAGAGGCTGAATACATATGACGGTGATTGATTTTAATTCAAGTGGCTGTCTAGGAACTGCTTTAATTAAAACACCCCCCCCACCCCAAGCACGTGTATAGGCAGCCTACTGCTTAGCTGCTCATTGCTGTCAATACTGAGGAGGTTCCTGGTGGGCCCTGATACAACCTTTATGTGCTCAGAGAGAGTTTCGTTTGTCAAAACTGAGGCATCTAGGGATTTTAAAAACCCGCGAGATTAGCACAAACTGAAGTTTAAGGATCACTTAGGCACAGAAAGAAAGAAAGAAAGAAAGAAAGAAAGAAAGAAAGAAAGTCAAGTGGGATTAAAACACAAACATCCTTTTGTAGATCTAGCCCAAACTGTGTAGTGCATCCATATCTGATATGCTGACTTTTGTTCTGAATTGTTGCAGTTTTGCTCCATATCCACACTAGGGCTGTTCTAAGCCATTTCAGTTGCAGTGTCTTTTGGGCACCCATTCCACAGTTCTGGGAACAGTTCCCCAAAGCAGTGGCAGAGTGGGAGCAGAGTGGGAGCACAAAATTGTATCAGTGGAAAGTGTTTTTCAACCATTTCACAGTCCAAAGAATTTTCATGTTTCAAACAGTTCAGAAAAACAGTTCAGACTAACCGTGGATTTGATCCTGGATTGAGCAAATTTAAACAAGCAAGTATTTGGCTTGCAAGTAATCCATTTGGAGTACCTGAGAGACTCAATTCAATATATTTTACAACTGTGCTGGGAGTGGAGCCAGGTGAATAACTGATTTCTTTGGTTTACAAGTAATTACGAAAAGACAACCATTCCAGGTAAACCCAAGTGAAATGTTCTATGCTTTCGGTCAACCAAAAAAATTGGAAAAAAGATGTTTTCTAGTTTTTTAAAGCTCACTTTTCATTAACTAAAATAAGAGTACTTTTCAAAATGAAATGTTGTTTTGAATTGAACAATTTAAAATTTAAGTTTAAAAAAATGTCAACCCAGCCCAGAGATACCCAGCTCAGATCTGAACAAGCAACTTCAGGTATCACAACCAGCACAACTGCACTGGTATGATGTGCAGTCTGGATTTTTCTGGCATGGCTAATTAGCCTGGATGGAACCCCATGCTGATACAGCTGTATTTCAGCTGTACTGAACTAGCTTGGGTATCCGTACTCAGTACTACAGTGTTCCATGTAAGCAACCCATCAGTGTCCAAAGTCTCACTGGGTGCCAATTTATACCCCTAGTCACTATATACACACACGTCTCAGCACAGTACTCTGTACTCTGTACTCAGTACTCTGTTGTAAGATGATAGTTCCTGATAGTACTATCCTACAGCAAAGTTAATAAGTTTACTGCACCCTAAAACCAGTTCACATGTAGACTGTGATGCTATACTGTGGAATGAATTAATCTACTCTGCAGTAAAGCGCACATGTAGATGTACCCAATGATATTTGAATGAGCCATGATGTTGTAATAGGCAGCACTCACGTTGACTTCAACATGGATTTGGCCTCAATAAAGGCCTATCCACATGCTGAACGTATTGTGCTCAGTAGCAGTGCCTTCAAGCACTTCAGCACAGGCTGTTTCCTGTGCTGGTAGCAGGGTTACTACATGTAGGGCATTTATACACATGCTGGGTGTGCAGGGGGGGAGGGAGAGGCACTTTAATTAAGGCGCCCAGAGCATCTTGTTTATCAGTGTCCTTGCACTGAAAAATGGCAGTTGCATTGAAAAATGGCAGTTAGAGCACCCCAGCTGTGGTTTTTCAGTGTGCAGTCACTAATACCTGAGACGCTGGTGTCGGCTGGAGCGCAGTAATTACCATACTTCAGCATACTCGATTAATCACGGTAATTGCATGTGTATAGGTGGCCTTATTTTTTTAAGCAGGTTCACTGCTCAGTGATATTGCCCATTAGCCTGTCTCCAAGATTCTTAGCCCACATGTACTGTACAGAAGTAGCAGCACCACTTCTGGTTTAAGGGGTAGGCTTCACTTAGCAGCAAAATATCCTTGAGAGTAGTGATATCAGGCACAGAAGGAAATGCATTCATGTCTAATACCTTCAAATACAAACTAGATATAGATATGTAGTTTTTATGATCTGTAGTTTTAGATCATACCACTTCAAATGAAGTGGCTAACATGGATCATAGTGATAACTGGAACACATGCCAACATTTCCTTAGGAACCGGTTTTTCTGTTCTGATAATCAATTCCCACTAATTTCTGTAATATGTGATAATCTGGTATTATATATGCTTAGATGATAAGTCTGCATTATATATTTACATGATTCACTAGTTAATTACAGACTGTCATGAGTTCTATGAGCAGAAAAGATAATAAATGAGTCATCTCCTAGTTTTTTATGTGTGTATTATAAAAAAATGACTAAGTAATTTTAATTTAAAATTTATGCACATAAACTACCTCTCTCAGGTGTGTTGACAAATGAATATTCTGAATGAAATCTTTATTGTATCAAACAACCTGGATATATGTTTTTTTTAAGAGGCTGATATAAACCAAATCCTGTAGTCTTTATTTATACAAAAGTCTCACTTCAGTGACATTTTCGGGTAAGTACTAAATGCAGATGTGGGCTGTATAATAACTACCATTTTTTTATCATATCACTTCAGCATACTTGACTGAAGGCAAGTAGCTCTCTATCTTTCATACACTGAAACCAACTAGGTGTAGGATTGACTTTTTTCAGGTTCACTCTTTGATATGTGTTTCATTATTAGTTTAGAGCTAAGACTACTTAACTCTGTAGTTTCTGATCAGCAAACAAAAACCAAACCGTTGAGAAAAATCTCTCTGGAGATCTATTCCCAAGTAAATTAAGGCAAAGGGGTCTTACAGCAAAAAATAAACATACAGCACAGCTTAACAGATGTGTAATAAGGTATTAATTAGGGAAAAGAGAAAAAAGAGAGCAGATTTCAAATTCCGTTTTGAAATGATAGCACATGTGTGCCCAAGCTACTGATTTTCTTATTAGATTGGAAAACACCCACCCAGCTTCCAAGAGAAGCATTCATAGGAGCAGCATTCTAACAGTTAGATACCCCACTCACCAAGCAACACAACTAGACTACCTTACCTCACCTCACAATACCTATACATGTATCAGTGACTATCCAGACAGACACCTTTACACATTTGTTGTAATACTTATTTTTATGGCACACTTAGTTATACAAAAAAATCCAAAGAAATGCTTACCCGGAGGGAGGAAGGCTGTATGCTGCTGTAACTGCATGTTGGCAAGAGCTTGTTGGTACTGGAAAATACCAGTATTAAAGACTGCGGTGGCACCATTGGTTTTTTCAAGCGCAGGCCTCTTTGGTAATGGGGGAAGTACAGCTTGAGGAATTCCCTGAACAGCAGATAAGTATAAAACAAAGTCCAGGGGAAGGAAAGAAGGGGGGAGGAAGGGGAAGAAGGAGACAGGGAGGAAGGGGTAAAAAAGGAAAAAGAAAAATCAGTAGAAGGCCAAAAAAACAAATCAGGCAGCACCATGTTTATCCATGAGCAAGCAAGCAGCAAAGCAGACTTAACTACCAAATAAAAAGGCAAGGTAAAAGCTTTAAAAGGAAGCACTATTTTAGCCTAACAATACAGTAGTTCAGGTAAACTTGTTGGAGCTCTATATTATAATAATTTGCCAAAGTATTTCTTTTTAAAAAGCTTCATGTTTTCAGTAAGAAGCAAGAATATTGGAAAAAAAAAAAGCTGCACTGCTAGCTCCATGAGGATTGACAAATAAAAGCAATGTTAATAATCTTACAGAGTGAATGAAACAGGTAAGATAATATTAAAAATTATACCCACATTTCCCAAAGTCTAACTAGACATGCAAAAATGTACCACAGCATGCTGGTACTTTAACATTGCATTACAAATGTTAAATCTACATAAGGATATCACTAAGCCATGCCAACCAAACAGATCCATAAATATACAGTAATAAATACAATTTTAATGTCCTCAGTACTTCATTTAGAACATTCTACAAGCTGGTTAAACTGAATGTGGGCTGCTGCACTTTTAACAACTTGCATTTGGCACATACATTTATATGTATATGACAGTCTTTCCTTCTCATTGTACCAGAAAACCACACTCAGTTTTCCATTGTATTTAAATACTTTAAAACTGAAAAAGGAATATTTACTTATACAAATTAATAAAAACTTGTATCTACAATAAAGCTACATGCCAAGCTAAAAGGTGAAAGGTCATAGTACCAGGTCAAAGGTTGCCTCGAGGGGTCGCTTCAGTGATTTGACAGCCGACTGAGTCTTAATTAGCAGGCAGCGAGCACATGATGGCAATGGGCCAGTGGGGTTCAAGCGCATTAACATAAACAGCAAGCAGAGGTGCATCATGGGGGCAGCAGTGCATTTTTGGGTAGGTGAGAAAAAACAAATAAAAAACAAATCATCGGAATGCCATATACAACGAATAACAAGACTAAGCATGCACAATAAAGGCACTACTGAGTTGTTATTGTGAGGATACAACCTCTATGTAGTTAATTACAAACAAGATACTCTAACAGAAAGAAGAGTGAAAGGAGAGAGAAGGAGAGTCTGCCTTCTGTATTTTTGCTCAAGTATCCATAAACACAGAAAAAGGCCTCTCTCATGTTTATTAAACTCTACTATGGATATCACAAAACAATGTTTTACATGAAGTAGTATTTTAATGGTCAAATCATGTAGTTATGTAAATATAGGACATTAACAGCTAAGCAAGTTACAAAACTGGACCTGTTAAAATCAGCTATTGGATCACATTAAAAATTTACCTTAAGACTACATCTGAGCAAATAGCCTGCATTTGTGTTTGTGTCTAATATCTTCAAATGTACTGCAGTTCCTACTCCATGTAATTGTCATGTTCAAGCATTCCCAGTTGTGCAATTATTCATTATACCATAATAAGAAGTAAGATGAATGAAACAGTAAATGATTAAAACCCTTAAGTAGTGTTACAGTCTGTTTGCTTGAAAACCTGCTCCTAAGTAGTTCCAGACCTTACTATTAAGGAATTTTGAAGCATATTGCCCATGGTGCAAAATACTACACAAATATTAAAAAAGAGGACCAAATTAAGTTTCATGTAAAACCAGAAATACTATTAACGATAATATAGGTAGATAAATTTTAAAAAAGGTAACATATACACACATGTTTATATCTATCTAGATAGATATAAATATACATGTACAAACAGAAACAGATTTAGACTATATATATGTACACACATACGTACACATATATGTGTATATATCCATACTGTATACATCAGCAGCCAAAATTAGTAAAATATTTCAATAGCCTGAAACTACTTAAGAGCAGATCTGGTATCACATGCTGTGAAAGCTCATTATAGCGACTGGGATACCTGAACAAACATATCTTCAGCAAGAATAGTTAATAAAAAAATAATCACTTTCAGTCCTCAACATGTTAAATTTTAAAGTAGGGTTTCTGGACTCACCATGGCAGCTGCAGTCGCTGCTGCTTGGGCAGCTGCAGCTTGGTTGACCTGGTACTGGGCAGCCTTGATCTTGGCTTGCAGATGTGCAGGAGGGTGAAAGTATTTGCACTTTTCCCGTGAGCATCTCCCTTTGATATAATCCATACAGACAGTAACTGTGTTGTCATTGGTATCGATCATTGCACTGTCGGCAGGATGAGCAAACCGGCAATCATTTTCTCCTCTGTTACAATTGCCACGTTGATACTCTCGACATACCTGCAATGTCATTTTTTTTTAAATGTTAATTTGGTTTGGTAGCACTTACACTGTTGGTTTGGGACAGGCAATCGTAAGACACTGTTAGCATTATCAGGTAAACATTTCAGAAAAATTGGGCCTGATCCTTAAAGACTCTAAGGCCCATTTATAGTGCCAGAGAAGGACTACAAAAAGAAGCCTTAAAGTTTGGCAGTTTCTACTCACTTTAAGGGTCCCTGTACACTATCAAAGAGAGCATCTACAGATAAATTAATGTGCTTTTACTAATGCACGCTAAATTTAGTACCTCCAGCATGAGGTACCAAATAAATGCACATTAGGCTGCACTAATGTGTGGTAGCGCAAGCACACACTTTTTAGATGACACTAAATGAGGAAAAGCCTATTCTACTGCACACTGGCATATTAGCAGTTTTTTATGTGCCACTTTAATGCTCAGTAGACTAGGCTACTGCGCAGTAAAGCATACATGTAGACAAGCCCAGTGTGATGTACAAGAGTATTAGTGTAAGGGTGAATCAGGATCACAGAGTCTAAATCCACTGGTTTCAGCAACTGACTATAAATTGTAACAATTCATAAGTGTATAATTGTTTTGAAGAAGTAGTTAAAACTAAGCAGAGGTTAAAAATGATTGTCCTGTCTTTCATTAAAAAACACATTTCTAATGAGAGCTTAATAAACCAATGAAGTCTGTAACAAGATGACTACCCTAATTCCCTGACATCAGTTCTACAAGCTACATTTTAAACTTCAAAGCAACTACATGCTTATTACCTTTATCGTTTAATGCATCTATGTAGAGGTACCTCAGCCACAAGCATCAGTAAGAGCCCTTTACAAGACACTCAGCTGTTCCCTCTTTCTACCACAAGAGGGCAATCCTAAACATGCAATTAAAGAGCCTGTTTTTTCTAAACCTCTGTCATGGTAGATCATTTGTACAGATTTTTCTCAACTAACCCCTTTTTATCTTTCTCTAAGATTATGAGTAGGTAGAGTATTTTGAAGGGAAAAATACATCCAAACTATATTGAAGATATATGTATACTTGTGTTGCACAACTGAAACACACTATTTAAGAAATATTTAAAGAATCCAGATATTCTTTTTGGTCCAAAGGAACTACCCAATTCACTAGCTGCTGCAAATATGAAGAATTCCATGGACTTTCAGAACCTAAAAAAATTCCCACTGAATTTAGAGACCCCAATAAGTACAGAGACTTCTCTAGGCAGGTAATTCCTCATATTTAAATGTAACAAGATGTTGGGCTTTTTTCAACCTGTAGTTTTAACTGCAGTTCATTGCAAATCATGACCAAAATCAATCAAAGCAATAAGTTTTACATACTACTTCCAAAAGACTTTAGAAAAAAAAAAGCAAGTAAATTCACACAACCCCATTTCCCCCTAAGAAATAGATGGTATTTCCTTTTAAATGTAAATGCATTTGGAACATTAATATTTCCACAAGAAGCATCAAGAAGCAAGGCCCTGTTCCCTACAACTTACACTCACACTGTAGAAGTGGAGAGAACTAAAGGGAAATGCACTTTATATTTCTTCAGCTCAGCTCCCCATGAAACAGAAAGCTTCAGAAGGAAGCATATAATTTGGATGGAACGTTTATGAAAGAGAATGGATGGAAATTCAGTGTGTTTGAAAGCCAAAAGAGAACTGTCCAAATAACACTAGTGACTGAAAGTGAGATGTAACAACTGTAATGCTGCTAGTCATTTTAACCATTTTGAATACAACAGGTTTTAACCAAAGTCAGAAGAATTTTTCATACTTTCCTGTATATCTAAAACTACTGTTTTACAATATGTTAATTTTTGCCAAGGGGCATGCGATAATTTGACATATACTTGATATGCAGCTTGATGAGAACGTGTCAGGAAGTATGATACATGGTCTGCTACTCTTACAGATCTGCAAACCTAAATGTTTCTTGTCTTTTCTGATTTCCTCACAAGTTAGCAGAAAAGTGAGTGGATACTTTACCCTGTAACTAATATCATCCTTTGCAAAGCCAGAAAATTAAGGGATATAGGCTAAAGTTAGATGTTCTATTTGAAGGAGCATTTCAGCACTTTTAAAAGCAGCATTCTATTTCATCTACAAAATTTGAGGTTGCATGCCAGCATCACTCCAGGATTGTCATCTATTCATCATTTAGGCTATTTTAATAATGCTTTGAGACTGATGTATTAAACTCATTATAGACTCTGGGTCTGGTTTACTTTTCAGGTTGTACCATCAGAAGTTGGGTTGCAAGCCTCTGGTATGCTATGCCAAAAACAGGTAGCTAGAGTTGTCTAAAAATGGGTGATACTGTTTGGCAAGGTAAATACGAACTTAAATCACTACTGAACTAGGGAAATTTATGCCGTTTGTTGGCTTCTTTGCATTTAATCCTGACTTTACCAACTGACAGTACATTTTGCATATACATAAAACAATACTTTTTTCGCTGGTGCAACTTTAATAGATCTCCCAGTTACTCATGAGAACCTAAAATGATTTCTGGGTTACATATTTCTGGCAAAAATCACTGTATCTACAAGGAAACTGTCTCTTTATCAGATAAGAAAAGTGAGCTCAAGTATGAAGTATACAGAATTCAGCTGATCAATCACATTTGGATCAGACAGAAAATGGCACAAACTGAACTGTGTTTTTTAAATTATTTTGAAAGTCAAATTCTTTCTTCAATCCTTTCCTTACTATGCTCTTTTCTCCTTCCTGACTTCTGTTAGCAGCAGGAACCGTAAAACAAAATCACAATTTAGCTAAATTGGTACTATTAAATATCAGATATCTCTTGGAAATGTCTCATCTCATGAACTCTCCATCCTGATATCCAGATTCTACAGTCTGGTTAAATCTTGCTACACAACCAAATATCTACATACTTATCTTAACCAAACGCAACATCCAAAACCAAAAAAACTGTTTCAATTCCAAGTAAGAACTATCGATTTTATTATGAGGCCATTAACATTGATTCAATAACTCCTATTGATTTTGCCTGTCGTACTCACATTCTATATCTACTCTTCTTAAGGTTCCTTTTAATTTACTTTTATAAATGTAGTGAAAACAATAAAAGCTTCTAGTTCTAGAACAACCCTCATTTAAGCATCTTCAGGAACATGTTAAAGCAATTTAATAGTGGAGCATTTCATTTTTTAATATACATTTTTAAAATTCTAAACAAAACAAGGCATTTTCAAATTCAGCTACTGATAGCCTCACAATTTGCTTAACTAGACAATGAACTCTGGAGTTAGAGAGAGAAGCCATATTCAGCTCCATTTCCACATCACTGCAAACATTTAAGTGATAGTAAAGATAAAGTCCATTTATAGGTGGTATGTTTTAAAGCAAGGTATATTTTCTAGCCAATGCACTTCTAAACAGAAAATATATTAATATCCCAAATCTCGATATTCTAAAATTAAAAACAAAAAAAAGGTTTAAAACACCATTTCCAAGTCCTTAATTGCTATATGTGAATTCATTCACTATGGGAAAAATGAATCAGTTTTCTGAAAAATAGTTGCTCTTATTGTAAAAGAGAGAACAAAAGTTCAGTATACAATTGTAGAGAGATGCAATGAGTGAACTTGGATATCCTGTCAAGCACCACTGCAACAAAACAAAACTATTCAGTGTGCAAACCTCCGGGCAAAGCAAGAAAGAAAAAAAATAAAGACATAAAGAAAAAACACTGGCCTAAAATATCCCAACAAATCCTTTTGAAATTAGGTTAACTAGGGAACAGACAGTTTGCAAACTAGCAGCAAGGGAAATTTACTAGTGAGGCATTTTCCATTTAACACAAAGCATAACTACAGTTCCGTTTGTATAGAAGGTTCCCTGCATCCAACAAAACAAATTGTGGCACATCAAAATTGCCTCATTAGTCTAGAAAAATAGATAATAATAATAAAAACCCTCTCCAGTCATTTCTCCTCCACTGTCTTGTCATTCCGATCAATATACTGGCTCGGTTCACAGTCATTTCCCTCCCCTGATCCAATCCTTACAGCAAACAGACAGAACAAAGACTCCTAATACTACATCCCTCTGGGATGATTAAATACAGACACATAAACTAGGGGCTTGTCTACCCAAGGATATAATACCAGTTTAAAAAACAGTTAAACAGGTGCCACCCTTGTGTGCCACCACTCTTTCAGTTTCAGCCTAATTTCACTTATGTTGGAAAGGACTTAGAGTAAAGGATCTTATAAGAACTAAGGGCATTTTTACATTTGTTCCTGACGCAGCGCCTGGTGTTTTTAATTAGCGAGCCATGCTAATTAAAAGTGTCCACATGTCACATGTATCAGTGGCGCAGCGCATCCCCACACTGAGAAAATGGCAGCGTAGTGCTTTGAACTAAAGCGCATCAAATGTGTTTTATTTCAAAGCGCTCTGCTGCCATTTTCCCAGCACAGAGATGTACTGCACCGCTGATACACATGACATGCAAGGTTGCCAGAGTGCATCAATTTACATGCTCCAGCGTGTCAGAGCAGGCTCCCCACATGTGTGTATGCGTAAGTGCCCTAAATACTTTGCTGAATGAGGCCCTTACTGTTACAACAGGCAACAAAGCTAGAGGGAAGTTTTCATGAGGAGGCAGAAAGCAGAACTGAGGAAAGGGATGGGTGATTTTTCTTCTGAGCTCTGATGGCAGGAAATGAAATGGGATGACAGAAAGGCTGAGCACAGGGCCAGGGGTAAACATCATGAAGTCTGCTGGTTCCTGGTTCAGTGTAGGATTCTTTGGCCTGGCACCATGGGATGTGTGGATGGGATGTTGCTGAAAAATGAGAGATTTCCTATTCACTTCATTTTAAGCTATGATAACTAGAGAGCTTCTGAGAAGTGTTATCCATAGGATGATGCTACTTCAAAAAGCATTCCTTTTACCAAAGAAACAGCAACTGTGCTCTTGTTTATTGTAATGAGACTATTTCCTTATGGTGGAGTGAAGACCAATCCAGGAGGATTTTTCAGGCAATGCCAATTTTATATCAGGAAGCAATCAAAAAACCCCACAAAACAAAACAAAAACCAAACAAACCCAGAAATCTCTTCAGTCTTAAAACTTATTTTCAGGGACTTGTAACTTGGCTGTAACTTTTTTTTCGTCTGAGTGCAAAGCAAACCACTTAGACATGTTTTAAGTTTCTTGGTTTCAGATGCTTTTGGGTGCTTTTTTTTAATTAAAAAAAAAACGCCGTTAAGTTTAGGCAGCAGTCATTGCCTCTGTGTGTCCTAGGAGAAGCCCTTCCAGGAAAGAGATGCTTGTTATTTTGCTAAGGTCTTTAGAGAAAGATATCATAAATCTCCTTTGGGCCAAATTCTCCACTTTAACCAGCCACGTACCTTAGCTCCAAATTTCATCTGTTTCATCTGCTGCCTGTGATGTAAACTCTTACAGTGCATCTATACGAGACATCTACTGCGGAGCTGACTAATTAGCTCTGCAATAAATGTCTCGGCATTTACAAATGCAGCCCTATTAGGCTGCAGTAACCTAATAAACTCTGCCATAGGTTGGTACTTGTAAATACAAGTGCTGTCCTGGGAAGGAGTTTTTAGTGCGTAGCAACGTACATGTAGAAGACACTGATGGGGCAGGCTGGGACATGAGGGTGCTTCAGTGTGGAGGTGGCTGCTAGCTAGCCTCCACGCTGAAGCACCCTTGTGCCCCAGTCAGCCTCTCTGCGGCACACTGAGCCGGGTCGGAGCAGCCCCAAGCTGACAGGCTGATTTCTGGGGCTCCTTGTCAGCCAGGCTGCTCCGACCCAGCTCAATGTCCTGCAGTCCAGGATCACATATAAAGGCAGTACCCAGGAGCAATAAATTCCGGTACAATGTGTGCTGGAGCTTATTGCTTTAAATTAATTGCACATGTAGAGATACCCTTAGAAGAGTTACTCACAACACTAGGAACCTCGAAGTTGCAGCCTGGTATTAGAAATAAAGGGAAAGAGAATTATTTTTCATTATAAGAAGACAGAACACTTCTGGATTTAGGTCTAGAAATGGGCAGAAAAGCAGTGAAATTACAAATTATTTTACTTTAAAATATCTGAAATAGCAGTGATTTTTACCTCACTTCTTTTTTCTGAGTAGGCTAATTTAAAGGACTGGTACAAAATTGATGTAAATTAATTTAGAGAAGTTGGCCCTTAATTTTTTTGTTTTGGTTTGAGGCACTGGGTCTATCATGCAAATAAGGGTTTATGAGATTGGGCTCTTTGGGAGTTACAGGCTTATTTTTTTATAGTAAAATAATATAGAAATTGCTGTTAAAAAAACTCATTTCTTGTCATTACCATCGGACCCAAGGGAGGCTCTGACATATCAATGGTATGCTGGCAATGTGCAAATTTTGATTTTTTAGAGGAGGCTCATTCTAGCTGAAGAGTAGGAAACAAACCATCAAAACAAACTGTGCTGCTAATACTTCCTAATTTTTCAGTTTAAACATCAAGTCTATGCATTTTGGTTTCATAAACGCAAGCTTGCAAACAATTCTTATAACTACAGTTAAGTGGAAAGCCACACTGAAACACATTTTGACAATCCGCAGCATAGTGCTGGCTCTGAGCCCACATTGCCACAGACGTGATAAGGTGATGAAAACACTGTCAGGCATTTTAGATAAGAAAAGATTCAGAGCAACAGAGAATAACAGCTAAAGAGGACTAACATTTGTTAGGGCTGTAGCAAAAGAAGATAAACAACAAATAGAAGGTCTCTGAGGAAACTCAAGCAACATATGCCTCAAATGGAAATGAGAGAAGCTGAAGTTGATCTTTTATCCAGGTAGCTAATGTACCATTATATTAAATGGTGACTGTCTATCCGTAGGCATCCATCTCTCATCCTAGCTGCTACTACTGGTATCACATATGTTAAAAGGATTTTAATGGCACCTCTTGCTCCTCTTGTATTAGGCAGGAAGTTGGACAAACACATAAGTACATTGATTAAATAACAGCCAAGTCAAGCCCTGTCTTTAAGCTTTAATCACGATGTTGAACTTGAGTTATGATTTACTTACGTGCTGTTATCTTCCTTCACAAGAAACAAATTTCAGATTCAGGACTAAAACAATATTAATAATAATAATCAATAATGCATATGACTTCCTACCTCCAGCCTGTCTGTCCTCATTAATTTCTGTGCAGCAGCAGCTGCAGCTGCAGGAACTGGGACACCTGGGTTCCCTGCAACCAGCATCGGTGCAGTCGGCAGGATCTCTGCTGGGACCAAGCCCGGGGAGACAGGTCCCAGGTAGGGATTAAAGGCTGCTGATGCATTGGTGGCTAAGCTTGGTGCAACTGAAAACATTGGCTAGAAAAAAAAAAGAAGAGACTCTTTCATATTTATACTATTCAGTACATCACAATGACTTTATATTGTAAACTTGCTGTTTCAGACTACCTGTTAGACCATGACAGTGGTATATTTCTGCTATTAAGGCAAATAAAAGTTCTACCTAAGGAATACAGAACATACATCTAGAATCTTAACCCATTCAGCTAGTAAACTGTTCACTGAGATGGATTTAATCTGTCAGCCCCCACTAGATTTTTTCACAGAACTTGGGAGAAACTCTTGTATGTGACATGAGACAGTGCTTCCACTGAACTTTGACTCAATCTCCCCTTTGCAGGGTCACCCCTCTGTGCTCCCACAGTGCCATGTAAGAAAAATGTCTGACAACAATCATGTCAAATGCTCTCAGATGTGCACATTTAAAATGTGTATATGGAAAGAGAAAGAAATTTTAGTGGGTGACTCAAGACATCCTCACATCAAATCATTCTTTAAGTTCACAGGCAGATTCTCTTATCTACCCTGATGTGCATCTGGAGCAGCTCTGCTAAAGGCTGTAGAGTCTATGAGGGGTAAGAGCAGAAAAGAGCACAAAGAACAATCATTCCTTTTTGATAAAACTAATAAGGCTGTCTACCCAGAGATTCAGAAAGAAGTAAAAAACGCTCCATCCCTTGATATATTTTGACTAAAATGTGAAGCCGACTGGAAAAGAGTTGATAATATCACACTGAGAGGTATGCAAATGAAGGTACAGTTTTTCTTTGGTAAGCAACTTAAGAAACCAGTTAACAATATGAAGATCTCATACAATCTACACATGCTATGAGGAAAACCTAACTACATGCAGAAGCCCAACCAAGAATATGTCAACTGGGCCAGCAACCTATGGCCCACAAAGGGATTGGATCTGGCCCATGAAGGTTCAATCCAGTCTGCATTTTACTAAGGGTGTGCTGATTCCCCAGCTGCTTGAGCCGGTCTCAGTTTTGTTAATGGCGTGCCCATCACCTGCCCCAGCCCATGTGGAAGGCCGCTCTTCCTCGATGCAGCCTGTGTTCCCTGGCACAGCCAGAGGGAATGGTAGCCTATGTCTAACCCACATTTGAAAAAGGTTGGCAACCACTGTTTAAAACAACTCTGTGCTGTTATATACTGGTATAAACCTGAAGTAACTCCACTGAATAAAAAGTTGCTCTACCCGTACAACTGACAGCAAAATTTAGCCCAGAGTCCTCGTTTTGATATCTGGGTAGAACGGCTAGTAAATGCATATAAAGCTCTCTTCCAACCTAACATCAAACTGTCTTTGCAATTGACCAGGTGCTGTGTGTATGCATGTGTTTTATATTTTCCATGAAAAGACTGAATTGCTTGGCAAATAAGAAACCAAAATATATCATTGGAAACACTGGACAAAAACATGTATGTACAAAGATTATTTATAAACCAGCCTGAAAGAATGCACCACACAATAAATATTTAACTTTTAATGCTTCATTTGTCCAAGTCTCAGCAATGTCAGTTTGTTTATTTTTCTACATTATAGGATCCTTGCAAGCATAACAAACTAGACTGAACACTACTTGTCAATTGGCGCTAAACCCTTCTGATTTCACTGGCTAAATAAACTGTGGGGAGTTGCTCCACATAAACTTGTACTATACAAAAACAATACAAGAATACACAAACTAATAACTTATCTGGAAAAAAATTGAACTTGTGTAACTTTTAACTAACAAATGACACTGTAATAGTATTAGTTCCCCTTCTGTAATCAAACCAATTCAGGGAAAGGCAGTTGAAGCAGAGGCAAAACATTTTTAGGTGCTCACAGAATCTAAAGGAAATCCACTGGGTTCCTACAAAGCCGCTGCTTTGATTGCTGAAAGGACCTCATCAAACTTCATGAGCCATTTTACTGCAATCCAGAGCAAGTCAGAAGCGGTCAGTATAGGCTCATCTACAGGTGTGGATTTACTGTGCAGTAACTGAAATTACTGCACAGTACAAGCATGAGTCTACACACTACTACGCTGACTTGAGTGTAAATTGGGTACCTGCATCATGCAGGTATCAAATTTATATGTGATTAGTTACTAAGCAGTAATACATGTGTAGATGCCTGACTGCACAGTAACACTCTGTGTGTGGACTTACTTGGGACTAACTTTAGTTCTAAATCAGGGCATACACAATGTTAACATGCTTTAATGCCTGCACATGTAGACACTGGCCTACTCCTGCTTACTGTACAGTAAATTTAAGCCAGTGTAAATACATGTGTAGACACGCTCTGTGAGAAGGAAGGCTATATAATAGTTCACAAGAATGGAAGAGGAGTAGAAGTTGGGAGTCCCAGTCCTGCACTATAGGGACCCTAATTTTCTATGATTCTATGATAAGTAAAAACGTCCTATTCTTGAGGGCTCACATAATAGACTCATAACAAAATGCACCACATGGAAGAAATAGACAGGGGGGAGGGAGTGTAAGGGAATTATAAAAAGAATAATTTTGCCTTTCAGGAAGCAGAAAGAAGAGCAGCAGATCAGGCAGGGGAAGGTGAATGTAGTGGCCTTTGGGGAGGGTACAGGGCTTAATTGTTCATACATGTGCAACAAAGGTTGGCCTCTACCAAGGCTAGAGACAGACATTCAAAAAGCCTGAATTGATTCAATCTTTGCAGGTTAGTCTAATCAAATTTGCAAATCAGTTTGCAACCATACAGATAGACATCCCAGAACTTCAGGCACATGTCTCCAGCAACTCAGGCTAGAAGCCAGGGGGTTACTAGAGTAGCCCTCCCTTCCCTTCTACAGCACTGAGCAGAGGGGGGCATGGCCAGGCCCCAGCAGCATACTCTGATTAAGGAGGGCCCCCACCCCCTCTCAATTGATTACAGCATTTATCAGCTCTGTTATCAGCATTTATCACGCCATCAGAAAAAGCCTCTCTCCATTAGTTCAAGCTCTTCTTAAGCAGCAGGAATGGAGGGACATTACCAGCTACCTGTTGCTTAGTTCCAAAGAGCCCTAAGCCACTGTGCTGTCTACCTTTGTCCAGTCTCCCACAGCACAGACGGTAGCCAGCATGTGGTGTGCTGGCTAATGCTGAGACGTGTCTGTGTAAGGCAGAGGGAGGGGGATATCCCTGCTTAGCAGGGAGTGGTGAGGAGAGGAGGGGGGAGCAGGAGGAAGCCAGGCAGACGCCTGCAGTTTCTGCCCAAGCTGCAGCCAGGGAGCAGAGGGGAGGGGCCAGCTCTGCTGTGGAGCAGAAAGACCAGCCCGGAGAGCATGCTGGAATACTGGGGGAGTCTGTTTTAACTTAAACCAGGAAGGGGTCTGAGACAGACATTGCATAAACTGGTTTGAGCCAAATCAGTTAAGTCTGATACTACATTCAACCAGGTTTATCTCAAAACTGGTTTATGTGCACTGAACATCTGTTCTGTTACAGGTTTAAACCAGTTTCTAATCACTTAAACTAGTTTATGTGTAATGTCTGTCCCTAGCCTTAGAGCATAATTCTGTACTAATGTTCTAAACATGATCATGAAAAACAAGCATACTTCTAACTCTCTACCTCTGCTGGCTGTAAGTCTGATTTGCAAAGCTGATGAAAGCCAGGAGTTCCTACTGGTTTGGGGGAGATTTTGGGGTACTCAGCACCTTTGAACACCAGGCTCTATACTGTATTCTGAGCCATATCTTCTTCCCTGAATAGTAAGATCATTTTCTTTCTGTGTTTTAATCTTATAAGCCCTGAAAAATCAGCATGGGTGAGAGAGTGCAAGTGGGATTCTTGTCTGTCTTGCATATCACTGACAGAGTAGTTACTACACTCCATCAGTTACACTTGTACAATCCCAATAAAGAAAATAAATAATTCCAACCAAGAGCATTATTATATCCAGGTAGGGACACAATTTCAAAACATAACCCTGTACATGCATACCAGCACAGGGTTATTCACCACTAGTGAATTTCTAATCACTGATATTTGTGTATGCATCTGACAGTGCTGATCTATAGAAAAGTGCATATACCATGTGAAGATACAGACACAAGCACATAAATTTAAAGCCAAACACAAAAATCACAGTGTTAATGCAGTGACAATAAAGCACTCAAAATACTGGGAACTGTAAAAAATTCAGTTTGATCCCACAATGATCAATTATACATTCAAGATATTTTAGCTATTGCATATATTAATGACAGACAGGAATACACTTATGTCTACACTAAGCTAGGGAACCCAGAGGGCTTGAGTTTCATACATAATAACTTGGCCTCACAGTCCATGCATTGAATTTTGTCGGTTGAAATAACCTACAATACTTCCAGTTTCAAAAAAGAAGACACCTGTCAGGGAGAAAGAGGTAATATGATTGTGGAGGGCAGTGATATGCCTGTGCCCTGCCCCTCACTCCCAAGTCACAGACTCCCCAGCTCCTCACTCCTGACCCACAGAACCCCACCCCCCAGACCATGCTGGTGTCCTTCACTCCCAATCCATAGTTCACCCCCACCATGCCTGCTGATGCCCCTCGCTCTTGATCTGCAGCCCTCTGGCACTGTCTACACCCCATGCTCCCCACCCACAGTCCCCCACACTCCTGGTGCCCCCGACTCCTGACCTGCAGCCCCTTGCTCCTCCCAGCCCTGCAGCATCTCCAGGCTGCTCCACCCCTGCAAGCAAGGGCAGCAGCCTTGATGCTGCCAGCTGGGCCACACAGCTCTCTGCTTCCCCCAAAGGCCCCTCCTCATCCCCTTCCCCTACTGGAGGG
>NW_017728995.1:2778090-2795516 GCF_001723915.1 Gavialis gangeticus | reverse complement strand
GGTGCCCCCCCCCCCCTCCCTGCTGCAGCCCCAGTGTCAGGACACCTTCTCCCAGCACTGGCAGCCATCTTCCCCCCCCTCCCCTCCACACACATACACGCACATGAGAGTCCCCAGGCCCTGGCCCTCCAACCCCCTTCCCCATAGACTTACCTGCATGCAGCTGCTGGGGCTGCTCCCACCACCCTGCCTGGCTGCATGCTGGCCACGTGCATGTGTGTGCACTCATATGTGATGGCCCCTGCCTCCAACTGCCCACCCCTGCTCCCCCCAGCCCCAACCAGCATCTTGCTAGGGCAAGCTAGGAAGTGCTTAGGCAAGCCGGGAAAAACTTCAATGCTGAGCAGAGCAAAATCCCGGATGTCTGTTTGTATTTTAAAAAATGGCCGGGATGGAGTTTGGAGGACCCAAAAAGAGGACATGTCCAGGAAAACCCAGATATATGTTAACCCTAAATAATTTTGGTTGTAATTTTGCTGACACACCTAAGCTCCTGTAAATTACAGCCACAGCAAAATATTTCCTGCAACTATTCGCATCCCAAATGTATTTCAAATCTAGCTACTTGGATAAATCAACGTGGTGTGAATAAGTTTTCTTGTGGAATGTTTTTTCATTTATTTGATATTATCAATAATGGTATTTCAATATTTCTATTTATTATCATTCCATTTTTAGGATTCTCAGTGACAAAAAAATAAACAAAGCAATTTAGAACTATTTTGGTGCAAGTCTGATAATTGGTTAATGATTTCCCAGATCTGGAATTCTGATCACAGGGTTGCAATTGAGTCAGCCCCAACACAGCCACCATTAACTGGATCCTACTCAGCCTGTATACCAAACAAGTGTCTTAAAGCAAAATATATCATTCATTGATATGTCCTGAAAGTATACTAAAAAAAAGTCCAGAAAAACTGAATGCATATATACAGAATGGCCAATTTTGAATGTTCATAACTAGTATCAGTTACCCTAGGCTTATCAAACTGAGCTTTGGACTTTGAGAGATCTAAAGACAAATGCTGTTTAGCTTTGGTCATTTTCCAAAGTAATAAAAAAATAATCTTATTGAAAAACATGCTAAAATATTTTTTTACAACTAATTCAGAAGTAGCTCTGCTGATTTTGCTCACTTCTCCTTAAAACCCCTCCCCTTCAAAACAATTAATCCTAGAAGGCACTTGTTTGAAAACATTCTGAGAAAGCAATTTACAATATAGCTAGCCTTTACAAAAAGGCTACCTGTGCCTGCAATAATTAGTACTTTAAAGAAACCTCCTTTTTGTTGATAATCAACAAGACTCTGAGGCCATTTCTGCACCACTTCCGGGGTACCCCCAGTCTGCTACCAAGAAGTATATCCCATCAACATGCTCCCACCATGTGTGAGCCTTATCAGCTGGTTCTACACATTCATTAATGCTCCTTTGCTCCTGCACATTAAAGTTAGTACCTCTGGGAATTTTTTATGTGCTCCAGAGGTAGGGGTGGGGGGGTGGAGCAGTGCTTTAATTAGAGTGACTCCTAGATAAAGCATCCCCACTACCATTTTTTAAGTACGGGGATGCTGATACACGAGACACATGAGGCTGCTGGAGTGTGGCAATTGCCATGCTCCAGAAGACTTGATTACTTGAGTCTACTCTGATGTGCTGGAATTCCAGCACATCAGAGCGGCCTCTGTGCTCACGTATAGGTGCCCTCTAATGCGAGATACTAACTAAATGAACATTGGGCTAACCTCATACACAGTAGTGAAAGTGCATGCTTTTTTTAGTGAAACAATGTGCAGTAGCCAAATTTTACCTCGCATTACCTTATTAGCATGGTTTTTGCCATGATGGCCTAATGTGCAGTAAAATAGGCTACTGCGCACTAAAGCACACATGTAGACATGACCAGTGTAGAAGTAAGGCAATAATACATCTACACAAACATTCATGGTATTTTAATGAACAATCTTGCTCCCATTGAAACATCAATGGAAACAAAATGATGCCCCTGATACGAACTCACATAAATCAGCACAATTCTTTAATTTAAATATTCTGGGTGGTGCTGAAAAGTAGAAGTGTGAAGCACTGAGAAGCCTGAGGGAATTATTAATACTGTATTTACTCAAATAGAAGACAACCCTGATTATAGGATGATGCCCAGAAATTAGATTCCATATATGGAAAATTTATAAATTCATTACAATTTTCTAAGTATAGAATCTAATTATTGGAGGTTTGCCTTGAATTTGTCCCCCTGCTACTGCTACAGCAGGGAAAATAAATCTGGGGAGTCAGTTAGCCCTTTTACCTGCTGCTTCTCCCCAACTTTTTCCCCTGGCAACTCTTTTCACCTTGCCTTACTGTCAAACCCTGCTCTCCCTTTGCACGTGGAAGTGAAGATCAAATTTGATAAACGATGACCTTGAAATTAAACATAGTTGTCACAATTTGCATATAGTACCCATATACTTAGTTCATCCAGAATTAATTCCTTACCTTTTTTGGAAACTGCTGTAAGTTTTAGCACAGGTACTCCATAAACACACTTTCAAGCAGCACTTATATAAGTACTTATATGTAGTAAAAATTATGCATAACATCAGTCTAAAGCCAAAGGCTCATGACTTAGCATATAGTTCATTGGGCTGGGCTCCAGCAGAGTCAACACAACTTCAATTCATACTGACCCCACAGCTCAGCCCTGTTCACTGTGTATGTGTTCTCCAGATATCCCCCAAAAAGGATTCTTGTGCTAATTAGGCCCCCACTTATGACTGGAGTCAGATGTTCTTGTCACGAATCTTGGGATGCTCCAAAAATCTATATGCAGATGAGGTGTAGGGCAACCTTGCCTCATGGAGGGCAGGGCCACGCTAATCATATGCAACAGGCAGAGAGAGACATAGGGATTCTGGGTGAACTGTTTGGGGCCCTGTTTAGTGATGTTTCCCAGGCACTTAAGGCTGATGAAGAAACAGGATTCTTTAGGAAAGAAAGGAGCAGCTCAGCTGTGGGAGTGAAGAGAAAGTAAAAATGTATGCAATGTAGTAGCTCACCATGACTTGAAAAAGAAGTTAGCGTGGAGGGGGGCTGTGCTTAACAGGCACTAACATATATCTTATTCAGATGGGCTGCACTAACCTATCCTTATAGTAGGCTGACATCAGCATATTTGCCCATTGTGGGCAAAGTGTTTTATAGCCATGCTCAGTGTTAGCGGCGTTTAATCAGCTTCATAGTTAGTTTCCATTACTGAGCATATGCTACTTTTGGCAACAGTTCAATAACAAACAAGGTATCTAATGTGGTTGCTTTGTACGCAATCATTAGACAAATGGTTTTCCCCCAGTGCCAGTTGGGGGTGCTGGGGAACCTCATTTTGTATTCAAGTAAATATAGTATATATCCATGGAGTTTACTAACATAGAGTCTTTCTGACTTCAGTGAGATCGTTGTGTTTAATACACATAACATTTAGGAGTTTCTACAGTGTCTATTGTGATAGGGACCTTATTTTTTCTTAAAGCCTCTTTACATTAGAGAGATGGCATGAATTCTGTAGAGCATGGTGACCTCTTAAACATAATTAAATGATCTTGAGACCTGTTGGAATCCTGGAAATTCAGAGTGCAAAAACAAGCATCTCCCTGGATTAAAAGTCAGTACAACTTGAACATGAGGAGGATTTTGCCTCCTTACAAAGTGTCTTTATGAGCTGAGACTGAAAATGATTGTACCCTGTTCTGCTGGACTATCTTGTAGTAAGTCTAGATATTGGTCAGCATCACTACAATGAAGAAACTTAGGAGATGATGGACTCAGCACCACAGGAAAATATTGCTCAAGTCCTGCAGAAAGTCTATACCCTCTCTTTTTTATCTCAATTCTCCAAAATTTTGCATTAGATGAGTGCTTAGGTGGTCATATATAGGCTTATGAACTTAACTTTAAGCTTCCATTTTCAAAATGTTGGGCTGTCCAAATACAAATGGCTACTGTTACTATACTGAAAGGCAAAGTAACATTCCTCTTACTATATAGGATTTTTTTGGAACTGATACTTACAGAAAAGATATTAAGACAACAATGTTAGCCCTTAATGCTACACTTATACATATATGTAACCTTAAGGTCTCCATGAAAGCAGTGGGATGCCAAGTTGCACACTTCCTATGTACTTTCAACATCAATTAATTTTTAGTATTTTGCTAATACCAGGTTGGTAAAATATCAGTTAGGTATCTTACTAGGAGTATACCATTTAAAAAGTCAGCCTTGATCATTTATTTCATTAGAATTTTTAAACCAAAGTTTAAAGCATACATTTTCAAGTTAGTTTTTACAAAATTTAAGTATGATTTAAATGAACCACTAAAATAACTACAAAAAAAAAGAATGAAATCATGGGCTATGTCTGTACCCACTTGCATCTACTGACAGACAAGAGCTATCAGTGCCAAGCCACCATGTAAACCCACACACTGCATATACATCCACACACTTTTAAAGGCTCCATTCATTCAGCAGCTGGATCGCCAGGAGGCAAAGTGCTCTCTGGGAGGGCACCAGATACTGAATGGACCAATGGACTGTAGGGGAGTATCTACATGCATCTGTAACTGACTTCTGTAGCTTCAGTCCACCCAGGAGAGGTAGAGTACCTCTGCCAGCAGAAAAGAGGTCCTGCAGCAGCAGAGGGACACTGAGTATGTTCTGCCAGGAAAACTTTATAATTTAGACTAGGCCTTGCTTTGAATTGTTCCACCATATGGGAAATCTACTGACTCCATCAGAGAAATAGAACATGTCTAAGGGACAAGAAAAGAACAAAAGTAAATAAACTGGAAAAAAAATAGAGGAATATATTTTTCTCTATTTCTTTCCCAGATATAGCATTCACGAGTACTACTTGTAGCAAAAATCATTAAAACATTTGTCAAACAAACATATGATTTTTAAGAACATGCGATTGCTTCCTAACTTGGAGCTCCTCTATAACGTAATTCATTTTCCTTTTTAAACCATGTTATTGATTTTTTTAAAACCAGACATATCAAACAGAACAAGAATTAAAACAGAATTCTACATGAAATATTTCTTTCTAGGGATACTCTGTAATAACATTTGTTTTAGCTGTACTAAAAAAATTATTTTAGAGCAAATATATTAGAAAGGCATCCATTTGCAATCAATATTGTGGGTACAAATAAAACACATACTGCATGCACATGGCTTTTGAAAGTAAAAATGATATTATTTTTGTACTCACGTTGTGATATAGAAAAACTGCATCTGCAAGTATTTTGTCCCTTAATGCGAAAGAGTTCTTTGGACATAAACAAAATCTTTAGAATATTCAAATCCTGTCCTCTATTACAAATTGCACAAATGCAACAGAAGACAGAATCTAGCCTACTGACTTTAATAATAAACTAACTGTTACATCAATTAACATTTGTTTATCTTGGCAAAGACTAATATTTCAGAGGATTGTTTTAAAATAGAAATGTTATTTCAGTTTATCTTTAGGCTCTCTATACTGCTGATATGTACAAAGCATAAGGCAGAGACATTTGGCTAAACAATAAGCAAATAAGTGTTTTAATTACAGGACTGTATTACTGCCATCATTTTCAAAACCCCTCTCTAGATTTGGATGGCCAAATTTTCACCTGGTCCAAAACTTGAATTTGCTTATACAAGTGGCATAACAGGGCACTCCAATGAGGAAATAAATACCTTCTTGGGCACACAAACCACTTGTATGTTTACATTTATGGGTACAGGGACAAAAAAATAGAGAGTAAAGAGTGATGTGGGGCTACTTTGATGACATGACCCATGAGGTACGTTTCTTCACTTGAGTTATCTGTGTAATCAAGCAAAGACTATGATAATTTCATATCAGAAAGCACAAAGTAGTCAATGGTGCCAACTCAGAGGCTGAGGCCTTTGGCAAGCCCCCATTTTTAGGAAAGACCACAGTACCATCTGGATTATACGTTCGTCAGTCATCTCCTATATTAGTATTGTGACTTAACATTCTGGTGTTAATACACTAACATGGGTTTAATTACTTTCCTTTAAAAAGTATTTAACCAGCATTATTTTTAGTTTGAAAAAAGGCCTATCAAAACAAAATTAAAACATAACGTGTTCTCACCTTGACTGGGTTGTATTGATAATTGGTATCAGTGTCGATAAAATATGGAGATCCCTCCCACCTTGTACTGCACTCCCCCCCTCCTTTTTGGAATGACTGAGGCATAAAGTTCTATGAGAGAATAATAATTGTATTAACTAATTAAAACATGATAAAAAATAATGACCTGTATTTTAGACCCACACAATTATGATAAACCTTGATCTGATTTTTTGGCAAAGTTTCTACTTGTACTTATGGGAATTCTAAATTATTACTACAGTATTTTAAAGTAAAAACAAAGTTAAAAAGACACAAATCAGACATTTTAATGCAGGTAAAGGATGGTGTTGAAGTGTGAATTCTACTTCAGAAATCATCAACTGCTATAGCAAATTAGGGGAGCAGTCTTAATGCAAATATTTGTAATTGAATGAGAGACGTTCTGTCATTATGCTGCATTATTCTGGCTTGTGTAGAACATATTGGCCCTGCTCATATGTTTACTGGTGTTCTCTAAGAGTTGAATAGTTGTTTAGCTATAAAGGACTCTGGACCAAATTTATCATCAGTTTAACGCAACAGACCTCACTGGAATTACATCATGGCTTTATCTAGTACTGTGTGTTCAGCTCCCAACTATGTATGTAAATGGTTGGGTGATGACAGTCATGTTTATATACACTGAATCAGCAGATCACTGCAGAAGCATAAACTAACCAGCTTCCAACTTTTCTGATATGTCACTTTGTGCATATTTATCAAACTATCAGAAAAGTAGAATATAGTATCCATTGTATAGGTCATATCAAGACCAGAGAACAGATTTCTAACAGACTCTCCTCACTACTTAAAAATCATGGTTATGCTTATGTATCTATCTGCCAGGCTTAACCAGCTGATCTTGCATATCAAATTGCCACTGAACATACAGGGCTAACATACAGGACTTTTCAACTTTAGCTATTCACATGCTACTGGGAAAACAATTCTATTATAGCAAGAAATGCTATAAGAAAGGTCCCTTTCATAAATGGAGACCTGTCAATGGGATTCCTTTTGAAAAAGGGGGAATTTTATTCACCATAAACTTATTATATTTCCATTTTTAAATAGAAAGTATAAGAATTTAACATAGCCTATAGCACACAGATTATGCATTAGCAAAGTACATCTGCAGGCACTCTAGATGGAAATATTTATACTTTTTCCAATTAAGACTCATATAATTAAATCAACATAACATGAAATAATGTTATTACAGGCAAGGTAAAATAAAGCCCTATAAGTGGATACAAGAAGGTACTTTATTGTACCCACATTCCCCATCAATTAGTGGCTCATACCAAATTTTCTGACATTTGCTAGAATCTGATCCCAGCTCATTTATTTTAGCCAAAGTCTACCTGCAATCACCTGGCTTGTAATTATCAGTGGCTCTTTACTGTGTTAGTCTACCAATTAACAAGAATCAAAAACATGCTTACCACAGGTTGCAATGGGGCACCAGGCATCATGGCATTGGCTAGTTGCATTTGCTGGGCCAGCATGGCCATATTCTTTTGCTGAATCAGGTTATTGCGCCCATTTATCTCCAACTGTGTTTTTAAGTGTGGGGGAGGGTGAAGATATTTGCAGTTTTCCCTTGAGCATCGACCCTAAACCAAGAAGAAAGCAAAACTATTCTTGTTAAACAGTCACAGGGATATCTACCTTCTTTATAACATTACTGCTAAACACAAGAAATTAAAGATGTAAGGAAAAAAAAAAACCCTCCAGGTAATTCTGTGTACTGCCAAATATGTAAAACAACAACTAAAAATACACAATTTTAGCAATTACAGCATATCACTATTTCATAAATTGCTGCAGTGTAGCCTTAGATAACTATGTATACCTCAAACGTGCTAAGATAAGCAGAAAAAACCCCACACGTCTTTTCTGTGTTACTAAGTTCTTTTTCACTGAAAATGAGGACCAGAGCACTCAGGCTTTCACATCCAACCCACAGATCCATCTCCACAAGTCTGGAGAATGGCAGCAGGTTAGGTGGTTAGACATCCAACAACATGGTACAGTTTGACTTCAGAAATGAAAAAGTAGAAGTGATATTTTAAACAACCTAAAGATTCTTGTCTGTCTGTATTACGATCACAGCACGTAGGAAGCAGTGAAAAGTTAGTAGGAGCAGTATTCAGAAGGCAGCAAAATTAGTAGGGAAAGAAGGCTGTGAACTAATGAAGCTCTGCTCCTCTGATTTCAGCTGTAACATGGCACTTCTGGGGACAAAAGTTAGGATGCATTTTGATTCATCTGCACATCGCATGTTAGGCCTAAATCATTTCCTCTTATTTTGTCATGAAACTCTGACATATGATATAGAATACACTGCTAAATTACTCTGAATTAAAACAACTCCAGCAACCTGAAATCCAGCCCAGTTAAAAAGTAATTTTGAGTAATTCTAGGTATAAGAGGTCCCCCCTGCCAAGAAATTATATTTGCTTGTTTTTTCCAGAAAGGTTTTCCCTATTCCTGTTACTTCATGAAAGGTCCCATACATAGCAAACAATGATAACTTAAGTCAATGTTTTCAAAAGAGCACTCTGATTTTGGGTGTCACAGACTGCCCTTCCCACACACCCCATCCACCCAGGGGGCTTTTCAGAAGTGCAGAAAAGTTAGTACTCTAAATACCTCAAGTTAATGGAAACTGAGGGTGTGCTGCATGTCTAAAAGCTAAGCCCACATTTTCTTGAACTGAGTCCCAAGAAGAAGGTACCTAAAAGCACATTCTGAAAATGCTCAACTTTTCAGTCATTCTGAAAATGTTCGTCTCACTCCCTATGCAAGAGAAAGAACTGCCTAGACACACAACACTGCCAAATGCAAACAAGCAAATTAAAAAACAGGGGGAACCCCCCTGCCATGCCAATCCCTTCAGCTAATTTCTGTCATAGTTGTTTTGTAACACTGCTTACCACACGTGGACAAAACAGTTCCAAAAAGCAATATGGCTTTAAATGGATGGCATCCCTTTAAGATATCATATTAACTTAGAAAATACTTATCAACCAGTATACACTAACCATTCTTTAAACTTGCAGCGACGGAGACCATTATTCCACTGAAGCACTAAATCAACTGAAAACACAGAAAGAACTTTCCTTTTTTCCTTTACCTTTGAAATAAATCCAAACAGAAGCAGTGACAATGAAAAACAGAGCCTTAATTTAGACAGGGATTTTTTTTTTTTTTTAATCCAGCTTTGCTTTGATTTTTCAGGAAACAAATTAATTCAATATAGTTTGACCTTAAACTGTAATTTTCCTCAGAAAGCTACAAAGCATTCACTTGTTATAAGATCTGCCAGAAATCTAATTTGAACAATCATTTTCGGTTCTCTTAAGTCAGGATAAATGGGGTTTTTTTTCCTACCCATCTGTCTCTTCCTTTTGGCAGTCCAACTTAGACGAACCTCATTTTCACTGCTGGCCAACTGGCATTTGAATGATCTTGGTATAGTACAAAATGTCTGATAATGGGATTACCATAATTCTTGGGATGTCTTTAAGGTTACGTATCCAGAGTGCAATGGGCATGCTATAAAGAATACTGCACAAAAACATAGTTTTTGGAGCACCTGTTCATAGTTATTTTGAACACTTTTGGGAATGAAATACAGTTTCCATTACACAATTCAACTGACATCCAGAGAAACCGAGACCTGCCAGTTAATTGTGGTCACAATGGAAAACATGCAGATGAGCAAAACTACAGCATTATCATAGTGGTCGTTCACTACAGAGGTATGTCAACAGCTCACCTACACCAGGCCTTAGAGGGTCACATATTAATATTCTGTCTTTATCATAGGGCCTAGGTATTCCAGTCATGATCCAGGGTCCTGCTGTACAAGGTGCAGGACATAGTACATAAAGGTGGTCTACTTCCCAAAACTGAGGATGATCCTGTGTTAGTCAGAGGTAAGCTTCAGGAAGGACTGCCCCACCCACTCCCTGATAAGATGTGAGGGCAAAGGATAGCAGGTTCCGGTCTAGTCACATTTCTTGGGATGCTGGAACAGACAGGCAGCCTTCACAGAGCTACAGTGAAGAAGTGCAGGGGTTTACAAGGAGCCATGTGTCTTCACTGCTATGTTAATTAATTCATAACAAGTTCATTTTGTTGCCCAGACGTTTGATGGCGTGGTTTACCCTGCTTGTCCTAGAGCTCATGGCACAAGGCCCTGGACATCTGAATGGATGCCCCACACTACAGCAGAAAAAGCAACCCTTCCCACTGCATTTTTCCCTTTGGAACCACCTCATGGATGGACACATCCATGGCCATAACTGTCTGAGGGGTCACCTTGTAAAGGAAGGGACTATGAAGGAGCCTTTAGAGAAAAGGTAAGACATCTCCTACCTTCTTCAACAGAACTGCATAGAATCATAGTGAAAAACCCGTCCTTTGAGATGCCTGGTCCTTGACCCAAAACTGGCCTCCCTCAAAGAAATCTCAGGATCGATAGGAAGCTGTCTTTGGGGTCTGAATTAAAGAGAATCTCACCATTTTTATAGGCACCTGATTTCTAGGCAGAGGATGTGATCCAAGCAGAATGCAGGTCTGGGGATCTTGGGCATGAGAATTATTTCCCGGTAAAGCACTTGGATTGGGCTAAATCTGCAAGAATGCCAACTACATAGTACTATTCTGAGCCCCCAAATATATATACTGATATCTCTCCTGTACATTTTTTGAAGTAAAAATACAAGGCCACAGACTTCTGATATATTTGGCATATATTTAAAGCTGTATTTGCACCCTTAAAAGCACTTGATTTTAAGCTTTTATAAATCCCCAAGAATAGCGCCCATAACATTTTAGCAACATGCCTCCTTTATGGTTCTTTGGTCATTCCACAAATGAACATGTACCTACTACTAAATGGCAAAAGTTCCTCCTAATCAATTTTTTCCTCTATAAATACAGAACAATTGCTCTACGTATATCACTTTGTTGCATTTGACTTCAGCCACTGATTTTCTTTTTAAGAGGCATCTTAAAAAAAAGAAGCCCCAAAACCAAATAAAAATCCAAACAAAAAAATCCCTCACCTTGCTTCTTCAATTATGTTTTGTTAAGCTGTCTTACAAATGAGGATAGCACTTAGAGGACAGAGCTACACAATGCATCCACTGTAGCATAAAATCCATACATCCTGCATGATGTCTCAAACACTGATAAAGGATGACCTTATTGGCCAACTATCACATCTAACTAAAACTGCAGAAATTTAACAAGACTGTGCTGATCGATCAGACATATTGCAGTTAGCTTCAAAAACCAACCAAGGCTCTCATTTTTCAGTAAGAGTTCCACTTTGAAATAGCTAGCAAGGGAGGTATAATCTAATTTGGTTTTGTCACCTAGAGATAATCCTGTCTATTATTACAACAGGCTGTAGCCTTATCTAGAAGACATAATGGATGGGCAACATTAAACGTAAGCCCTTGGCTGTGACTCAGTGTCTATTCACCTAGATACACTAAAGAGCTGCAGTGTTAGTTCTGTTTTGCTGAGTCACTTTATTAAATCCATCTTTGTTTCATTACAAGACTGGCTATAAATGTCATTTTAACTTTATTTGTGTTTTAGTTCAGCAGCATATTAAGAGTCACAAAGGATCACAGGAGAGAAACTGGTAACCAAAAACTGAAGTGACCCTTACATCTGCAGTGTTTTGAAGCAGGAAAGCTATGATTACCCTGAAAGCTGGCTATGTACTTCATGCATCTTGGAGATGTTGTGCCAATCTGCTTTTCAGGTTTCCTCTTCGTGGCTCTATGGCCTCTATAGGGGAAGAGTGACTTCAATCTATTATCCACACTATCAATGGACAATAAGCTGTAGATGGACACTAAGAGTGCACAAGGCATGCCATTGATCTATACATTTGGTCAGTGAGACACTGTAAACCCAGGGTTTGGAGCTAGGATCAGGCCTCTGGGATAGCACAGTTTTTAAAGGCATGTGTCTTCATTTGCATCAACGGTATCAATCCAGATTGCATCCAGTCTGAGACCAGAATCAGCCATGTGCTGCTGAATTTAAGAATGATTAGATGGGAAGTGGGGAAATCTGGCATATGTAATGTTTTTATCAATTGTGAAAAATGGACTCTCTAGTTAGCTTGTCCAAATGACATTTAATAAAAGCATAGCAGGGGCTTCTTAAGCAACTAAAGATTTGTTATAACTTAGAAGTCACAGGACACTGGGATAACAGGTTATACTGGTGTCTGTTTCTCTCATAGCATATTCTCAAATGTCACCAACAGTAAAAAAATAAAGTTAGGATGCCGTTAATGACCACAATGAAAAATACAATAGTATTTGTGGATAAGAGAGGAACAAGTGGTCTAAGTGTCATTTTCACAGGGAGCATAAGGGAGCCAGTTCAATGGTTTATGTAAGCATTAGGATATTATTAGATCATTAAATACTAAGCAGCATATAGTAAATAAGGGGAGAGGGATTATAGAGGCGGAAAATCCCTAAGAGGTGTGAGTGTATGTGTGTGTGTGAGTGTGTGTATCTGGAAGTATAAAACTTCAGCTACACTGTTGTTTTTCAAGCAGATGGATATATAGATCTCAATTTTCAACATTACCATAAATGCAGATGGACAAAACATGTCCTCAAAGAAGCACATGAAGAAAGACAGATTGTCATTCCTTGACCCTGTGGCATTACAGTTGTCCTGAAGTATCTCTACAACATAACTGAAACTTTTCCTCTAAAGAGTAAGTCAACAGGATGACATGACTTTGGGGTTTAGATGCACAAATCCCAATCTTAATGGAAGGTATAATTATGACATTTCCAAATGATTACTGTAAACACATTTGAGGGTAGATTCTCATTTACAATCTACATCCTTTATACGGTCTGAGTTGCAAACTGGCAGTGGTCACCAAGCTGAAAATGCAGATGGAAAATTCTAATTGGCAAGAAACCTGTTGAGCCATCCTTGTCCCTAAATACAACAGCCCCAAGGTAGATATGCATGTTAGAAGCGGAAGAAGTGCCAGTAATGGGACAGAGCTTTGTTCCATAATAGCAATTCAGAGCTGATACATAAGGGCAAAAGCCAACTGCCAACAGTATAGAACAGCCCCTAGGCTGCTATAATTGACATAACGGTCAGAATAGCTTGACAATCATGCAAGCATAACTAGAAACCTGACATTTGCCTTCCCCTCTCTTCCATAATGAGATATCTTGACTCAGGAGAGAATATGGCCTTTAATTACTAAAGATTCATTAAAACAAAAGTGATGGATGGCCCTGTGGTCTCACCTTTTAATAACTCAGTGAAATCATAGGCAGGTATTTAAATAATTTTTTCCCAAATAAACCAATTTAGTTTCAACAGATGACTTTCAGATCATATTTAATACAGGTTGTGTTCTACTGGAACGCCTCAAGTTTTGTCTAATTTTCTTTCATTTTAAATTGGTGTAAATGATTCCAGCCAGTGACAGGTAACTAACAGAAACTGCTCCCTTCTTCTCCCTCCCAGACATTTACTAGCTGCCTGAAAGATGACATTTTATACTGGTACAGTGTACATATCATACCTAAATACTGCTAAATGTAAGCATTCACCACTTGTCAGGAGGAGGTGCAGGCAACTGGAGGCATGTTGGGGAGAAGGAGCTGGTGGATTTGGGAAAAGCTAGCTGGTTAGGGGGAAGTAAAAATAGCCCGGTCAAAGGCTGGTGGGGTAAAAACATCACAGCCTGGGACTGTAGAGAGTGGATGGGCTCTCTCAGCCCGGGGGCTGTGCTGGGAACATGTGCAACCATTCACTAGGTGGGGTTAATCCCATGCTGATCTAAAGGTAGTTCACTTCTGACAAAAATGAACCTTAAAATGGTGTGCCATTTTTAGGGTGACCTAAGCACTGTGAAAGCTTGCACACCTAGGCACTTAGCCATAACCTTGGTTAGGGTGATCTATATGGAGTGCCTATATGTATCCTGTGAAAGCTTATGTTTATCTCAAAAAGTTAGTCTTTCAGGCATCAGTCACCCTGCTAAGCCTTCTGCCTGACTAATATCTCCCTTTAGTGGAGAATTTTTGAGAGAGCAGTCATGCATAGGGAGACTTAAAACTAAGTGCTCCTTCCTGCATGTTGCTAAAGGTTTTCACAGTAAGATGTTGAACACACTCAATTCCCATTAAATTTGACAGCAGTTCTCATTGTTCAGCACTTTGAAGGACTGGGCTTATGTGCGACAATAGAACCTTCTCTCAAGACTAAGCAGATAAACAATATGCACAATAGGGCTTGATATTTAATATGTATAATAGATTCAGAGGTATTATGGTCAGCAGGGAGCATTCCGATTATCTGGTCTCATCTCAGGTATAACACCAGACAAAGAACCTTGTCCATAATTTTGGGCATCAAACTCTTACTTATATTTGAACAGCAGAATAGCAGATGACAAATCCAGCTTAGTTAAAAGACTTCTAGTGATGGTGTTGTTTCAGTGGTTAATTACCCTCCCGTGAAGTCATGCATCTTAGTACTCATTGAAATGGGGCTGCCTTCACTTTCCAACTACTAGATTTTTAATTTCCGTTTTTTGTTGTAAGTTTAAAGAACCATGTACTATAAGAAATCCTATCCCCTGGAAACACTTACAGACTGTGATTAAATCACCCTTATCCATTTTTGGATTAACTGACTGAGCTTCTTAAGTATTTCACAATTAAATCAGATTTTCCAAACCTTGAATTGATCTTGTAGCTCTTTTCAATTTTTCAGCATGTTTTTCTGAAAATATACTGGACAGTAGAGTTGGACAATTTCTGATCACTAATCTTAAATACATTCCCATGCTGTCTGGAATACTGTAGCAATACACTTACAGTACTTAAGCACTACATAGCCAGACCCTGGCTAATTAAAATTAATATTTTTTTCTGTTAATTGGCTTCACTTCATCAGAAGTCCCAATGACACCAATACTGCCCTTAGACACATCAGGCCAAATATATCTGGGCCTTATTAATAAAGAAAGAGAGAAAGATGATGCAATCCAACTGCCTGACTTGGACGTGTAAAGAAGTATCACAGCTGGGACAAAACACATTATCAATATGCTATATTCTAGACTGATAATCAGAAAGGAATTAGGTTCATACTTGTCATCAGGAATGTTAGAAATGAGACTTAAAATTTACCCTTCTGATGTAAATGGCTGTGGTGTTCTGAGAGGAGATAGTGGTGGTGCAGATGGCATCACTGCTTCCAGCCTGGCTGGCCACGTGTTCCCCAACAGTGTCAACTCGGGTATGAGAATTCTCGAGCAAACTGTGTTTGGTGGCAGTGAATGAGTTGCTGTCGGGAGTTCTTCAGCTCCCTCTTCAGCTGTTTTCAGATCTTACAAACAAGCAGGAGCATAAGGCAAGGAACTGATTCATAGTGTTATACAAGCACAGGACAAGTGTGACAGTGCATCGCTTTGTAGCTTTTGAAAAGTCAGAATACCTGCAATCCAGACAGTTTTGCTACAGATAAGTAATTCAATCATAATATTCTGGCCACACTAAGAAAAGTGCACCTCCTGGAGTAGGATGCCACTAAGCATAAGCAGTTCTGAATGCTTTTCTCCATGGAAAGTAGCCTTGTTAGCTAAAATATATCTAGTATTAAATAAAACATGACAATGCTACAGTCCAGCTTTTAAAAATAACATAAGGAAGCACCAAAATGTGTTAAGAGGGGAAGCTGCTCTTCCATAACTGACAGTGTGCTATTTTTATTCAACAGAAAAGCTATTCTGTTTCAGCAGAATTAGCAACTACTTAAGCCTGAATGCATCCTCCTCTGAGCATGGAAGAGGCTAAGTTACTGTGAAGCAACTATCAAACACACAAACAGTCATTTTGTGAAATATCAGAGGCCCTAAAAATACACTAATATATAAAATATATCATTTAGAGAGATTTTGTTTATAATTTAAACTGTTTGAATAGTACAATACCTGTGTTTTAACAGGTTACCTGGCCAGGATGTAGTATTTATACCCACCGCCAATTTTGCATAAAACTGTAAGGCAACTGTATTGCATTATGTAACTTGTCTCTCTTCTACCAGATTATAATTACCCTTATTACAACACCACTTTATAACACTCAAAGTGCTTGACTCCTGACAACAGTGTTACAAAGATAGTGCAATGTTCGATCCTGTAATTAGATTTTATGCACAGACTATTCATACATATGTATTAAAGAGAGATGAAGAATATGGAGATGTTATGAACCATAGTAATGTCAGCCACAGCGACCCTGTATCTTAATAAGTAGGAATGTGAAAGTGAGAGGGGAAAGCACACACGCCTATCACATGATGTTTTTCTCTCGCTATCATATCAACAACATTTAGGCTGAAAGCCCAGGCTGTGCTAAATAACCAGCTTGAGTGTCATTAAATTAGGGCAGCATTATGTCTGCAATATTTTAAAAGATTTCTCCTTGGCAAAACTAGGGGACTCTGACTGGGTCTGCCTTTGCAGACCTACTCCAAGAGACCTGCCTTTGGAGACTACTACAAGCTTTCTGCATTGGTGCTTATCCCTCACATAGTCACAGTTTTACTTGGGCATCAGATACACCTTGTCCTAAAGGGGTATGAAAACAACAAGTCGCCAGCCAACTGCTGATAGCATGCTTGTCTCAGTGCCCATTTTTGTTAAATGTTTACACAGAGCCGGCCTTAGGGATGTGCAACTGCCCAGGGCGCTATGGTCAGGGAGACTGCAGGGCATCAGTGGGGTGACACATGGAATTGGCTGAGGTCATTGCAGGACCCCTGGTACGGCTTTACGAGCACTCGTGGTGCTCTGGTGTGGTGCCAGAGGACTGGAAGAGGGCCAGTGTGGTTCCCATCTTCAAAAAGGGGAACAAGGAGGGCCCGGGAAACTATAGGCCAGTTAGTCTTACCTCGATCCTGGGCAAGCTTTTTGAGAAAATTGTTCTGGCGCATATCCACGAGGGGCCAGCAGGGGAGATTAAGCTTAGGGGCAACCAACACAGGTTCATTAGCAGCAGGTCCTGTCAGACCAACCTGGTGGCCTTCTATGACCAGATCACCAAATCCCGAGATGCAGGGGTAGCAGTGGACATAGTCTTCCTGGACTTTCAGAAGGCCTTCAACACTGTCTCTCACCCCGTTCTCATTAAGAAACTGGGGGACTGTGGTGT
>NW_017728995.1:2774191-2777926 GCF_001723915.1 Gavialis gangeticus | reverse complement strand
ACCAGGAATAACGGTCACAAGCTGGCAGAGGGTAGATGTAGGCTAGATATCAGGAGGCGCTACTTCACTGTCAGGGCGGCTAGGATCTGGAACCTACTTCTAAGAGAAGTGGTGCTGGCTCCTACCCTGGGGGTCTTTAAAAGGAGGCTAGATGTACACCTTGTTGGTGTCGTTTGACCCCAGTACTCTTTCCTGCCATGGCAGGGGGTCGGACTAGATGATCTACTCAGGTCCCTTCCGACCTTAGAAACTATGAAACTATGAACGGCACTCCATCCCTGCCCCGGCCGATCCCCACCCCCAACCTCCGGTCAGCGCTCAGGATGAGGTGGGCTGGGCAGTACGAGTGGCTGCAGGAACATATTCCTTGCCCCCTGTGATGGAGCCGGAAATGACCATAGAGCTGGGGACCGATATATGGATGAGGCCACCTGCCTGGGAAGCTGGGCTCCCTGTGCCTCCCCCACCCTGCCCTGGCTGGGACTGGCCATGCTGCTGTACTGGGGGTGTCACGATCAGTCCTGCCCTCAGCAGCAGCTCCACATGGGTGCTCAAGCAGCAGTGGGCTGGGCTGACAGATGGCTGGTAACTGCAGTGTAGGAGCCAGGGATGGGGCCACCTGCCCAGGCAGCCACAGTCCCCTGCCTGCCTCTACCTGCTGATTGGAGGGGGGGGGGTAGGAGAGGGGACAGAGGAGGCTGCTAAATTATGAGCTTGCTCAGGGTGCCATTTTCCCTAAGGCCAGCTCTGTATTTACAGTTAGTTTGAATTAGGAGCCAACTACCTTTATGCCATTGACAAAAAGCAAGTTTATCAAATACTGAACTTTATCTAGTAGCAGCTTTGATTAATCAGGAACATTAAGCTGGGTAATAGGTATTGCAACCTTAGCACTTAAGGAGTCAATCATACAAGATCCAAGATGTCTTAAAAAGGCCCTGGAGTTTTTTTCTTCCCAGTAACTTAGACTTTTGCTGAGGGCATTTAGAACTGCTGAAGCTTGGGCCCTATCCACAAATGGCCAGAAGAATGAGTTTATAACCCAGTGACATGCTAAGCCCTTCACACAAAAAGGTACTTATGCCCTCATCAGTCATTTACTTTCTGCCTGTTAACAGCCAGCACCTATGCTGCCATATTTGCCATTGACTTTAATGGATACAGGCTAAGATTCTGCATGCATGTCCTTTTAAGCATGGCTTTCATCTGTACTGGCACTCAGAGTATAGCAAACAGTGCTACTACTATTCAGAGACTGAAGTGAAAACAGATGTTACTGTGCTGCCCAAACAGAAGTTGCAGAATGCTGAATACACATTGCTTGCTGTTGCTAGCAATACTAGAGTAACCAGGCACGATTACATTATTAAAAGGAAACTGGTTTTGCACCAGGGCCAGAAATACAACAGATAAATAAAGGAAAAGGCACAAGGAGGAGCAATTGCAAAGGCAGCAACTGCAACAGATTGCTCTCACACCACTGGGAGTTCAACCAAGAGCTCGGTAACAAGATTGAACAAATCAAAGAAGTCAGAAGCACCTGTAACAGGATTCTGTGCAAGAGCAAATGGCACATTCTCCTCTTACTCCCATGAAATGTCCCAAATCCCAAGGAATGTAAATTAAAATGACAGTAAGCACACAGAGCTACATGTACTACAAATTGATCCTTGATTCATTACAAGTGATAAGCTACCCACAAAAATCACATGGACACAGATAGTTTTGTTGCATATCACTACTGTCAAAATAAAATACGCTGATTAAAATGTTTGGATTAAAACATGACCGCTAAAAAAGTTATTTTACCAAAAACATGCAATTGCCTGAACAAGACTTTTTTCTTGATATGATTTTTAATTATTCAAGTTAAAAATAAAACTTTCAAAATTGGTGAAAATGCCTCTATTTTCTCTTCTTTTTTTTTACTGTATTCCTTACAAAAAGGGAAAATAAAAAAATAAACTTTCATTTTTAATATACTGACTTTCACTATTTAACTTTTCCTTTCTTTAAATAAGAGAAAGCAGAATTAAACTTTTATTTTCCAGTTGGGAAACAATCAGTAGAGGAACACAGAAAAGTCCATTTTTCATGTTTTCTTGCAGTTTTCAAACTGGCAAAAATAGAAGAGGAAGGAAAAAAATGTTTTTTTTTCCACTTTCTTAATTTTGTTAGTATCTTGCAGGAAAACCATTATTTCCTGACAGGAACCTTCTGAATGGAGAATTTTCCTGTTAAAATTCCCACAGGAAAAAAAATCCATTTCTGGCCAATTCTAGTTATTGTATGGTAACAGAATTCCTATTTCAAATAAGAGTAAACATCTGTTCCTGACATCAGAACAGAACTGCTTTTTTTTTACTCAAGGTATCTCTCCTTTTGTAAAAATGAAAAGATTTATTTGAAATGTTATCATTCCTTCCCTATTCTTGATATTTCACTGCCCTTATTCATGCTTATAATAATGGGGAAGAAATATTTCATATCTTGTTGTATGAACCAATGTAATTCACTCAGAAATAAACAGAAAAAGCCTGTAATTTGACCACAGAAAAATCAAGTTTATAATCTAAATACAATTAGGGTCTAAATGGAAAAAAATATTGAAGTCTGAGGGGCCTTTCCACTGACATTACTGGACTTTAGTGGATCAGGACCATATGCTTACTGAGCACGTTACAGATGCCACTTAACAGTATGTTCAGAAGCCCTTCACTGATAAAGCATTTGGAGATATATTTGCTTATTTCATAAAACAAGTGTTGTTTGTGTGGAAAGGCATACAAGACAAAGAAAGATGTGTTAGGGTAAAGTTGGGACAACTGAATACTTGTTTTAAAAGTTCAAATAAACCCTCGGGCCAAATTTTGTCTGCAATAGATACATACAGAAAATACCACTAAAGTCATCTTTTTAAAAATCTGATCACTTCACTAGTTCATGAACTTTGTTAAATGAAAAAATATACATCTGGTGGCCACCATACTGAACAGCAAGAACTTTTGCTGCACCCAGAGGTAAATAAATAACCAAAGGAAATGGCCCCTTCCACTTAAAAGAATATTAGAAATAAACAAAACAAAAATGGTAGGATGGAGGGGGGAAGAAAAGGAGCTTTTTACCTGTGTGATAGCCTGCTCATATTGGCTAATTACACTTTGTATTTCTATAGTGCCTGATAATAAAGGAGCTCAAAACACTGTGGGTGCATCCACACAAGTGCATGTGTGCATTCTGCAGTGTCTCCAAGCCCTTTGAGATGCTGCAAGAGGCATGTGCAGGGACAAAACACGTTTCCTACACTGCAAATTTGCAGTGCGGTGGCAAAATTAGGCCCCGGTCAAAAAAAAGCTGTAGGGGAAAAAAGCCGGGCAGGGCACAGGCCTGGACCGTACCCAGAGGCAACCAGAGGCTTGGTCCTCCACAGAGATGCTCTGGTAGCCAACCAGTGTCTCTATGGCTGGCCCTTGCCCTTGTCTGAAGCACCCTGCCTGCTTGTGCAGGGCAGACAGTGGTACAAGTTCCAGGGACGTGGACCCAGCCTCCGGCTGGTAAGCAGGGCGTGGCGGGGGCTGGAGGAGGGGGGAGTGGACAATGGGGGGATCCCCCCAGCTCTGCTCACTCTCCTAGACCCCTAGATTGCTGTCCCGCCTGGCCCCATCCCCTGCCTCCCCCCAAGCCCCTCTGATCACTGCCCCATCCAGCCCCAGCCCCAGAGGCAGGGAAGCAGCC
>NW_017728995.1:2773620-2773940 GCF_001723915.1 Gavialis gangeticus | reverse complement strand
AAAAAAAAAAAAAAAAGCCCTGCACTCACCAGTAGTAGCACCTGCCGTTAGGGTCACTGAGGATTGATGGCAGAGCCCCCCTGCGCAGCACGGGGCCTGGGTGACAACTACAGCAGCCCCAGCTGCCCAACAGCATATAAAGCCGCGCAGTGCCCTGCTGACCCGAGCCACACCCGTGCAATGGGACAGTGGCAATGTGGGTGTCAGGAGGCCAGGGCAGCCCCGTGCTGTGTTGGAGGGCTCTGCCACGAGGCCCCAGTGACCTCGACAGCAAGTGCTACTGCTGGTGAGTCTGGGGTTTCTGGATTTTTTGAGTCCCG
>NW_017728995.1:2752297-2773573 GCF_001723915.1 Gavialis gangeticus | reverse complement strand
TGGCTGCAGAACCTGGCAGGGGATGGGGCCAGGTGGGGCAGCAATTTGGGGGACTGGGGGAGCAAGTGGGGGTGGGGCATATGGGCCCTGCAGGGGGGGAGTGGTACTCCCTTCAGGGGCCACGTGGCCCCTGTTGGGGGGGCTGTGGCCCCTGTGGGGAGGCTGTAGCCCTTTTGGGGCAGTTTATGAGCTGTGTAGAGAGGCTGTACCCTGTGGAACATGGATTTCAGGGTATTTTACAGAGTAACTTTTGGATTTTTTTATCAGGGATTTTTCAGTTCTCAAATAGGGAACACCAGAATTCCTGCTAGGACCCTGCCTGCTCAGAGCTGGCACCTTGGACCCAGCTGGAGGTGGCTGACCTCCTGGCCAATAGGGAAGAGGAAGACACGCTTTGACAGTTCAAAGCAGGCCACCACACTGGGAACATTTTCTGGGTGATAGCTGCCCAGATGGCCAGGCGGGGGGCCACACATGGCAGTAGTGCCACACAAAGGCCAGCTTTGCAGCCACAGCCCACTGGCAGCTGACCCAGAGGGGCAGATGCCTCTACTGGCTGTGCAGTCCCCATCCGGGCCTGGCAGGTGTGCAGCAGGTCACAGCTAGGTAGCAGTCCCCACTGCCAGACTGCTGCAGTGGGTAAAAGATGCAGGGGCTGCTTCGGGAGTCCAGCTGGCACAACGGGTAGTGTCCCCTGGTACCAACAGCTGGGCTCCAGAAGCTCCTGAGAGGGAGTAGCCCTGAGCTACTTGACAGGGCAGCTTTTTGTACTGATGGGGCCAGGACTGGGCAGCTTTATATACTGCTGGGGACAGCATAAGTGTTGGTCCCAGGCTGTAGCTCCCCCTGGCTGCAGATCCAGAAGGAGCCAGGCAGGGTTATTTTGCCCCCAAGTTGCACAATTTGCCTGACACCAAAGTGAATGTCCAGGTACATGCGTTGAGTCAAAAAGTCCCAGCTCAAATTTGTGCCACTTATATTTGAGCTGCTGCAAGCACACATGCTTGCATGTGTGAACACGCCCTGTGAGTGCAAGCATTACTGTAGTTTGGGAACTTTCTGTTAATAGGAGTGACAAAGCTGGAAATAGATCTTCTAATTTATAGCTCTGTACTTCAACTGCAAGTTCACCCTGTGCTGTTTTTTAGGAATCTGTTCATTGTACATTAAACCAACCCTGTTTGCCTAGAATGAAAAACTGTGTTCTCTATTCTGTGCAGTTTTTCTTTTAAAAATGTCTAGTCACTGTTTCAGTCTGCAGTGTGGATCCTGAGGCTGAAGAATCTGACTTTTGTTTTGAGGCAGTGAGGAGGTACCTCTGATGAATTCATAATTAGGCAGTCTGCACCATAGGACAGTACTTAAAAATAGTCTTGGCTCAAAGGAAATGTGGGCTAGAAAGTCTAAGGGCAATCTAATAGTGCTTCTTCTAACACACTGAAAAGCTGCAGCCTCTATAAACTGTGTTACCAACACCAGAGCATGCTCTTGGGAGATGAGATATAGGCTCCTACTGGATTTTCATGTGCCAAAATAAGGATAATCAAATTCAGTGGTCACCCACCTCAAGCATACCCCAACACTGAACAGCTCTCTGATGAAAAGAGTGGTAATGTCATCATCTGCAAAGGCATTAAGCTTTGAAAGAAACACCTCACTGACAAGATTCTTGCACTCCCTCAACAGGGATATTTTAAAGAGGCCTGAACTAACTTCAGTTTAAGTCAATGGAAAGACTCCTGCTAACTTTAATGAGAGCCGGAAAGGGCACAGAACAAAAAAAAGAAAGGCAAAGTTAACATTATGAATGGGATTTTCCAGAAAAGGGCCTCAAATAAATATGTAAGTATGTGGGTTTTGAAGACCACTACAAATAGGTGGGTACAGAACAGGCCACGATTTCATATTTTAGATAGACATTCAGGCTGAAAGGGACCTCATAAGATCATCAGGTCCAGCCCCCTGCCCAAGGGACAGGAAGTCAGCTGGGGTCAAAGGGTCTCCTCAAGATAAACATCTAAATGTTTCTTGTAAGTGTCCAGAGTAGATGCCTGCACCACCTCTGGGGGGTGTCCGTTCCAGGCCTTGGGGGCTCGGACAGTAAAGAAGTTTTTCCTTATGTCCAGCCTAAAATGGTCTTGCAGGAGTTTGTAACCGTTGGACCTTGTCATCCCTTGGCATGCTCTGGTGAACAGGTGTCCCCCAGATCCTTATGTACTTATAGGCTATCACCAAGTCACCCCTGAGCTTCTCCAGGCTGAAGAGTCCCATAGCTCGCAACCTCTCTTCAAAAGTTTTGTTCTTTTGCCCTCTGATTATGCGTGTGGCTCTCCTCTGGACTCTTTCAAGTATCAAGAAGGAAAAAAAATCCCACATTCTGGCCTGTTCTGTAGAAATAATCAAAAGTAATTCCTCATTTTGAAATATGGCACGTTAATTTGTCAGTGTGTGGAAGACTCAGGTACTTTATTATATAAATGCTGGTTTTCCTGTTACACCTAAATATTCAAAAGGCTTAACATACAGCAAGGGCAGAAATAAGCATCATAATCTCTTGCGCCATTTTTACCCACTTCCACGCTTTTTTCTCTCCTCCTTTAACATACAATTTATTCCTAATTCTCTACAGCCTGCACCAAGTTCTAAAAGTGGTACTAACTTTTGCATGGTTCATGGTAAACCAGTCTGCCTGCACTTTTTTGATTGCCAGTGGGTGCATCTATGCACACCCATACCGCATAGTAAATATAGTGACTTACGCCAACTTGAGTGTAAATTTGATACTGGCATCATGCAGATATCAAATTTATGCCTGATTACTTACTGCGCAGTAATGATTAATGCACATGTAGACATCTTACTGTGCACTAATGCTGTGCGTGTGGCAAAAATTACTCCCAAGTTAGTCCACACAAAAATTAATCTTAAAGTTAGTTCCAAGTCATTCCACACACAGCATTAATGAGCTTTAATGCCTACATGTGTAAATACAGGCCTATTCCTGCTTACTGCACAGTTACTGCACATTAAATTTAAGCTGGTGTAAATGCACACGTAGATATGCAGTGATACCAACCACAGTTGTGGGTTATATGATGTGGGCACTCAAATCTTTTGAGCTGAAGGAATGTTGAAAGGAATATCTAGCAAAGTCAATCTCCGATTAATAATTCTTGCCTAACATTTTGCACAGAGCTCTAGGTATCTCTGTTGCTGTAGACCACACAAATGTATGGCAGTAAAGGTTTTGTGAAGCATGCTATGTATTATCACACCTATACACAAAGCCTTTAGGTGAGCCTGTGCTTAGCCTACAGGTTTTGGCAAAAGCTGTGTGTCCTGTAAAGAAAATTCGAAGTCAGTTACAAGACCTCCTTGAATTCACTGAAAAAACATTAGAACAACAGATATGATATCTGCAGTCTCACTGCTGAAACCAGGCAAAGCCTCAGGGTCAGGTGGATTTATAAATTAAAGGCATGCAAATGGCCCTGCTCTCACTATATAATTTTAGTAAATCATTTCAGAATAAATCAGTTCAAGTTCCTTTCTATGAAGGAAATGTCTCTCTGAGGCTTAAACCTGCAATGGATGCTTACTCTACTGCCCTATCTTTTTTCCCCCCACCATATAGCTAGGGACAGACATTACACATAAACTGGTTTACGTGATCAGAAACTGGTTTAAATCTGTAACAGAAGAGATGTTCAGTGCACATAAGCCAGTTTCAAAATGGCTGAAACCGGTTTGAGATAAATCTGGTTCAATGTAGTATCAGACTTAACTGATTTGGCTCCTGGGAGGAGGAGGAGGGGGAAGAGTCCCACCCAGCATGGAACAAACCCCCCCTCCCCACCCCATGGAACAACCAACCTAGCATGGCCCCTTTAAGGTGACGCAGGCTCCTTCCTCTCCTCCTCACAGAGGAGCAGTGGGAGCGCAGAGCTCAGCTGGGTGGGGTGTGGAGTGTGTGGGGGGTGCCCCTCCATGGTGTGCTGCCCCTGTTGTCTGGCAGCAGCAGCAGGCAGGGATGTCAGGGCACTCATGCCTGGTGCAGGTACAGCTCCAGCCAGCACTGCATGGAGGAGGGAGCGGACTTTGCCTTATCCCCCGGCGGAGTGTGGGGACTAAGCAGCCAGGATCAGGGTAGACAAGAGGCTCCAGTGCACGGCTTCCCCCGCTGACAGGGATGGAACTACAGGCGCCATGAGCAGAGCCTCGGGGATAAGGTAAACTCCTCTCTCTCCTCCGCAAAGCACTGGCCAGAGCCGCACCTGCATTGGGGATGAACACCCTGACGTTCCCACCTGCTGTTGCTGCCAGGCAGTGCAGGCTGCACACCACAGGGGGAGCGTATAGGGGTCCCTACACCCTGCCCAGCTCAGCTCCCTCTGGGGAGAGAAGGAGGAAGGGGACTAGTTCCCCCCCAGCATAAAACAGAGCCTCTCCCTGCCCTGAGGAGAAAGAGTCCCTCTCTGGGGCTGGACAGCATCCTATAGAGCCCCCTTCCCCACCCCACAGTGATGGGGGAGAAACAGGGGGAAGAATCCCCCTCTGCGATGAAGCAGCCTCACTGAGTCCCCCTCCCCACCTCATGGTGGTGGTAGGGGAGGAGGAAGGAGAAGAGCCTGCCAGCACTGAACAGGGCCCTCCTCCCAGCCTCACAGTGGTGGGGGAGAGGGAGGAAGGGGAAGAGTTCCCCTCTGAGGCTGGGCAGCCCTGTGTTCCCGGATTGCAATGGGCTGTCAGGGAGCTGCTTGGGTGGGCCGGCTGGGGGCCACGTCCCCCCCACACCCCAGCTCAGCTTCCCTGTGGAAGGGAAGGCTGCACTAGTGCCCCTGGGCTTCTGGCTTGAGCCCTGCAGGCATGTGCCAAACATCTATCCACTTGCAAACCAGTTCACTCTCTGCAGGTTAGACTAACCTGCAACTATTGAATCAATTTGGGCTTCAGGCTTTTTGAATGTCTGTCCCTAGCCTCATTGTACATTAAAAAATCCACTTCCATGTAGAGCCTGGGCTGAAGCCATTTAGAAAATATAGATCAACATTTTCAAAGCTGCAAATATAAACCTGTATTTAGGCATGCACATTAAACCTTACATTTAGGAGCTTAAATGTGTGTACCCAAGCTTGAAAATTTTGGCTACAGTCCTTAAAAACTGTTCCAAAACCTTGCAAATGGCTATTGTTTCCAGTAATGTGATAAGGGAAAAACAATTCAGATACATCTCTTTAGTTGCGTATGAGCCAAAAAATTAAGGAAATGTAGTAGTATGATCCATTTGCAATGCAAAGAGAAGGACATCAAACTGGTCACACTGATGGCCTTGGCTTCTTTTTAAAACTTTCTTGGAAAGTTCTGTCTGTTGAAATACAAATAGAGTTCTAATTAGTGAGCTGTTATCATAGCTCATTCACTCCTCTGGGTGCAAATTATTTCTGTTTAAATGTGCCTATGGGAACAGCTATGCTAAAGTGAGAATTCCCTATTGCCACCTTCGTGTATCTCCAGGAGGGGAGAAAAGCTCAAACTTCAGCTCTAGCTGCATCTGAGGGCGTAGGTTACCCCAGAGAGCTGCTGGATCAAAGCATCTCCCTCTAGCCTGGCCAGTCTATTTTGGGGGCTCTGCAAGCAGGCTTAAGGCCTCATAGCAGCATGGAGGAGAGGTTAAACATTTTTTAGTTGCTGAAATCTTATTTCAAGCTAACTGACTACTTCTTGGAGTTTTGTAGAATGGGTTGCAGCAGCACAAATTCAGTCCATTGTCTCATTGACAAGACAGGGAAAATGCAGAACTTACACTGCACAGTAATGTCACTGAAATTTTATGAAAGTCATTCACGGTTTCTTTGAAACAAAGAAGTCTTACAGGTAAAGACAGACCCTACCAAGACCCTCTCTAGACCCCTCTAACTTTGCAGCCCCTTGCAAATTCTTTCTAATGAAATGTCTTTCTAATGAGAATGAGGCTCCCAGCATGAATTAATCCAGCAGCAGTTTTTTCCTAAATATTGCAAATATTTTTATTTGGAAAAACAAAGAATGGTGTCTGATAGGGATGTGAGAAGCTTCAGTCCCTGATTCAATTCGGCAGAGATTAAGCCCAACTTGGTGGCCGAATCTCCGAATCCAAATCAAATTAAGAGAACCTTTAATATCTCTGAATCAAACAGGAACCCTCCAAATCGATTCAGGAATTTATGGAAAGATTTGGAGATTCAGACATAGACACAGCTTTACATGTTTTTTGTAGATATCTCAAGGTACCAGGTGGCTCGTGAATGCTGCAATGGTGGGGCAGATGGAGCGTCCCGCAGGAGCGCAGGGGACCCCCCAGCGCTCTCGGCAGAGGGCCCAGAAGTGGACCAGAAGCACTTCCAGACCACGTCTGGGTCCACCGGGGAGTGCACTGGGGGGCCTCCCTCATTCCCCAGCTCAGCAACTGGTGCCTCCTAGGTCTGGGGGGGGGCACCAGGGGTCTCCCCTTGGCTGATCACCGAGCTGGGGTCCCCCCAACATGCTCCCCGGAGGACCCAGAAGTGGACCAGAAGTACTTACAGTCCACTTCCAAGTTCTTCGCTGAGCACACTGGGAGGGGCCCCTGCACTCCTGTGGGATGCTCCATCTGTCCCAGCACCACAGCATTCACAAGCGGTGCCTGGTACCTCGAGGTATGTAAAAAAAACATTTAAATCTGTGTCTATGGCTGAATCGCTGATTCTCTGAATCAGCACTGAATCTTCAGATTTGATTTCGACCAAATCGAATAAAATCAGTGTCCCCGATTTGGGCCAAATTCAAATCCGAATCAAATATAGCCCATTTCGCACACTCCTAGGGTCTGAGTAAACTCTCTCGTGGTTTTTAATATTTTAGATGCTTGGTTAGTGATTTAAAGAGAGCTGCAGGTTGCAGAATGGGTTAAAATAACATTCAATAGTCACATGTGATATTTAATTTTGAATATACAGCCTTGTGTCCTAAATTGCCACAACAACACTGAAATATCTAGTGCAATGTGTTCTGAATAATTTGGCCATGCAAGAAGGGGATGCAGTACCAATCCTTAGCTGTAGCACCCAAGCTTTAAAAAAGTGATAAACAAGGAAATTCCTTTTATGCCAAATTCCTCCACAGTGCAATACACTGCAAAAGATCTCAGCTAAAATCCAATGAGCTGGAAAAGGAAGTCTTGACATTTCACCCTATATATCATCATAAATCTACACAACATCATCTTTTCTTGCCCAGAAAGAAAACTGAAGTTATAACAAAGAGAGTATACTTGTTTTCATAAACAACTTTCACCCACTGGCAGTGGACCTACTATGGATACCCACAAAACTGCCTCTTAGTCCTTCATGAACTAAGAAAACAGCTGGGTGGCACAAAGAGCCTATGGGTATCCTGAGGTACCAGCAATCTGAATGCTGAAAAAGCTCTAGACATGTTATGGGTGGAACCACCAGACCTGCCCTTCACTGATCCAGCACAATTATATAATACTAGCTCTATTGCAGAGGAAGAAGGTTTGCCTGTAGCCCTCTGTTGTCCTCCAATGAATCTGCAAAGCCCAGCGTTTGACTGAGAGCATACAATCAATAGCAGGATCTTGCAGAATATGTAACTTAATACTAGAGTAGGCTTAAAAGGGCTCCACTTATATTTGAAAACACTGGACAATGGACACGAGTAGGAATCTGCTAATGCAAGTGCAGAAGCCAAAGGGTGTTGCACCATAGTGCTATAATTCGAAGATGGGATGGGGGACATGCATTGTATCCTTCTCAAGTTACACTTCACAACACCGTGTATGCACAGTGGGGAAAAAGCAAATTTCATTCATTACTTGTTACACGTTAGTTAACATCCAGAAGTCAAACCAAAAGCTGCCAGTCATCATAACTACATCCAATTGCCTCAATAAACCCCTTGCCACTTTATCAAGTCTACTCTCCAAACAGTATCACAGTTACCTGACTTCATTCGTCAAAAAGATCCCAAATCATTTACTGACCTAAGAGCCCAATCTGAGACTATGTGAACAAGTATGGCACATAAAAGTTTGGCAGAGAGCATTTGCATAGGAATTCATATCCCCCTGGAGGCTCCTGAAGTGGTTTCCATCAAGGGGAAGGTGGATGGAGGATATGGTAGGTGATGAGCAACAGTGTACAGCCATGAGACCCATGCTCTGAAGTATGGTTTGAAGGCACTGAAATTCAGCCTCTACTCTGCTCATATGCAATTAATAGTTATGCTTATGTACTATCCTTCAGTGATGAGCACTTTAGGGCAGAGACCATTTTTCCGTGATGTGCAATACATAACATAGAGGGCCTTGTGCAGCTCATAAGTGCTACCACAATACAAATAATAAATAAAACACTTGGGAAAGTATCAACATTGGCAAGTGCAGAGGCAGTGTAATGGTGTGGCTGCACACTGCTTTCAGACTGGACCACGCTCTGGGACCCTCTGAGGACTTTTTTGAAGCCCCAAGTGGGTGAGAATTCCTCCTCCCTCAGTGGTCAGAGGCACCCCCACTACTCTCCTATGCCTCCCCTTTCCCCTGCCTGCTGCTGTTGCTGCTTTCTCCTTTGCCCCAAGATGAAAGAGCTTCTGTTCTGGGAGCTTCAGGACTGTTCTTGCCCCTCCAACCAGGCTGAGGGGGGCTGGGAACCCTCTCCACAGCAGGAAAACCAGCAGCAGTGAGCAGGGGAAGGTGGAGAGGAGATGGGAAAACATGCCTCACAGTTTGGAGGGGAAGGTGGGGGAATTCTTAGCTGCTTTGGGGTTCTTAAAAAGTCCCCAGTGGCTCCCAAAGCACAACCTGCCTGCACCAGTTGGGCATGGGCAGAGGCTGGGAAGAGGAACCAGCCAACCCTGCAGCACTGCTTGTTGCTCCCGTCTGCCCCTTTGCCAAACCCTGGATCGACCCCTGGACATAGGCTTAGGATTCCTTCTCTGTGTTCACTGTGTTGTGGTCCAGTGTTTTTGCATATAAGCAGGGCCCTCTTAAGCCGACTCTGCTATGACAGCGCATGTTCTGCAAGATCCTGATACTGATCCGATGCTCTCAGTCAAATCCTGGGCTTTACAAGTTTACTGGAGGACAACAGAGAACTACAGGAAGCCTTCTTCCTCTGCAACAGAGCTACCTTCCTAGAGGCTTCCTGTATGATGAGCTAGGGGGCCTGTTTACAGAACTCCCACCAATCTATTGCTCCAAAGTAGGACAGTGGCCCAAACTCATGCTTGGATCTTTATCTCTTCTATATACACTGTGGTATGTAGCATGTGCTAGATCAGTGTTTCTCAACATGTGGGCAGCGACCCAAAAGTGGATCTCAAGAACATTCGAAAGCATCGTGAACAATCACAGAAAAATGTGGGAAGGTGTGGGTTTCCCCTTGCAGGCTGGCAGCAGTCCAGCCTGCAAGGGGCTGTGTGGAGCTGGGGGGAGTGGGATGCAGGGGCCAGCACATGCACGCACACATGCACACACCCACGACAGCCAGACAGGGTGGAGAACAGCTCCCACAGCTCTCTGCAAGTAAGTCTATGGGGCAAAGGGGGCACAAACAACACATCAGAGGGGGTGGAGGGTACAGGTGACGTGCTGCGGGTGGAGAAAGTATGTGCCCCCCCGGCCCCAGATTTGTGCAGGCATGGGGCTGCAGCCTGGCCAGACCAGCATGGGCAGGAACTAGATCAGGTTAACCCCTTTCTCGATCTAAGTTAGTGCACTTAAATCGGGTATGCCATTTTTTGGCCAACCTAACCCTAGCTAGGTGGATCTAAATATATTGCTTACATGTACCCTCTGAAACATAGGAAGAAAAATCACAAAAATCAGATTTAGCTACGAAGAATGCACGCTAATGTATCAGGGAGTTGGAGATGATCTGAAAGAGAGGATGAGATCTGGAAATCAGTAAAGCTGAAAGGGACATAAGCTTGATCAAATTAAACATGTGTTTGCAATATGATACGGCTGCAAAAAAGCCAAGCAATACCCAAAGGCAGTCTCTCACGTAGCAAAATAAATAAATAAATAACAAGTCCACAAGGCTCTGTGGTGACTGTGCCTAGAACACTTCGTTAGGCTTAGAGTAATACATTACCAAGACTCAAAACTCTTTTTGACGTATTTGCAGGAGACTGGGGGGGGGAGGAGGGGAAGGAAAGAAAATAAGGTACACACTATTCAAAATCATCATATCAGTAGAAACTAAGAGAGCTACATACACGTAACTTGGTTCAAAGTCAAAAGAACAGCATGTTAACTATTTCCAAATATTCAAAGGGTGTAAACCTTGAGACTAGGGAACATTTATGTATAGTGCACATGTACAGAGTTACCTACAATGTCAAAAGCAGGAAAAATAGAACAAAATTAAGAGAAGGAAACTATAAGGAGAATCAGGAGAAAGCTACTGATCCTGGAAACCTCTAGCCTGTGAAGACAGCTCTTAATGGAACTGGCAGAAGCCCACTGCTTGGAACTCTTAAAACTAGAGGATCTTAAATTAAAAAGGTATGTTCCCTATTAAACCTGCTTCACTTAAAACAAAATAAGAGATAAGTAAGGAAGTGAAAAGAAAAAGATTTATGTCATGAACAGTCCCAGTAACTGCTTTACTGCTTCAGTTTGTGCTTTTATAATGCAGCTGTATAGTTGTAGTGCTAACACAGATTTGAGTATACCCAGCACTATATGAGGAATGTTGTTATTTCAAAAGATGAAAGTTACTGGGTGTCACTTGGTAAACGTTGTCGAGAACACACTGAACATAGCGGTACTGCAAGCATTGGGCAAGGTTATTCTACTGCCAGGATATAAAAGCAGCAAAAATAAACAGACACAGCAAGCCGGTGCACTCTTCAGCATATAAATCGAAAGTACAGCTGAAATCACTTATTTAAAAGAGGATTAACTTGACTTTCCAGTAGGGAATATTTCTTTATTTTGTTCTCACTCAATATTATTATTTTTCATGTGTGTGAAGTATACATACACACACACTGTCCTTCAATATGTGAATACCAATAATATATATTATGAACGAATTGCATAGCTGTATTTGGTCTGGGAAGGTCTTAACATTACACTGCGCCAGCCTGCTGGGTCTGTTTGTTTATGCTATTTTTATAACACTGCAGTAGCAGAACCCAAGTTCCTGATATACCATTCTGCTCATGTTTATACAAGAGCTACTGCTTATAAAAAGCAAACTGGAAAGCATCTTGTTTTTCATAAATCAACCAACACCATACCATTAAAATATCTCCATACATGCTCACGGACGCAGGAGAACTAAAAGCACTAACATGCTATTTACTAGGGCCCGAAACATTATTTGAATAAATTCTTGATCTTTTCCTAAGGTAACAGGCTCAACCTATTTGCCTACATGAAGTAACACAATTGGCCATTCACTCAGTTTCAGGGAACAATCCAAAGCGATTGTGCTAACTCTGTGTGCTGTTAGACAGCCAGCAGTTTACTAAAATAAATTTAAAATTGCAGGCCTAGATCCTGTAAAGTATTGCTCGTATAAATAGTCCCATTGGGACCATTCACCTGAAAGCAGATTATTCCACTGAGTAAGGGAACTGGGGTGCAGTTTGCTGCAATGAGCAATGCCACCAAGAGCACATGGGAATTTATTTAACAAAATGAGTCCTTGACTGTAAACATCTTTTAAATAAAAGAGTGGTGCAACAATCTCCCCTTTTACTTTACCTGGGATTCTTAATGTAATCACAGTACTCAAAGAAAACAGGTTGCTGGCATAATAATTTTCCAATTAAAATTTGTTTCCTTAGCAACAAGCTTTAATACACACTATAGTAATACGAGCTGGTTATGTTAACAGTTCAGTCATTTGCACGTTAGCATCAAAATAAGAAAATGTACTGTATATAGAGTGATGCTAACCAAACCTAGGGAACACTGAAACATGTCCTCCTTTGGTGCATGCATGCCTACAAAGCTGAAGTCAAAGGAGGAAGGCAGATATTTTGACCTGAGAATCTTGCCTAATGCTTCTCAATCTTTTTAGACTCAAGGCATCCCTTGATAGCCTCAAGGCACCCTCAAGAAAATGCCAGCTCTTTCCTTTCATTCATTTTTTACTATGGAAAAATAAAGAAGCAATTCTTCTGTTGCAACGAACTCAGAAAAACCACAACACGTCAGAATTTTTCTGACCTGATTCGAAATCTTTGCGTTCATCTTGTGAATCCTGCATAGATGTCTGCACAACTAAAATGGTTACTACTGCAGAGGACTCTGACACCCATAAAAGGATCTCAGGACACCCTGATTGAGAATCACGGATCCAGCCTGTCAAGTACATGTTCTTATCCATAAGAAGCAGGAATAAATTTGTAACAGCTATTGGAAATACCTGTTCTTAAAAACTGCTACAAGTTCCTAGATCTCCACAAGAGAGTTTGTGTACCATTCAAACTACTGTCTTGATGACTGAATTTAAAAAGCTACTTGTAAAAACATAATGTTGAAAAAACCCCCCTATGATTTTTCAAATGTATTAGATATTTATAGTAACACAGCATGATTGTATTAAACCGAATACAGTTAGATTTCACTACTGGTATTATTAAACTACTCTAATATATTCAAAAAGTGTGGTGTAAAATGGCTAGTATGGAAAATGAAGATGTGCCACTGACATTTACTCTGATTTGCCTTTTAATTGGAAATTAGGTTTCTGGTTTCCAAGGGAAAATCACATGGGTACAAATCTCTTGCATACTGCTGCAAGGAGCTTCTAGCACTGTATTTTGTACATTATTGTATAATATTGTAGCCAATATTTTGAAGAAGGAACCAAATAAACTTTAGATGTCACACATATACATGTGTTTGTAAGACAACTCTGCCATTGTGTGAGTATTGTGGATATTATTATTCATCTGTTTTCTTGGTTATGCTATAATCTTCTTCCTCCAACCACACTGTCTGAGATTGGTTTTAGGCAAAATCAAGGACAGTTTTGAGTTAACAGGAATTAAAAATATTTCTCTGTTCTTTAGTAAATACTGGAAGGGAAAAGCTTCTTGAAACCTTGGTTTGGAGGACCAAAAAGAAACAAAAACTTTAAGGTCAGAAATGTATTTCCTGATATACAAATTTTCTGATCTGTCTTGCTAAAAAGATTCATCAGATCTGATTCTCATCTTCTTTGCACTCACGTAAGTTCACTGATTTCCATGGACTTTCTCCTGATTTACTCTAGTGCAAGTGAGAACTGGATAAAGCTCAGAGCCCTGGCACATGCTCTCTAATGGTGCAATGGGGTTTGAAAACTGATCCCAACAATGGTGCCTGCTCCCATGCTATGCATGCATGGCAGAATGCCCAATTTGGGACCGGAGATGAGATCACAGTCATGCCATTATTATTTGCCAATGAAGAGGAAGCCTAGGATCGTGAGCCCCTAACACCATCAAGTTAAAAGCCAGATACCCACAGACCAGCATGAACTGTATGCTCCTACAGCTGGGATGAACAATCAGCTGATTGCTGATCTCAGCCCTGAGGCCACCCTAGGGCTGTTTCAAGACTCCAAGCATCTTGGGACTACTTAGTACAATCAGTCAATAGTCAGTCTCAGCCCTGTGACACACCAGAGCCAGTACCATGCACCAGGATATCAGAAAACCTCATCGGCACTGTTTTTTTAAGGTCCCAGCATGGGGGACCTGTATCAGGGAGAGGTTTCCCAGTACTGGGGATGTCAGAAAACAACATTGGGGGATCTCTTCCAAATTTATGAGACTGTGGGATTTGGAAGAAATTCCCCTGTCTCCATGGCTGGGATGTATCAAATACCTTGAATAGCATTAGAACAGGGGTTGCCAACCCCTGGCATGCGTGCCGAGTGTGACACGTGAGGCCATTTTGCTTGGTACGCTGTGGCCAGACCCTGCTCCAGGAAGCTGCTGCCAGAGATGGAGCCCAGGCTGCTCCCAGCAGGCCTTGCAGCGTCCCAGCTACCTGCTGGGAGCAGCCTGGGATCCCGGCAGGCAGCAGCTCCCCAGAGCTGAGACTGGCTGCAGCCGGGAGGCTCAAAAAAGCTATGCCAGGCTCTGGCACCAGCTCCACAAGGACATGTGCAGAGGAGAGACCAGGGCTGTGCTGTCTCAGGCCCTGCCCCCACTGCACGCTCCGAGGCGTGCCTGCACGCACCCATGTGGAGCTGATGTCATGTGCCCATGTGGCACAGCTGTCTGGAGCCTCCCGGCTGCGGCCAGCCCCGGCTCTGGGGAGCTGCTGCCAGCCAGGATCCTGGGCTGCTCCCAGCAGGCATCTGGGACACTGCAAGCCCTGCTGGGAGCAGCCCAGGCTCCAGCAGCTACCCAGAGCCAGGGTAGCTGCTCGCAGCCACAGAGCCTGGGCTGGGGGCAGGGGCTTTGGGTGGAGGGCAAGGGGCACAAGCAGGGCATTCTGCCATGTACACTTTGCCCTCATTTTGTTTTTCTGCCATGCCAGCAGTCTGGCACCTTCTGAGGTAGGCATTATGGTGTTTTTCGGCACTCTGGCCAAAAACCATTGCCTACCCCTGCACTAGAATATTCCTTGCTCCTTGATTCCCCACCAGAACTGAGGGCCAAGTCCAATACCATGCTGGGCTGTGGGGCACCTGGCACCACAGCCTAGCTGATGAGCTCACCTCTACTTGACACCCTGAAAACAGGTGGGGCCAACCCCATGCAAGGCTACATCACACAGCTGTCAGCCTACAGACGTGAGGGGAGCTGTCAAGGAAGCTGTAGAACAGTATCAGGATGCCGCATGTTCAGTTTATGGCACCACAGAAACCAGCCACAAAATATGTATTTTGTGGATTATTTTCTGGGTGATTTTCCAGTTTGTTGCAATATCAATTTCCTGAGCATGTAGCTAAGTGACTCTTTATGATTAATAGGTTAATCGTGTCTTAAATGTAACATCTGTCAGAGGCCACAGTTTTACAAAATCCTTTTTCTAAAGTGGAAATAATTCTAAAATACAATTCTCTTCTCTTGCTCTCCCTGCCTCCAAGTTGGACGTTTCCATCTGTTTGAGGCAAAATATGCATAGATAACCTCCTCACCCATGTCTTCCTCTTCCTGAACTTAAAAAGTAAAAAGTAGGCTTGCTTAGATCCACACTACAGCTTCCAAAAAGCACTCCAGTGGCAGTTCCATCAACAGAACAAAAGCATAAAATATTTTATGATCATCTAGCACATTGTGCATTCTCAATGAGCTACCAAACACAAACTATCATTCTTTAATTTCCTACCTGTTTATTAGTAACTGGGGAAGAAAGAAACCCAACTAAAACCAATACAGCATATTGTTGCCACACTTCTACAGTTTTTTGTCAGCTAACATAAATGAAGTTTAGTAAGTTTACTGCCCTGTAGCTATGCAAAGTTAAGTATTTCTGATTCAACACATAAGTCCCTCTGTTTTAGCAAGCAGAAGTGGTTTCTGCCAACGGAGACCTTGGTACATTAAAACCAAAGGCTGGAAAATGGACATCATATAAAATCTACAGCTGGCCTATAAATGGTAAAACCTATAGTGATGCACATCTGCTTTCACACAAAAGCACTCTAAGAGTTCTGGTTATGAATGCAGAGCATAGAGAGCACAATCTAAAACCATTTTCTCTTTCTCTTTTTAATGAATCATTATCCATTGTATTTTTGTGGTGATAATAGGGGTGGGCCTGGTCTACTGAAGCATACATTTACAAAAGCAACTTTTTAGCTAAACAAAAAGAATGATCTGAATACATTTTACTGACCTTGGCTTGATTTGAAATGTACAAATTCCATTCTCAATGAGTCAGCAAGCATGCTTAAGACTGAGGCAATTACCCAAAAGCAACACCTCTTTGGCTAAAGTATGACTTTGTGTATGCAATATATCTTAAATGCTCCTCCACTGTTACACTCTTCTATTGAATTGTTCCTTTACAGTCCTGTTGGCTTTATAGATGGCTCACTGTTGTGAACAGAAACCCTCAGAAAGTAAGGTGGGTATCAGTAGCAGTAGCAGAAAGGCATCAGGACGTGGCCCACAGATTACAGGTTCAGGGCACAGCATAAGCATTAGCATCACTGAAGAGGCCTTCTGAATTTTTAAGCAAATTGTATTCAGCTCATGACAAACAGAAGGGGGAAATGAATCTTGTTACATCTGCCAGCATTTATTTCTTTTAGTAGAAGTCTATAAAAATATTAACTCTCAATGAAATGCAGCTATTTTGCTTTGCTGGCTATAAGTAGTGGTGCCAACAAGACCTGGCTGTAATGTTGTAATACTAAAATAAGGTAATCAGCATCTTAATAATGGCTTTTACAAACTTATGTATTCCTCTTCCTATATTTTCCTTTTTGCATTTTCAGTGGAGCTAGATAAACCAGCTGGAAGAATTGATTTATGGATTTTGTCCCAATTTTTTTCTTCCCATACAAAAATAGATAGCTAGTTTTATATCTAAAAGAAAATCTTTTTACCCCTATTTTAAAATTAGACATTTACAGAGCTTCCCAAAATGGAAGCAAAAGATAGGCTAATCCAAAATTCCACATCATACAGGAAGGTACTAAAAATGCATGCACAATGTACTCATTAAAGAGTGCCATACTCTTGTAAACAGCAACACAAAAAAGTGTAACAAACCAGTTCAGCACTTAAAACAGTGTAACAAATCTGGAAACCACCTGGGTTCTTCATTCTGATGCAATCCCTGCTCTTGTTCCAGAAACTTAGACAACAAACAGTTGAGCACTATAATGCTTATGACACACAGGTCTATTCAAAAGAGGGCAGAGATGCATATAAGTGCAACTAGCCAGCCAGTCCATTACGTAGCCTTTTAGTTCGACAAAGCTCATTTGCAAGCACTTGGGATATAGGGAAATCCAAATTCCATATCAAAACCATTCCACCAAACCTGTGGTTCCCTACAAATTTAATTTTTCAATGCAGCATAGAACACAGCCATTCATAAAATCACAGGAATTGTAAGGCTGGAACTCAGATTCTCCTGCTCCAAAAGTATTTGAGCCACAGAAGGATCTCCAATAGCTACTAGCTGCATAAGGCTGATGTTACACAGCTCTGATTCCATCAGGAAGAGTGGTATTGATAGAGTTTGTTACATTATGGTGAACTATACCGTGCTTGATGGTCCAGATAGAAATATTTATTGTGAATTACAATACACAAAACTCCTTATTAATATGTACTTGAACTACCTCCTATGAAACAGATCCCTACACTCTACTTGCAACATGGTCAAAATCCAGAGAAAATGTTTGTTTTAATTTCTGCTCCAGGCAGCAAATCTTCTTATTGATTTTGTCTGCTAATATACAGCAGTTTTGGCAGGAAACATGCTACTGACTTCAACTTATCTTCAGTGCTAACCCAGCCCAATATTGTTGCCTGTCATGTGGATACCTAGCAAACAGAATAATGGCTGCATGAAAAACAGGATAATAGTGGGTTTTCTCTGTAGCAAAGCACCCACCCATATGGGAATATATAGGCCATACTCACTATCAGCAGAGACTGGGATTTCATGGTAGGGGAGAGAGAGAGTGAGAGCGAGTGAATGGGCGAGCAAGAGAGAGCTGCTTGATAGCAGATATTTGCTTCTATGAGTTTTATTCATAGATAATATCCAAGCTCCCTGAACTCCAAATGTAGTCTTTGTGTTGTGAACATATCAATATTTAAAACAATAACAAAAATAAGTATACAATGTGCTGGCTACAGCATAGCCTCCAAATATTCAAGGGATCTTAAGAAGGGTCACCTTCTAATGTAATTTCATAATTTTGTTAATTATTAATGGTGACCCCCAGCACTCTGTTTTGATAGCCTCCCTCCGTTTCCTCTTTTTCCTAGCATGCCCATAATCTGGGCAAGCATGACAGCTTCCAACAGCACAGCTATGCTACTCCATTAGGTTGCTAGGGTAAGTGTAGAATAGCCAGCTCTTTCTAACCCATTCCTCTGGTATGTGAGGAGAGTTTCATTAGAGGCTCGGAATGAGATGCAGCACAGACCTGAACCCTTCTCAAGATTAAGAGGCTGAGAAACATCAGTGGCTGCATCATTGCATAATAATAGGGAATTCCAAGAGACGATAAAATTAAAAGCAGAAATCAATGCTGTTTGGAAGAGCTGCAAAGAATGGCCAGGGAAAGCTTGAGTAATATATGCCTACATGCCTAGCTCACTGCAAAACCCAAACACTGCTTCCAGCTCTTCCTCTGACTCTGGATTCTATCTTCTGTTCTTCAGAAGGCAAGAACCTTCCTTCTCCAAATCTCCCACTGCTAACCTCAGCCTATAATCTACTAATTATCCCTTCCTCTTCAAGAGGCACATACTCAAATTCAAATCTCACTTCTGTCTCAGGAAATGTATATTGTTTCAAATTTCATTCTAGTTAAAGTGACTAGACCAGGGGTGGGCAAAATCTGGCCCACGAGCCAGATCTAGCCCGCAAAGCCATTCTATCTGGCCCGTGGGACCCCTAAAAAAATTAGAAAATTACTATTTATCTGTCTTTGGTTCCTATCAAAAACCACAGGAACTAGGGGCAGTAGGACCCAGGGGAAGTGCAGTGGGCTCCCACAACACCAGGGCCCTTCCAGCCAGAAGCCTCAGCAGGGATTTCTGGCCTGGGACCATGTGGCTGCACTGTGCCGAAACCTCAGGTAAGAGGGGGTAGGGCGGGAGGGCAGGGGAGAAGCCCAGGGAAAAGCAGCCCCTCCCCCAAAGGAACCCAGGGAAAAGCGGCCCCTACCCCACCCTGTGCCTGGAGCTCTGCACTGCAGCTGCTTGCAGCCCACATGGGGCTGCCTGTGCCTGTTTCGGACAGCCCTGTGCGGGCTGTGAGTGGCTGCAGCAGTGAGCGCTGGCCATGGGGCGGGGGGAGGTTGCTTTTCCCTGGCATGCTAACCCCCACCTGTACCGTGGGGCTGGGGGGGCACTGGGAGTGAGTGGATGCACGGGGCCCACACCGGTGTCCCAGGGCCAGCGCAAGTGGGGCCCAGAGCATGGCGGCAGGAGTACAGGGGTCCTGGGCAGAAGGGCTCTATGGAGCCAGGCCAGCTCCCCCTTCTTTCTGCTGGTGCATCCCAGCCTGGCACCACAGACCCCTGCCAGCCTGCGTCCCACTCTGGGCCCCACCAGAGCTGGCCCTGAGACACTGGTCCCAAGACATTGGGACATCAGTCCCAAGATGGTGACCAGGGGATGGGGCACCTGTCAAGGGGCGGGGCTACCCATGCAGCCCTCAACATCTTGCCAAAACTGGGTAAGCCGCCCTCTGCCCAAAATAATTGCCCGCCCCTGGACTAGACATTAAGAGCTGGCAGCTCAGGGAAGTGACATAGAGATAGGAAATCTTCCTCCTCCAGATTATAAATCTGATTCCTGCCTAGATTAATGGTAGTTTAGAGTTTTCTTATGACGCATATGGCAGTCTGAAAGATCTTGGTCTATCTGTAAGGAGTTGCTGGACTTCACTGTTTCTGACATTAAAAATTCAATTATTCTATCATGAGGACTTCCTAAGCACCTGCCCTGGACAGCCTCAGAAGAGATGCAAAGCAGTGAACAGGCAGTGGAGAATTTTCATTCTTAGTTATGACTTGTCTGGGGCAGTTTGCTTGCACTGTGTTCTTATTTCCAACACAGGATTTGGCACCGTTACAGCCCTGATAACATTCCCCATGCTGGATACTCACCAGGCTGCCATGTTGTGTCCCATTACCTCAATCTATGTTTTAATATTCTGGGACGAAAAAGAATCCAGCACGTTTGCAGCTTACTCCTGGTTCCTCCTCAGATGCAAGCCTCCTTATGAGCTGAGATCATGGTGTTGAACTGCCTTGACCCTGAGGATACCCAAGCTTCTCAAGCATAGCCTCTTCCGGACCATCAACCTTGTAGCCACCTTGGCTTACAGTTTCTCTCTTCAGGGACTTGTGAGAGTGGAAACATGTAATACACCAGCTTTGCAAAAGTCCCAAATCAGTCTTTGGGTATGTCTACAGAAGATGCTATGTTGCCATAGCAACAAGCTACAGTGATACAGCTCATTGCTACAGTAATGTAGCATCAGCAGGCCCTAACCACGAGTGTGGTAATTACTGAGCTCCAGCAGCCTCCCTCATATCATGTATCAGTGTCCTCATGCTTCAAAATGGCAGTGGGGGCACTATTTAAAGCTTGTCAAACAAACTTTAGATAACGTGCCCCCACTGCCATTTTGAAGTGCATGGACACTGATACACAAGATGCTCCAGGCACTTTAATTAAAGAGCTGCTCTAATTAAAGCATTTCCTTCCCTCTGCCCACATCATGTATATAAATACCTCGTACTTATTAGTTAATGCACATTAAGACAAGCTAATGCACATTTTCCTAGTACCTCACAATAGAGGTGCTAGATACAGTGTGTTTTCACATGTGCTCTGGGAGTGTGGGAGTGGGGAGAGGGGCTACTTTGAGAGCCACTTTAATTAAAGTGCCCAGAGCGTCTTGTGTATCAGTGTCCCAGCGCTTCAAAATGGCAGAGGGGGTGCTTTATCTAAAACTCATTGAATGAGCTTTAAAGTACCCTCACCGCCGTTTTGAAGTGTGGGGGCTGTCATATTGAATGTAATAGTTTGACTTTTTGTAATAAATACCCATTAGCCAGTTTAGAAAGAAGGCAAGGTTGATCTTTTTATCTAGGGTCACTGCTTGTTTTTGCCTATGTGGTGAATGTCCTGATTCTGAATATTATCTTTAGAGGCCTTGCAGCAAACGTGCTGAATGTCTTGGTTTTTGAATTTTATCTCTAGAGGCCTTTAACAAAGTGAACCTAAAAACGATCCTTGGGCAAACATTCCGAGAGAGGGAAACCTAGGGGCTTTTGAAAAGGCGTTGGCAAAAGAGGTCACAGCAGTGGTGTGGAAAATTTCTCAAAGACGACCCAGGAAAGGAATCTGTTGGGTAAAAGATCCGAGCCCAAACTTGGGAATAGTGACAGGTTTAGGTAGGAGGGGCCCAAGACGGCAGCTCACCCAATAAAAACTGTAACCTACAGTCCCAATTTGGAGGTAACCTCACTTGCAGAACACCGAAGGAAGAATTGCAAGTGTAGGCCGGATCAGACCGATCATCTGAACCACCCTCTCCGTCAACAAGAACTCCCGTTCACACTGAAGCCGCAGAGC
>NW_017728995.1:2730808-2747297 GCF_001723915.1 Gavialis gangeticus | reverse complement strand
TAAAACTATAACTAAAGAATGAAACCTGGGGATTTGCTTTCTCAGAATTCTAGGATTGTAAGTATACCATGAGAAATAACCTTTACTTGTAATTGTAGTTGTTTTTGTAATACTAATTCTTACAGCATTGTTTGGGAAGGATTTCTTAAAGCTAAGCAGTGTTATATGTGTAGCAAGGAATTTTTAAATAAAATTGTGTTGTATGAATTAAGTGTGCAATCATTGTGAAATTGTGCAATCAACCAAATACTCCCCCAGCCAGGCGCATCAAATGAATCAGTAAATTGTGTGGGATCTTTCTCTATTCCATAACCCACTAGAGAAAGGGGCGCTGATACATGAGACACAGCGACTGGCTGGAGTGCGTTACTAACCACTCTCCAGCAGACTCGATTAATCGAGTTAGCTCTGATGTGCTCTAGTAACAGCACATCAGAGCAGCCTCCCAGCTTGTGTATAGGCACCCTTAATGCACATTAACTAAAGCACATTAATCCACAGGTAGACACGTCCACTGATATTTACCTACTTTGCAGATTAATCCTATTGTTCACTAAATCAGATTAAATAAATCTTCTTTCATTCTGTTTCTCAAGTGTATTGTGCCACATAACTGAATTACTCTAGTAAGTTGAGCACAAGTCAAGCACAAGCACTCCTTTACTGTACTTGAACATTTAATGCGGACTGTGAAACTAGTCTGTGCATTTAGCCATTGCACGTAAGAACAATTCTTATGGCACTCCTTTCTCATGCTGAAGGAGAGTGTCTTTACACGGCACCACATACTTTGCCTGTTAGCACCCAGACAAATCCATTGGAGAGCAGACAGGTGAAGACTTATGTCTGTTACTTGTGGAGAGCATTTGGCAAGCAGGCCGCTGGCCCCTCTGTATCAGGGAATGAACTCAAGCAGTGACATAGCACAGGATAGGGGCATTATTGCCTCAAAATCTTTCTTCATTAGACTAGGACACAGTCTATTCTTATCTTCTGATTCTGGGGAGCAGATCCAGTTTCCAAACTTACTCTATAAATAGCCCAATCTCTTCTCCTCCCCAGGGTCTGGCTTTATTTGAAATTGAAACAATAACAATGCAATATAATTCTTCTTAAGATTGGCTGCTGCATGAATTTCCTTGCAGAGAGATCGCTGTCCTAGTCCCTAATTCCCTGATAACCATATTCATTTTCCTGACAGTCTCTGGTGAAATTAAGGAGCCAGTCCAGCCACAATGATTCAGCTAAATTTACACAGCAGTGTTATATGCCTGGTTCTAATAACTGCTAACGGGAGGGGTCAACAGAAGGGTCTTATCATCCTGTTACCACCCTTTCTAATGAAAACAAGGAAACACGGCTCTAAAAATATGTGGAAAGCAGAGGGCTTAAGACTCTGATTATCCAAAGAATACAAATTATCTGGAAGAGTATTAAAGGAAGCTTTCAATAGCTGCACAAGTATAATCGTACTTCACAGCCTCTAAAATAATATCATAATATACAATAATCCCTGGCATAAACTTTAATTTTTTCCCTTGGGTGGGGAAAGGGAATGAGTTTCAGGTTCCTTTCTCTGAAAGTCAAGATCTCCACGTACTGGGGTTGAAAGAAAAGAATAAAAGTAATGCCATACTGCTCTGTTTTATGCTATATTGCTAGTCAAATTATTCAGCACATCACTTTCATTTCATCAATATATACTGTTGAAAGGGTGCCTATAACACACGACCTGATTCTTACTCAGCAGAATCATTTTGATGGATGTGGGTGTCCCCAAACCATCTATCCTTCAAATCAGGAATCACATGGTTGGAAGGAATCTACAAGGGTCATCTGGGCCAAACCTTATTCTTTATAAACATACTTTATAACATTTAAAAAGAATTCTGGCTGAGAGTAGATTTGAACAGATGTGCAGCTGAAGGACTCGATTTATGCACTGCAAACTCCCCTCTTACAAAGAATCATCCATTTGAAAAACCTTTATTCATAGGCTTATAATATTTGGATGTATCAGAAAATAGGCATGTCCACTCCTTAAGTTTATCCTCATGTATATAGAAACTTCTCAAAACTTCCGGCAAACCATAACCTGATTCTAATTTTCTTTAATTTTTTAAATTTACCTCCTCTGCTTAGCAGTCTGTCTGCAGGACAAATATGCAGTTGGATAGTAACCTTACCACCACCCATAAAAATAACTACAAACCTATTCTCCACATATGGACCAAAATGGTGTTTGTTCAGAATGATGCCATTTCAAAGGATCTGGTACATTTATCAGCTTCTACAATTTTAAAATATATTGATTTTCCATGTACCATTATAACAGGAAACACTCTATATTCATCTTGGTAAGACTGGATTTATTTTAGGTCAAAACCAATGTAAATGATCACACAGAAACGGAAGCCTAAATCATAGAAGCCAAAATTGCACATTTAGGCATATAAATGTGCGTTTAGGGATACAAATATAAAGTTTGTCTGCCTATGTGAACTCCAGTGTGCAATCAGAGCATACATATTTCAGCTGCCCAAGTTTGAAAATTGGACACACAGTGGTAATGTAGTTTACCTAACTTGATATAATCTCACAGTTACCCTTTCTTCTCTAGGTACTGTAGTTACTAATTAATAAAATTTACTGCATGCTATAATTATCTCAGTTCTTTAGAGAGATCCACAGTAAATCAATGCCCAACTTCAACAGTCCCAACAGATTTATTTGATTTCATTTCCACTTTTTTCAAGCATTTGTAAAATATCCACCTGCTTACATATACCTTTTTACAATAAACAGTATCAAAACTTACCCATACTACAAACCTGTAAAAGTATGGAGTATATCATTTAGCACTTTCTGAAGGGTGTGGATATACACTGTGTGAGCAGTGGAATGAGGCAGAGATTGCAAAGAAAGGCAATGTCCAAATTTCCCTATGCAGCTGTGCTGATGTACTTTACACCTCATTTCCAACACCTACCTACCTGCTACTTCAGTCTTGGGCCTCTCTACAGTAGAAATGACTGTCAATGCTAAGCAGCAGTTACTTTATGAGATCCAGCAAAGGTATTTGGATCTGCAAAGTAATTTTCACCTGTGACCTGAATCCTGATACCCAGAGATAAAAGGTTAATGCACCAATCTCTCAAATTCTGCTTACTTCTTCCCAATTATGTGGCTGGAGTACAGGGATGTAAACTAGATGGAGCTTCGTGGACTCAGATTCTGAATTAAGATGCTCAAGGGAAAATGAGTCTGATGATCTCACCCTTCTGTCAGAATCACACTTTGGGAAGATAAGAGACATCAAGACCCAGGACTAGAATAGCAAAGATTTTTAAATTCAAGGTCAAGGCATTCCCAGTGCTCCTCTACAGCTTCTCCTGGAATGATAACAACCCCATGAGCCATGGATTCACAAAAATGTTTTTAATGAACAACAAAAACTTGTTACTTGTACTACAAGTTTTTAAGTAAGTGAGCATCCTTTCCTGAGAGCATTGACTGCTGATCCTCTATTTTAAGGGACATCTAATTTTCTGGTATTATGAAACATACCCAATTAGGAGCATTTGATCAGATTTTTTTTAATCATGTTTTTAAGCAAAAAGTACATAATAAACCGGGCACTGTGATGCAAATTTGTGACCTGTATACTATGAATAAAGCACTGGGCGGGGAGGGGGGCTGACTGCTATAAATAACTATCCTACACTTTTGAAACACCCCTCTTGAAAGTCTGTAAAATACAGTTGCTCTCCCTAGACACCAATGACAGTCAGAGGTTCTAAGTAGGTGCATGTTCAACATAAGTGACACTTCAGTTCCATGCTAGATGAAGCTTAATGAAAATACCAAGGTAGCTAGGTGGGAAGGAGGCATCAGAGAACCCACACAAAGTGTGTGCATCACTTTAATCCAGTGTTTTCCAAACCTTTAGTACCTGGGGCACACTTTTTTTGGATTAAAACTGGCGGCATACTTCATTGTGTGTGATATGTAGCAGATTAGGGAGTGGTTAGGCTGTGCAGTGGCCAATAAGGCAGGGAACAGAAAGCAGAGAAGCAGATCAGAAAGGGGAAGGGGACTGGAGTGGTACCGAGGGAAGAAGCAAGGCTAATCTGTGGCCCTAGTCAGCCAGCTGCTGAGCCTCTGCTACTGCATACAAATAATAAATGTCTGCTCTATTTAAAAGAAAATCATTGTTGCTAAGAGTGTTGACAAGCTTCACCCGTTCTAATTCATGTCATTATAGAAAAAAAAAGGGCAGATCCAACTTTCCAATGAGGCTTTCTTTTTGCATATGTACAGGTATACACACAATTACACACAAGTGCACACGCACATGCATGCACAAGCAATTACAAAAGGCCTCTCACAGTCAATTGAGCCCGCTGATTTAGATCATTACAGTTAGTCCTACTCTGAATACTAACTGTTGTTGCACACTTATTTGGATGCAATATTGTTTACAGCAATTAAGAAGCACTTTAGTAATTGGAAAGGATTTATCAGGATTCTAAAGCTCATCTTCAATTTTCAAACATGTAGGCAAACAGCTGAGACTCCCTGGAGGAATCACTGAATTAGCAAAGTAGTAATAAAATATTTCACAGCAACTTTCCTCCTGTGAAAAGAATTCCTCCTTCAACTAAAACTAACCATTCTGTAACGGGCAAGAAGTCAAAGGACCTGCAGCCAGCAAAAAGAGTCAATGATGATAGACATGGCAATTTAAGTCTGTCCATCTTATTAACAGCTCAAGCAGCCCTTCAAGACTTCATCCGTTTCCCCAATTATTATTGCCACATTCTGACACCACAAACACACTTCTCTTGTTTGGTAAATTGCAGCTAAATAGCCCAGTGAATGACAGATCAATTTCACTTCCCTGACAATCACATTCTACCCATTTTCAGCCTATTTCCTTTGATCACAAGCTGACAAAACAAGCCAACTGGTCACAGCAAATATGGGAGCTGCCACTGTAGATCTGTCAGCTTGATTAGTTTGAGGGACTGCAGTGATGCTGTCTAATAGCGTGCAACAGAGCTGGGAAATTACTGCTTGCAATGTTGCTACTGAACCCTCAAGATATCTGTTTTACACAGATCGCAGAAATCTGCACAGATGTTTTCCAACAGAAAATTCCTCTGAGTTTCTTTGTTTTCTAATGATGTAAGTACAGGATGCAGCCATGCTTATCATATATGACCAGCAGTCAGGAGAGAGGGGCCAGGAGGAAAAATGATTCTCTGAGTAATAATATTTATTTGACTAAATAGGGTAAGAAAGTCAGCTACTAGTTTCCTGATTCTGCAATGCCTTCACATGCCCCTGGGAGATGATCTGAATTCACTGAATCTTAGAAAATTAGGGTTGGAAGGGACCTCAGGAGGTTATCTAGTCCAACCCCCTGCTCAAAACAGGACCATCACCAACTATATCATCCAGTCAAGGCTTTGTCTAGCCTGGTCTTAAAAGTTCCTCATCTGCAGTTTAGAGGAAGTGATCTGCACCTCACAGGATCTCCTTTTACCTACTGGATAACAGACTAAGTGTAGATGAAATGAGAGGCGTGTGTGCATGACACTTTAAAGCAGGCTAAATGCTTTTGCACCACTTTAATGGTGTTGGTGTTTGCACACCTTGGTGGTGTATTGCGCATTAATTCCAGCTGCTGTAGGAAATTTGGTGGCGTAATGTGCCTTAAATGACTTGGAGCACAATAAACTAAAACTCCTCCAAGGACTTTTAGTTTGCTGCCCCTATAGCTATAGAGCAAAGCACTGGGCTCCATGCAACTCAGGGTCTCTGCAGGAAGCCCTGCAAGCAGCCTGGCAGCAGCCTGGGAAGGCAGGCTCTGCCCAAGAAAAGCAGTAAGCCTGATTTTTCCCACCCCCCTGGAGCCTGCCTGCCTGCCTGAGTTGTGTGGGGGCCTGCTGCTTCCCTCCACAGCTGCAGTGCCCCTTAGGACCACCTGAGCCAGGTGCCCGTGGGCAGGTGCCACCTGGGGATGGAGGTGCCGCCACTGCCGTGGAGGGAAGCACCAGACCTGCCGCAGCCCAGGGACCACTCTACCTGCTGGCAACTTGCCCTTCTCTCCCCTCCCCACTGCCGGAGAGGCAGGTAAGTATGGGGTATGTGCACAATACAGGGGTTTAAAGGGCCCTAAATTCAAGCGGTGGGTTTAAAAACCCACTGCTTCAATTTAGGGTCCCCTGTTTCATCTACACACGCACTAAGAGTGCAAACTATGACACTATGAAACCTAGACCAAGAAAGGTGTGTGCAGCCATTCGCTGCTGCCAGAAGCTGCATGTGTAGCCATTCACCACTGCTGGGAGCTGTGCAGGGAGCCCGAGATAAACTTGGCATAAGGGGAGGGGTTGGTAGAATTGGGGTGATGTGGCAGGTCCAGGTAAGGGAGAGGGATTACCTAGGTAGGAGAGGGTTGGAGGGGCAGGAATAGTACAACCCTAGGGCTGGGGCAAGCAGCTGGGCTTTCCCGGGTCTGGGGCTGTGCTGCAAACATATACAGACATTTGCAAGATCTGGCTTACTCGTTCCTGGGTTGGGTTAACCATTTCTCAGTCTAAGCTAGTGCACCTCCTGAGATGCACTAACTTAGTTCAGGCGTGCAATTTTTTGGCCAATTTAAACCCTCCAGCACCTGCAAGAGTGGGCATTTAGACTGACCTAACCCTGGCCAACCAAACCCAGAATTGCAAACTTGATGTTAACAGTGCTAACAACTACACAGATATTAACAACACATATTGTTAACTTGAAATATTTATGTGTTTTAGAATTTCTGTATCGGCAGGAATATTACATGACATTTTACCTCTGAAGAATTAAACCACAGAATACTACATAAAAATGCAAGGTCTCTGAGATAGCTGTGTTGATTAAACTCATTTCCTATAAAAATTATGGTTATGTATCAGCTGAGTCCACAACAAATACTCTGAGGGGTTCAAAAGGGTAAGATTAGCATCAACCAGTGACAGCTGTGGATAATTAACCCCTCCCCCCCAATTAGCTCTTAACTCCCTACTCAAAGGGAAAGGATGAATAACTGATGAAGCAAGGGGCAAGATGAAATATTAAGAAAAAATATAACAATTAATATGCAATTAAAGTATAAAAAGAGAGGAAGGATTCACATAAAAAAATCAGTGCAACTTTATGAATTTCTATTAAACACCCAATTTCTCATAAAGATGTCCAAGCCAGTCATAGACTGTTGTTGAACATTTCCTTTACAAATGCTAAAACTCAGTAGCACACAACTGAATGTTTCCATTATGGCAAGGAAATAAAGTAACAGAATAAAGTCTATTTCTTTATCTTAGTATCTTAAATTACCTTTGTGTTTTAAAAAGATGTCCTATCATACAACATCTCATAATCCTAAAAAGGCTGCCAGAGGCACCAGCTGCAGTCTCTAAAATGTGACACAGCAAATTATTTCTGTTAATTAAGGGCAAAAATATGAAGCCTATCTACAGATAATTTGTCTTATCGAGCTATCAACCAACATAATTAATATTAGTAAACAATTAATTTTATGTTATCCATTTTAATCAGATACACAAAATCTACAAAGAATGAGTGGAAGATGACAAGTGTTCATTCACATTCTTAATTGACTACAATATTTTTGTTAATTTTTATGCATACAAACTTTAATTCACTTTTGCACCTGCAGTTAAATCCCCAGTTAGATGAGATTTTGGCATTTACCAATAATAATAATAAACTACAAGATAACTACTCCTTTAACCTATAGATATGTTACCACTTAGAAATAAATGAAGGGTTACAATACAGTAAAATTTGCTCCTTCAGATGAATAATCCCAATATTCTTTATGAAGATGGGGGGGGAGAATAAAGATAGTGCTACTGCAGGTATAGCGAAAACGATGCATTAATAATGATAATATTTTGCATATGCCTACTTCATAATCCTCTGAGAATCTCAAAGTACTTTACAAACAAAAAAAATGAATGGCCCAGGTCCACTGTACATCAGGTACATTGGAAAGACTCCCATTGACTTCAATAGATTAGGGCCTAACATTCATGATCCTCCATAAAAATGGACGAGAAAAGTTGGAGGATTTGCCCAAGAACATTAAACCACTGTGTCACACAGATGGGAAGAGAGCCCACTGCTCTGGACTCCTAGTTAGAGGCTAAAGAATAGGCTTTAGCCAACAGAAAATACTTCTACATCCATATGACAGAAAGACCCACAAAATGAATGTTTAATGGGTGAACCTGGGTGCAAAAAACCTATTTTCATACAGGTAAAAGTGGGCACTTGTACACGTGATACCATTAACATGTACACGTGACGAAAATGTCACTCTATGTGGCTTAAGGGTCTTAAAACGTACATGTGCAAGATTTTGGGGGTTTAAAATGTCTTTGCATCATTGTAAACTAAACTGCATCCCAGATGTAGTTTAGTTTGCATCTTTGCAAATTGCAACAATGCAGCTGTCAGCTCACTCCATGGCCACGAGAGAGGCAAGCCCTGCCACTGAAGGCAGAAGCGCCAAGGGGCCTGATTTTTATATATATGTTTAGCAACTCCTGCCCGCCTCTCCCACGGGTGGGGGTGAGCTGCCGGTGGGCTGAGTGACCTCTGAGCTGCAGTGGAGTCTGGTCCTTCCCTCTATGGCAGTGGTGCCCTCCAGGATTGCCCATGTGGGCTGCTAGCAGGCCAAGTGCTGCCCCAGCTAGGAGGCAGTACCCAGCCATATCCAACACTGACCCAAATCCCCCAGGGTTTCCAGCACCCTGTTCACTGTCCCTGCCAACTTCCTGCCATCTGGAAGCACCCAGGGAATGTGCTGGCTTGCCTTTGGGGTAGTACGGGGAGATGGCAGGAGGGTGGGTGGGTGTGCTGGTGGCCAGAGAAGGTAGTGGGGATAGTGCACAGGGCAATGGAAGCCCAGGTGGTGCAGCCACTGTGGAGGAAAGAACCAGGTCCCCCCACAGCTCAGGGGCCTCTCGGCCTGCTGGCAGCTTCTCCCTCCCCAGCCATGGGCAGGCTCCAGCTCCGACAAAAAAAAAAGTATCAGGCCCTTCGCCAATGGAAAATTTGAAATGGTTTCAATTTAGGGGGCTCAGAATAAAATCTCGGGGATTAAATCCCAATCATGTGTACAAGCACTCAACAGCACCCAAACATACAGTCCTTATTCTGTTCTAACTCAAGTGGGTGGAGAAAATGATTGAAGACTACAGGATTGGGCCTGATGTTTCACAAGACAACAGCTAAAATCCCAGGCTGGAGAGTCTGCAGCATGGCTTGTAACTGGCATTTAAATTCAAGCTGCCAAAAGCTGTTTGTCAAAGAACTGAACTTTGGCACACCACACTGCAAGCTTCCTATCTGATTACTGATTTCTTAATAAGCTTCTTCTTCATCACAGTCCTCAATACCATTGCTTGCCCATTTGGCTGCTGTTGAAAAGTGAACCTTAAAGCAATTGTGTTCAAAAGCACATATTGCTAAGCAAGGAAATCAGAATGGCTTCTAGTGCGGGAACAAAGGACGCTGCTGAAACCTGAATGTAAGATTCAAAATGAAACCACTGCATTAGGCTCTCATTAGAAATTCAGTTTTCCTTCTGTGTGGGAACATGGATTGAATCAGAAAGAAATATTTTAAATCTTTTTAAAATATTGGAATCTGGTGTACTGGTGCTCAAATTTGAACTGTTAAATCCCACATGTAGTCAATGATAACTAAAAGTCATTATCATCCAATGGCTCTTTGACAGCCTCAGTAAAATGAGCTGGACAGGTATCCTCCTTGAACAAAAAAGGAATGTGAGAATTGTCACTAACTGGAGCATTCACTGGCAGTTTTTGCAAAGACGGTATGAAATAAATGGGTATGGAGACTGATTCATCCTCTCATTCTTGAGTGATAGTCCTACCAGGAAAAGGCGTATGACAGAAAGTGCTCTGTAATAAAACAACCAAAAAGGATGCACGCTTTGATGGTTTTAGTGATAGTATCAGAGAATATTTTAAGTATATTATTCCTATGTTGGAGATTTTTCATCCTATAAAGTCATATGAAACCAGCTGGGGTAAACAAACAAGCTTTACTAATCCTGAAACAAAAATAAAACAGTGCATTAAATGATTCAGTTCCAGGTTCTGGAGAGTTATTTGCTATTTCTGAACTAGATGGCAAACAGGACAGCAGAGCACAATGAGGCAGGCTCTTAGGTATTCTCTCTGGGGGAAATCGAGCAAGAGCAGAGACCATACACAAAGTCCTCCATCACTTCAGACCCATATAGTCATGATCATGGCAGAGGCTAAGGCAAAGCTCTCAGTGATTTCAATGGGATTACAATTTGACCCTAGTACCTACTATTCAGAAACTACGCTGTTCTGAGTAGCATGGTAGAACAGAAGTAGCATTAATCACCTGAAATGTGTTGAATTGGGGCTCGGCTGGTATACTCTCTACACCAGGTAAAATTCCCCTAACATAAAGAAAAATATGACATTTCAGAGAAAAGAGCAAGTTAATTGACACACCTGAATTATCAGTAACTTGACAGATTCTGAGATACTACTTACAAATACATCATCTTCCTGATTTTTTCAAGCCAACACTCCAATGCCCATTCTCATACACAGAAACATCATATAAATAGTAATACAGTATCAGAGATGCATCACAACTAGAAACCAGAGAGAGAGAGAGAGACAGAATATTACTGAATGTATTACTAGAGATTTAGGTGTCTTTTCATTCCTAAACTTACTACCAAAAGGCTACGATTTGTTGCTGAGATAACAGGAATATAAGAACTTGCAGCAGGTATTATACATCTAAGTGCTGCTTTACCTCTGCCTTTTTAATTCCAGCCAAATTTCCTACCTAGCTGTGGAACAAGGCAGAGAACTTGATAATGACTCAGCATGATGCCAGCATGATGTGAGCGAAGCAATAAAGGTTGTGGTTTATTAAAGCAGTGAGCCTGTTAGGGAAAAGGTTTAAGATCAGTAGAGCTGCTTCCATATACAGTAAGTTTATGTGCCCCAACTAATGCCTTTTCTTCCCTTACACTACCAAGAGCTGATATGCTCCTGGCTATCTGGAAAAAACAACCAGACCCTAAATAGCAGCTAATCACAAAGTCTCCCTTGCCCCTGCACTAAATTATCAGAGATTCTTTTGATGTGGTACAAGAGATCAGTGGGATTTTTTTTTCCTTTTATTCTGATGGCTATTTTTCTAATAACTTTGATTTATTGTGTTTAAATCTTCCTAGCCTAGTATTAACAAATCTGAAATCTTCATCTACGTTAACTACATTTTCATGAAGGATTAAGCTTTTTAACATAGCACTAAAAATAAATTCAAAACAAGAACCTCACCTTTGCTCATAACTGACTTCCTCAAATCTCCACATCACTTTAAATTGATCTCCCTTAAGCATGTCTGTAAATCTGCAGTGTTTTGTCATACACCATCAGAGAAATGCCAAATGCATTTCTGATATAAAAATAAGCTCCGAATTTTAATTAAGTGATTGCAGTAAGCATTTATTCTGTTCCTAAAGGGAAATATAGATTTCAGTGTAGTTGATTTATGATGATGGTCCTGAGAATTTCACAACCAAAACTGCTTTTTTACAGCTTTGTAATTACAGGAGTGCAAAAATTCCTATTGATTGGTACTAGCAAGATGAATGGCAATGTATAGATTTGCTTGCAAATATTTTGACTAATGTGTAGGTCTCAAGCACAAAAGCAATACATTATTTCCAGCGTTAACAATGAATGTTTTAAAAATGTTATTTTTTTTGCCTTTACTGATTCTTACATCCCTTCACTAAAGGGTTAAAATGTGCCTTTAGGTCCAGATTCTGAAAAAACATGCCTAGTCAGTAAAAGCACAGAAGAATATCACATTTAGGTTCATTTCAAAGTGGTATAAGTAGCAATAAGTTTGACCTCCCTTTTTCTGCTTCCTCCCCACCAGTTCTGGAGCATCTAAGCTATGATAGCATCACTGAACTTGTGTAATCTTTATGCTTCCTAAGCAGTGGGACTGTCACTGTGTCCAGTCCAGGAAGATGACCAAATGTATGCATCATTTTAGCATCAGGACGTGTTCAGTCCAAAATGACTCAGCAACCAGTAAGATTCAAACAGTAACAAAACTATTCACTTTCTGCTTCTCTGCTTACTAGTAAATGCTAATTAAAGACATCCTATAAGGGGAGGAGGGGAAGGAAGAGAGGACAGTTTTTGCTTTAAAAATATAACAGATATTCAACAGCAAAGCATATGGACCAAATCTTGTTCCCAGGCCATGTTTGCAGCTGGAAGAGGCTTTAGGCTTACTTTATAGCACTTCTAAGCTAAACAAGTTTTGTTTTGTATAGCTAACTCCTCTTCACTACAGTTGTGCAACTAATCACACTTGGTTGGCTAAGGTCTCAGTTGACTTAAGGCCCAATATTGTTGTCACTGAAGTTGATGGCAAAATTTCCCTCTCTATGAGCCCTTCTCTCCCCCCTGCCTACCTGCCCAAGTAAAAAAAATTAGACATTCCCAATTTTTAATTTTTCCCCATGGAGTTGACTACTACATATATGGGCTACCTTAACTCATGTGCTGCATAGCACTGAATTAAAAAGTTAATATAATTAGTAACTCCTCTTTGCAGGCTAGCAAAGGGTATCCAAAGCATGTTACTTCTTGGTGCAGACTTGTCTATCAGGTAAATTATTAGAATTTCATCAATGCAAGCATGACAGGGATGGTGGAGATTTTATCATGATGCAATGTTTTTCATTTATTAGACCAATTAAGCATGACTGACTTGCAGACTACACCAGCTCTGAGCCTTACCATTTCACTTCAATCTGGGGCTCTTCTGCAGTGCTGTTTGAAAGGGCTGTCATTATAAACAACTTGCTTATGAAAAGGTTTCAAGCAGCTAATTTCTCCCATAATAAAACAAAACAATAACATCTGCATGTTATTACAGCTATCAACAACTGCAGTCAGCTATGTTGATTTACACAATTAAATCAACTGATTAGTGACATAAATAATATTTCCAAATTCCTCTCATTGATTTAATTCCCTATAATTCTCCCCATCCTGAGATGGTGATTATTGAGGTGAAAAGGGTCCTTTTTTTTTTGTTACCACCCTGTGTAGTGAATACTTCACATTCTTAACTCCTATTTATGCTAGTGCAAGAGAGTTTTTTTTTAAATTTTGCCCACTACATAAGTAGTAACCAGTATATAAATGGTAATATGTGATTACAAACAATAATCACATATTCAGAGACCAAAAGCTACCAAACAACCAACAAAAAGAAAACAACTTAGTGTCTCCATTCATCATTAATGGTACTAAACTAAAAATCTTAAACACCTTCAATTTATTATTTACTTATGTATTTCCTTTGTTTGCAAAACAGTTTTCACTTCTTGAGGAGACAGAAAGGGAAGCCAGGCTAATTTTCTTTCTTTTTTTTCTATTTTTATATCATATTCAATACTTGGAAGGATGCAAACCTTGTAGAATGAAATCCTTGACTGATCTGGTTTCAGAAAGAGTTAATTTGGCCAAGAAAATTTGACATAACGTTCTTTAAAATGAACTGATAAAATACAGTTAAAATTAGTAACGGAACTAAATTCTGTCCTGCAATGCACTCACGTAACTTCCACTGACTATGGATGTAACAGAGGACTATACTTCAGCCCAAAGTCTTGAGTCCTAATGGACTCTTCTCTATAAACTAACAATTAAGGCCCTAAAGTATCGAAGATGGAGGCAATAGATCTTTTTTGCAAATGATGAACAAATTTCTTTCTCCATCTAGTCCTTGTCTTCAAAAGTCCAACTTTTGTCTCTTGCCAGGTGCCAGACTGCTTTTGCAATCAATGGGGAGCTTTCATCAGCGTATTTCTGTTGTAGGGGCCATTCTAACATTGAAAACTGTGAACCACTTTGGGATACAGACCCTTTGACTTGTGTAATGGCTTTAATTAGTGTTCATAATCCTTTCCTATGAACAGGCTCAAAGCAGCATATATTTCACTGGAAACAATAGGTCAATAGGTAATATTCATCCTTGATGTCACTCCATTAAGTTCAGGGATAAATAAAATCTGTTCCATCCTCTATAGCTCTCATGTTCTTATGAAACTAGTAGTTTAAACATCATTTAAAATTGGCATTTTTTGAGTAAGTTTGATTATACTGCCAAAAGAAACTGACTTTGCCATTTAATGCAAGAAACAGGAACCATAAAAACCAGGGCTTCTGCAAATGCAGGCTGAGGCAATGAGAAAACCCAGCTCTCTGAACTACCAAAAGACAGCTAAAGCCTGCTGGTGCTACACAAATTTTACTAGAATACGATTTCTGAGACAGGTTAACCTTTAGACGTACATACTGATGCTTAGGGAGTTTAGATCGTGTTAAAAATCAGTCACCCAGTCTAACTTAGTTTGCAAACCTTATACTTCCGGTGCAGACAAAAGTTCAGCTCCCCACTGTAACTCAGAACAATTTCTACAAAGCATTCTGAGTTACAACATTACCCAGACTAAACAGAAGTTCACTGCTGGTTCCAGGGGGAGGGGAATGTAGCTGCGGCTGGGAGCCTGCAGCCAGGTTTGCATAGGAACAGCCACAGCTCTCTGCCAGGGCTGTTTTTAGAATGGGTGGATGGGACCAGGGGGGTGGTTCACCGGGGGTGGGGGTGTTCATTTAGAAGGGGTGGAGGTCAGGAGACCAAAAATATCTCCTGGCCCCAGGGTGAGGAGGTGGGGCGGGGGGAGAAGAGAGCTCCCCCATCCCCAACCCGCCCACAGACCCCACTAGTCTCCCCTATCTCAAGCCCCCTGCAAAGACCCTGCTTGCTCTCCAATCCAACCTGTGGATCTCACTCCCCCTTCTGCCTCCCACGCTGGCCCCTCCATCCCAACTTACCTTAGATGGGTGGTCATTTTTAACTTGACCTAACTTCCCCTAACCTCTCAGAAAGTGACTTCTTCTTTCTGATGTCACAGTGTTGAGAAATCATGCTACCACTACAGATATCTTGTCTAAAACCTGGATAACCAAACATAGCCCATTCCAATCATGAAAGCAAATCAGATAAAACAGCAGGATTAGCAGGCTTTCCAGTGACAGGTGCAAATGGAGTATACCATATTTTTGGAGAGTATGGGCGTCATTCGTTAAAATTAGACCTCCTTAGTGTACAACTATGTTCCTTTTTGACATGGCATGATCTGTGTTGTAATAGTTAAACTGATCCTGCTATAAATGTTTTACCTTTTAATTGTTTTTTCTGTATTCTTTCATATCCAACTAGCTATAAAATGTATTATAGTCACTACTTAAATATCATCCAGATAAGAATCTGAAATCTTTTTTAATGAAATGTTCCCATGCAGAAATGTAGAAATTCAGTCCTACTGCTCTGAGATTAGTTTAAAACAAACAAACCTTTGGTATGAAATTGAAATAATAAAAAATCAGCTTCTAATTGATTTTAGTGGGAGCACAGCAAACAATGGCACCTGATTAAACAATTTATGGGAACCTTTCCTATGGCTTTATCAAATGGTTTATGCACAGTAAGTACCCAGAGTACATTACACATATTATGGCTAATTATGTAGAATGAGTTATTATTTGTTATATATCTGTTTCTTGTGCATACAGAAAGGAAGAGGTACATACAGAAATGTGTTTCTGTTTATGCAGTAACCACTCGCAAATATATAGTTATACCAGATTCCTTTCTGGAACAGGCATATTTCAGCTTAATTGCACTGAACTCTCTTGGACTTGCCAGCATATATGTATATAACCAAACTTCTGGAAATTAATTCTTGTTTTACAAAATTGTAACAATATAAATGAAAAAACCTTATTATTTTAAAATATATTAATAAGCATTTCCCCCCTTATCTAAAACATTTTTTACAGTTTACAATATATTTTGAGAAAGATCTTCTTCCACATTTGAAATATTAAAAACTCTAAATCACAATTTAGTTAAGTCAGTCATTCAGAACATTAGTGAACAACTCTATTCCAAAGTAATTATTTCTTTCATTTTCATTTATTTAAAATTGGTGACGTTGTGCACACACCAAATCTTTATGTAGATACTGTCATGAAATATAAAGTAAAATATTTTTTCTCTACCCTCATCAAAATCCTCACTGTAGTCAGTGGAAGGTCAACTTGTCCAAGGCCACTAGTAGGTCTGAGCCCTCAGTCTCTTCATATAACTGTTTAAGAGCTGATACTACAAAACAATACTCTGAACACAGGAGGAAACACAGCTGTACTGATGACCGTAAAGGAGTATTGTTTGTGTCCTATTCTGTACAGGACCTGTACTAATACAATGTAATCTCCAGTCCCAGTTTGGGGGGTAGGGG
>NW_017728995.1:2714715-2730500 GCF_001723915.1 Gavialis gangeticus | reverse complement strand
GGTGGAGGGGGGATATATATCAGCTAACACAGAGGTGGAGTCTTTGCCAGCCAATCAAATAAATGTCTCTTTAGACAATAAACATTTTGCCAATGTCTCAATTATATTTGGAAATGTACATATTTATCAAACCCATTTGTAGATTTTAATATCAATTTGGACTGATTTATATTAGTTTTGGTTTATAGTCTTGGCCTTTACAATTATACAAAACCCTGCAGAGGGTTCATGCAGAACACGTCAATTCCTTTTAAAAAAAAGACTATCTAGTCTTGCAGGAGAAGGTATATTTCAATTTTCCAGTACTGTACTGAGTAAGAATAGCAAATTGCCAACTACTTCTTAAGTCCAAGTGGTGTTTATCAATCTGGTTTATTTTGCCATCAGTTGTGTACAAACTTGCATGTCGCTAATGACAGCAATATTAGAACGCTACAATGCACTGAAAATAAAGACTTAGGAAAATGTCCCATGGACCATATTTTAGATTTTTTTTTAAATCCTTAAGCCGTGAAGCCACTGGTAGCAAACTCTTATCACTATAAAATGCTTACCCTAAGGCATAAGGCATGTAATAACTAACACTTTAATAGCAAAAGCAATGAATTTATTTCAAGATCAAGTAAAACGTGGAAGTCTTAATCTATTTATCATTGAAGCTTCATACAGTCCAGACCAGCAAGAACAAATCAGCACTGTGCAAGGTTCAGCCAGCTGCAGGTACTGTGGATTACTTTTATCCACAATTCAGTGTACTGTCTACAGTTTCATTGCAAATGACTCTATTCACCAAATATACAGCTTCTTTGACATATAGCTATTCAGTCCTTAGTCTTCTTTAAGGTATCCATAATTCAGAGCAAAAGGTATACTTGTCAAATAATTCTCTTTTCCAATTGATTGCAATTGCTTAATTGATGTCTTGCAATGTTGTTTATACTTAAGCAACTTTTCTCTCCATTTGTTCCATTATTGCATGAAAGATACAGAAGTATGGTTTCCAAAATAATCCTTTCAAAGATGGATCTTGCAATGTCTCAGTGACAATTATTTTAATTAATAATTAGTAAATGAGGGGAGATGTCTTAAAAACAAGCAAAAAAGACATATTCCTTTATCAACAGAGATTTCAATCTAGATTGGAGACAAAGATCCAAGTGAGAAAAATAAACAATACGGAGAGTACAGGGCAGGAGAGGATACTAAATACAGTATAAGGCAAACCACTTTAATGAACACTGAGGTCTCTCCATTCACTTCAGTGGGCATGAAATCAAACCTCAAGTAATCTAGCTAAAGTTTCACAGCATTCATATATATCCAAACATGTATGTAACACACACATGCAGTTTTTGAAAAAACTGTTTTGCCTTTTATACTCTTCTCCATAAAGAAGGCATCAGATTACCTTATTCACTTTTTTAAAGAGTCTTCTGAAGTTAAGTCATACTTTTAGAGTAGGGTACAAGATATTCAATACAGGGCTAGATAATATTTATCTGAACTCTCTCTGTGTTTGGTGTTTGTAGAAACCACATCTCCATGATGTCCATCTACAGTGTTGGGCCCATATTTCCACAAATCAGACTGGTATAACTGGTTTTCTCTGTGTTTTATTATACATTTTAAGTTCACTTTAATTTTATATGATATATTCAAGTATACCTAGCATTTTTAGCCTCATTGTACACTTGTATTTTAAAGGTCTCTCCTACCTAGGGACAAACACAAGATGGTTACCATGGTAATCTAAATTGGATAATTAGCACCCTCACCCAAGTGTAAATACACAGGAGAAATCTTCATTATAGGGGCTATATTTAAAGCTGAACTGCTACTGTTTAAAAATAAAAACACTGCTTAAAGATATTACTAGCATGATTTTAAAAGATTCTTTAAAAATGTACATTGTTGTTTACATAGGTACACAATACTTTGAGGCACAACTATGACATCTGTCTCAACAGCAAATAATACATCACCCTGCAAGGAGTTCCAGTTAGTACTTCATGGGTGTGTCTACACGTGCCCATACGGCACCACTGTTGCTGTACCATGCCAGCAGCACACAGTTATTATTAGCCCCTACATCGCCATTGTGACACACTATGCTGAGGGAGCAGGTCACTATAGCAACGTAGCTGCAGCATCACAGTATGTGCCTGCTGACACTACATTACCGTAGTGCATTGCTACAGCGATGTAGCGTCACGTGTAGACCCGCTCGGTGGGCACACCTACATATACAATTAAATGTGACACAATAAACTCTGTAGCAGTTTGGGCCACAGTCAACTGCTCCGAGGCACAATATCTACACAAGTGCCAGGGACAGCAACAATTTGAGCTGGGGTGGAGCAGGCCCCCAGATGGCCAAGGCTGAGTGCATGCAATGTACACCTACAGTCAGCATCTATACATGTGTTTCGGCACAGTGAAGTACTCCATCCTAAGACAATACTATTCCCGACATTCCTATCCTGAAGTGGAGTTAATTAGTTTACCGCACCCTAATATCAGCACACATGTAGTTAGTCTGCTCTGTAGCAAAGCACACGTAGATGCACCCAGTGTGAATAATGGTATCAGAGCCTGACACTTCATTAATAAAACACTTCTCTCCTTGGGAAAGTTGCTCAGGTACTGTAGAGGTGATTATTGTGTGATCCTCATAAAAATGATACGTGAAATATACACAACAGGAAAAACCAATGAACAAATTAAACAAATGTACTGTAATACTGAGCCAAACACTAATCACTTACTCTGGATCTTCTTGTAACTTTTTAAGTGAATTTGTGCTTAGTAAAGGTTCTGTAATGACATGTCCTGCATAAGGATATTATTTGTCTTCTAAACAGAATATAAGTACCACAAGTTTCTCAATATTGCCCCACCTCAGATGCAGAGGGACCAGCACCAGGAAAGAAACACACAGCACTTAACTGCCCGAGTCAATTTTGAAAGTAGGACTTTATAGTTTTCGCAAATTCTGTCCCTGGTGATAAGATACTAGATTAAAGCCCCAGCTGATATCACATAAGCCATGGAACTGCTATTTTGTTCACTTCTTCATTTAAGATACTTCTAGCCTATGCTTATGAACTGTTGATCTAGAAGTGAAAAGCTGTGCAACTCATTACCAGTACTAGAAGACATGCAGTGCCCGGCCCCCCCACCATCCGTTTAATGTTCTCCTTTTCTTTATACCAGTATGAGTTTGATTTCTAATATTAAAGAACCTGGGTGCTAGTCCAAAACGTACAAACTTTCTTCCGATCATAAGGGTCCTCTTTCTATAAGGGGAAGACTTCTGTTCTTATTTTGTTAGTTTTTTTTTTACCTATGTTAATTTATCAGGGGACCAATACAATTTATGTGATCCATTTTCCTCTCAGCTTCCCTCAACAAAATGTTATCATTTGAAAGAAACAGAATAATCCCTTGTCACTACATTGTAGTTTATATCTTTACCTTGCAACTTTAAGGTGTGCATCTGTTAGAAGGCTGCATGCTAGTGTATCCATATCCACAGGTGCCTTACGTGCATAGTAGTAAATCCTTACATTTAACATTCAGATCCCGGGACGTCATTCTCCCCTTGTACTAGGCCTTGCTGAGGCTGCAGCTGGAGTACTGCGTCCAGTTTTGGGCTCCACAATTCAAAAAGGATGTGGAGAAGCTTGAGAGAGTCCAGAGAAGAGCCACGTGCATGATCAGAGGTCAAGAAAACAGACCTTACGATGACAGGCAGAGAGCCATGGGGCTCTTTAGCCTGGAAAGGCGCAGGCTCAGGGGTGATCTGATGGCCACCTATAAGTTTATCAGGGGTGACCACCAGGATCTGGGGGAACGTTTGTTCACCAGAGTGCCCCAAGGGATGACAAGGTCAAACTGTCATAAACTACTGCGAGACCGTTTCAGGCTGGACATAAGGAAGAATTTCTTTACTGTCCGAGCCCCCAAGGTCTGGAACAGCCTGCCATCAGAGGTGGTTCAAGCACCTACATTGAACACCTTCAAGAGCAAACTGGATGCTTATCTTGCTGGGATCCTATGACCCCAGCCTACTTCCTGCCCTTCGGACGGGGGGCTGGACTCGATGATCTTACGAGGTCCCTTCCAGCCCTAATGTCTATGAAATCTAAGATACCTCAGATTCTTAGTCTGACCCTAATTTACTGGAAGCACCTATTAGGAGGGGAAGGAAGTCTTACTTGAGGCAAAGACAGAGTATATTGTGTAGGATTACAAGATTTTATTTTGGGACTTAATATGCTGTAAGTATGAGGTCTAATACTGAAGATTCTCATTGTTATTACAGGGTTGGCAAAGATATTCTCCTTGACTTCAAGGCCCCTGAGATGTGATCCAAAACCCTGGAAGATTTGATGGACTTGAGTAAGGATTACTCATGAATGAAAATCAGGAACTAAGCTGTAAACAATGCAAAAATAAAACAGCTGTATTTGATGTGTAGCCCTTTCTAGTGATATAACCCTTCCTTTGAAGTACTGTAAGCATCTTTGAAGCACTGCAAACAGTGAGCGTGCAGACATTCATGCCCAACAAAGTGTTTCAAAAATGGCCTTGAAAAAAGAGGAATGCCCTTCTTGAAATGTCTGCACCCTCCAGCAGAGTGCAACACTACTTGCTCCATCCTCCAACATCCTACATTGCTTCACTCCCCAACCCACCCCAATGGGGCAAGAGAAAGGGAGGGAGAGATCAAGGAGGACAGCCAATGAGTGCTCTCCATGGGAGCCTCCAAAGACCAGAGGTCAAGAGGCATGATGGATTTCCTGCTCTGCAGCCAAGGGGCTGCTGCTTTCTTTTGTGGCTATCTGAAAGTACTCCAGAAGTGAGGAAGATGCTCGTCTGCACATAGGAGAAGAACTCTCTGAATTTGAACAGCTCCGAATTGGAGTGGAATTTGAAGCACCTCAAATGCATATCTGTACATTTTGACAGGGCTTATGAGTTTGACAGACCTCTTTCAAGATGTATAAATCAGGTTTAAGTGGTCATTGATTTAACAAGCATTAGAACAAGAAATACTCTTCTTTACCCTTTTTCTTTTTAATTATTCTTTACACAGAAAATTGAAGAATAATACCCCTCTAACTTTAAGCTGTGAACAGTAGTTGACTTGATTTTATGGCAAAGATATGCCATTGCTTTGAAAATTACAGTGTCAGAGAACATAAAAGAATGTTAAGGTAATTAGAGTTGCAAAGTGCACTGCTTCTTTTTAATGGGAACTACTGAATATATCGTTTAGAATGTCATGTATCAGCTACAAAAACAAAAATATCCCTTCATAATATTTAACAGTTTTTTAATACAACTTGACTTTTTAATTATACAATTAATTTTCCTCTTTAAGCTTCACATCTCATTATCTGTATGTTGTTCCAACAATTTTCTGTGTAGAGCATTATAACTATGCTCACAGCTGTGCTTGCTTCCTTCTCTACAAGGTCTATGAAATGATTTTTTATAAGAATAGTAATTTGAAGGCAGTTCTTAAGATAATTCTATGTAATTGTGCATATTTTGATTTTCCAGTGCTTGAAAATGTTTAGACTGAATTCTTATTATAGCTTATATTCATTTTAAAGGTACCATAGGGGGTAGGGAGAGGGCTTCAAATGTCTACAGGTTTGATACCGGCAAAGGACGTCAATGAGAGTGGGGCAGGACTACTGCATCTAACTAGCTATGAACACTGAAACAGAAGAGATTCCTCAACTGTGAGTGTTTATACTCAGAGCATACAAAGAGGGAGAAAATGTGACTCAAAATGTCAGGGCTGATATAAATTACTCTGGTTGTAACAATCCCACACATTGCCCACTGAGGCACTGGGAAGGAGTCAGTAGCTTTAGCAGAAACTAATGATCTGTCCCACTGTTTACAATCAAAGGATGTATCACTAAGGAGCTGTTTGTAGTAGAGAATGATGTGAGGGTTAGTAATCAAATCAGACCAATTAAAAATCTAAATTACAAAGCTAGTTTTGCATTTAGAAAAGTAGAATGCTTATCTCCTCACCATCATTTTAAACAAGATACATTATGAGCCATAAAACCTCTGGCTGTATTAAATAATTATTTATGGTTGACTGTGACTAATATACTAAATCTGAACTTTTGTTTCTTTCCTGAATTATGAGAGACAAGTGTTTGGTAATTAAATAGTGGCACAGATTATTATTTTCCTCTTAGCACTGTAATATTTTATTTGTTGTGAAGTCAAATATAATTAATCCACCATGCCTCCCTTCTCTACAGCCTGCCCAAGTCCCAGCTCTCAGGAATGTGCAGAATGCTTCTCTGCTTTCTTACACAAGGAACAGGGCTACACAAACATGCACTGTTATATAGCCCGACTGGCCTCCCACCCATTTCCAGTTCAGAATGGTCTTCTTTCAGCATCATTCTGCTCTAACCAAAGTCAATGGAGATGCTGCTCTTTTAAAGGAGCAGCAGACTCTCAGGGACTCAATGCCAGCTCACTGCACAGACCTTTGTTTCTCTACCCCATGTACCACTCCTCTAAGGTGAGGCTATGCCCTGCATCTCTTCAGAGTACAGTTCCAAATTTTTAGCTCTATTAGCTTGGCAAAGAAGAGGAAGATGATGAACAAATGGCTTTAAAGTGCCCTTCTAATTTCAAGCCACTTGAATGGTTTCTGGTATACTTAACAGAGTCCTCACCTGCCCTACGGGAATCTCCAGACCACAGTGTGCCATGCCCACTCCTTATTCAGCTTATAGGTGTTGCCCTGTGTTCCTGTGCCAGGTTCCCCTGGCTCGATGTGGGATTTTTATGTTATCTTTACACTGTTTCAGCCTTTTCCCCCAGTATTAAATGGCCAGAGTGTCAAAGGGCCTCATATAATCACCACTAAAGAGCATGGAAAGATTTTCTTTGATTTTAACAAGAGTTTAATTGTGGTTCTAGCATGGGGCTTCTCATTATGTCTCCATCTCACCCATTCCCTCCAAAAACAAACTAGCTTACCATTAGCTTGATGTGATAGCTTTCTCCTCTAGAGCTCTTGATGTCTGGAATGCCCTTCTTGTATCTTTTTTCCTCCATGACTCAGTATCTCATTTCACATTCTTGTAGAAAACCTCATTTTTCTTTATCTTAGCATCTCTGTCTCCTGCTGCTATAATGCATTATTGGAGTCTGTTGCCACATCATTTAATTATACAAAGCATTTGGGGACAGAAATGTTAAGTGAAAAACAAATCAAGCCCTCAGTGAGACTTTCCACAGTCCAAGTAATGATACATATATATATACATATATTAGCAATAAGACAAACATATTATTAAATATAAACTAATTTCATCCACGGAAAAAGTTAAAGGTACTTTTTCAGTTTCAGCCCTGACAGTAATAGATGCAAGTTAATGCATGAACAATTAATGTTGAAAAGGAAATTGAGCAGAAAACAACATTTCTCAACAACAAAACAACAGTTGGATCTAAACTGCATTATGCTTCTTACTACCAGTGCTGAAATGTGTGCAGTCTTTAAGACATGTAAATGGGCATTATAGGAATTATATACCTAGAGATTTTAAAAAATGCCTCATGAACTGCTTCAAAATTCAAGTGTGAAAAGACGTGCAAATATTGTAACAAAAAAGTTACCTATGCAGATATCTATGACTCATAAGTGAAGTTTATAAACATGCAGAATGATGAACAAATGAACAAAGAAAGGCATGTGAAAGAGGGTTCCTTATCCATTAACCAGGTACGTTCCATATTATCACCACCGTGACCAAAAAAAAAAATGCTATCTCCACTGGAGAAATTTGTGAGTTACTGCTTGAATATCTAAAGCTGTGGTTTGGGGACTATATCCTATACGTGCTCACGGTTTGAAGGTCTGACCCTGGATGCACACATTAATGGGAAAAGTACTTACTACCTGGAGGAACGGCATTGGCTTTATTTATATGGTACTACCAACAGTAATGAACATTACTTTGAGTAGCAAACATTTGCAGAATCAGTCAATTAAACTGCTACGAAAGTCCCTCAGCCCCTTCAGGATTGGTCCCTCAGCAATCTTGCACGACGTATGTATTTGTATTTTGTAGGATAAAATCTGTTCAGATTCCAGTCAGAATTCCCAGAGATTTGAACGGTACCAGTTCAAGCCCTGAGGGGACAGCAGGAGGTCTTATGCTCTAATGTATATGGGAAGAAGCAAATCAGGCTTGTCAAAACTGTACTGCTTATTTCTGCATGCATTATTAAAGACTATGCTGAATAGCAAAACTGTTACTTTGTGCCAATAAACTATCTTCTCTTTTCACCAAACACATGACAGTATTACTGGTCGTAACATAAATTGGCAGCTCTATCATTTTTAATTTGGGGCCTCACTTATCAGAGACTGATTTAAAAGCAGAGAGGTCCACGTTGCAACCAATCACAAGTCTGAATTAAGACTCCTGAAACTATGGTTAGAACAGTCATGAAAATGCCCCTCTACGTACTGCACGGTTCAAATAAAAACCTATGAAGTTATCTGGTTCCTTCCCTACCATATAAATATTTAAAGCCTGCTGTGTATTTGACACCTTATTTTCAGGTTTTGGAAAATGTGGTATGTTAAGTATAGTAACGGATCAATTTAAATAGGATTGGGCAAAATATTTCATGCAAACTCTCTGACCAAAATATGACATTTCAGGTCAACTGAAAGTGTTGGTGAATTTGGGTTGAAAATGGTTGTTTTGGGTTTGTTTGTTTTTTTGAGGAAATATACAGGTTTCACTTTGACATTTTTCAAATGAAATCCTTAGACTTTGTTTCAAAACGACATTTTGTTTAGAAATCTGATTTTTTTTAAAAGGGCAAAGCACCCATGAACATGAAAAAAAAACATTTTTCTAAAGTTCAAACCCCTGCACCCCCAATCGGTCCCTAGCTCTAAATTTAAATGATTTATGCACTATTATAAACACACATGGCTACTTCTACATCATTTCAACCTGCACAGAACAGTACAAATTAGCACAAATCAGTTCCTTCTAGAGAATTGATGATTAAACCCTTGTCAATAGAAATACATAATCCTACTGGACACTTAACATCCTCTATTGTCTCTGAAGACAACGAAATTCGCAGACTGTCAGTAGGAAGTACTCACTGCCTGGTAAGATCAGGCCCTTAACCTGTAAAAGGCCAGCAGATCTCATCCATTTACAGCGAGCCCACTAGGTATACTCTAGTTTTAAATTTACCATTTTAGATATTATCTATGCTGAAGGATTCCTTTGTCTGTGCCAATGAAATAATTTGAAGTCATGCTGAATTTTTAAACAACTCTTATCCAACTGGTCAGGGCCATCACTTAGATAGATGCAAATGGCACAGCTCAGCTGGGAGGATCAACTGTTCTCAGCATTTTTGTAGAACAAAAAAGAAGATGCTCTAATGTGCATCAACTAAGAATGGCTAAACTGATCATTTTCATCTAATAGATATTATCAAAATAAGCTCTGGGTTTTGGACTCTAGCGCTAGGACTTTGATCTAGATAAGCTCCACACTACTTAATGGTTTTAAAGCAGTATATAAAATGCTTTTTCTTATTGTTTCAGCCTGCCACCTTGAGAAATACCTATAGGGCCCTACTGAAGTCAATGAGAGTTTTGTCATGGTCTTCAATAGGTCCAGAAATTCTCCTGTCCTTTCTACAGGACCAGTGAAAGGCACAAACACAGGAGTAATCTGTTCATCTTATGCTACATTGCTTGCCAACCTGTCCTGTTGTTCTTCCCTGCCTGTTATCTCTACAGAAGTTCCTCTGTGGACTGTGTTTGAATCTGCCAGTATAGTATCCAGAGGAACAAGGCTATCCAGAGGAACAGGCATCCATATAATATTTTGTAACAACAGTGGGACCAAGATGTCCTCAGTCTCTTCTGGAGAGATTTTTACAGACTGCATGCAGCCTAAGGACTATATTCCACCTGTATGTGACATGGCTTCAATGTCTGTCCTGATACTCATTTAGGCAAGACTGGATTCAGGGAAGTTGTACCTCTGCAGTGATGCTGAGGCAGTTCACCTGACTCCCAGAATTTTGGAGAGCAGCCTTCCAGGCGTCTACTTGGTGATAAAAAAAACACAGTTGACAATAACTCATCAAGTGAAAAAGGCTGAGTGCTAGCTCTCACCTCCAAATCAGTATCGCTGCATAGGACACCACTCTGGCAGACAGAATTTTGGAGCATGTGAGGTCCTGGCAGATGTGTGTTTTAGGATAACTGTCCTCTGTGGTGGGCAGTCTTGTGGCACTGGGGAAGAAGATTACTCAAGTGACTAGCCTCTACATGGCACAATAAGTTAACCATATTTAACAAAGTAAACCTTGATTATCTGCATACAATGAGGGAAGTGCACCTACTTGAAGGTTCAATTAAATCATACTGCATCACTGGAAGTACAGTATATGATAGCAAATTCCTGTGAAAGATTCAGCAGTGGTTCTTGCTTTATCAAATCAATGAAGCTGGCTCAGCAAATGCATAGTATCATACATGCAACATTTCATGTTAGGTGATGGAAAGATATACTTGCCTAGGAGCCGTGCTCAATTTGCAACTAATACAAGCTGTGGACTATGGCACAGGGGAATGGACAGAAAGTCAAAAATCACAAGAGTAGTTCTAACAAGTGATGGTAAAATTATTTAAAGTTATGTGTCTGAATTGAAATGTCAAAAGCTACAAAATTTAATGTAAGATGTTTTATCTCAACAGCATGTAAACATCTCCAAACATAAAATAATCTCAATTCCCATTTTATGTAAGGCTTGAACACTATTCCACAGATTTTAGTTTGACCATTACATATTATGTCAATACAGCCTTAACAGTATAAACAATAACAATATCTTAGCGTCTTGTGAAATTCTCTACTTAGGCAAAGGAGTATTTGGGGATTTAAAGTTCACAGAGTAGTAACAGGCATCTGTCTGTCTCGTAAGACAACTTAATTATGCTGAATGAGACATCAGCTCATTGAATTCTCACTTGAAAGATACAGCAAAACAGGAGTGACCTTGCCAGAGTGCAAAAGCCTAGGCAGTGCATATGGAGACACTGAGCTGCCCACACACCAGTATTTCCCTCTGAGCCTTGCTGGTTTAATCCAAAGGAAAAGCAGGTGTCAGTATGTCTGAAACCATCTTAGCCACAGGAGCTGCTGAAGCAAAAAAGATCAAAACTCAGAACTAATCTATATGAGTTAATGCAGGTACTGGGTTATTCATGCACTTACTGGGCTATTCAAAGCTATTCGTGCATCTCAAATCAAACTCATCACCTCTGACCCATCTAGTGAGAGAAACAGAGTACTGGGAAATTTTGGTTATGAAATATAAGAAACCAGTGAAACTTGCCTGATTCTGGGATATATTACAAATATGACATTTAACTCAGGTTCACTGAAAATTCCCGTGAACCTGAATCCAAACTGATAAATCCGAACCAATCAGTGAACCAGGCTTGAAGCCAAGAGGAATTCACTGAGTGTCATGAATCAGTTCAATGCCAAAACAGGAAAAAGTAGTATTTTTGATTGAGTTCTGCTTTGAGATATTTATTTGGTTGAATAAAGAACCCAATATGAAACTTTAAAAACATCAGTCTTCCTGGACACAAGGAAAGGGTCAAATGAATCCCTCTAGAGATCCAATTACTCATGGAGGTCCCTGGCAAATGTTAATTTAATCACATGATAGGATCTGAGGAATCAATTTTATCCCAGATTCCAGTAACTGCCATGCCAGAGGTTCAAGGTCTATCATGGCAGGCAGAGCAATTGTTGGATTCTGGGATAAAATTCCTCAGATGCCATCATGCATCTGCTAGGGTATACAGCCGGCTACATGGGCACTGAATGGGCATTCTGTGCATTCAAAGGCTTTAGCATTCAGACTTAACATGATAACTTTATATCAAAACTTCACTCAATGGAGAGAAGCAATTCTTGAGTTATAAAAGGAGGGGAAAGCATTTTAAGACTGAAAAGAAACATTACTTTATTCAAGTTTCCAGTGAATGACAAGTTCTGCTTCTCTTTACAGCTGCGTAAGGCAAAATAAACCAAGGAACCAGGCAAAATAAATGTATCCCATTTCATTTGTTATAAAAGCCACCAAGTGCAGGGTATCACCATACATTTTAAACTGATGAACTGAAATAGAAAGAAATAACCTATTTGTGGCAAAAAAACAAACAGCACTCAGGTACCTAAACACCGACACCAGTAAGGAAGTCTACAATAAAGTAAACTTTCTCAGCTGAAAACATATTGCTTCAATAATATCCAAAGCTTGCTACCTAATTGCAGCACACATAATGTATTGCCAAAGTAAATTGAAAGCAGCAGCTATGAAGGAAAAGGGGAAGAAACATGAGGGGACTAAGACAAAGGCACTCTCTCAGGCATTAACAGAGAAAATAGTGCCTCTATGTTCATCAGAACAGCCAAACTAGTATCACTCATCAAGACACACATGATAATTAAATCATCATTCAGAAGAGAACATGATATTAAACATTTCTGTGCTTTAACGTGCAATTTCTGTTCTGTGTTTGGCAATAGTAAAACTCAACATGTGCAATCGTCTACTGACTCTGCTTATACCAGAGTTAAATTAAATTAAGGCCATTCAGTCTAACTGGAAAAAAATAGCCAGACTGAACCAACATATACAGCTATATAGTAAAGATCTATAGACGATACATGGGTCAAATCTCTGCTGCTGTAACTGCACTGGATTTCAAAGGTCAGTTTAACCTAAAAATGAGATACCAACAATGCTTTTTTATTTTAAAGCTGCATGCATTCATTACAGATAAACACATACTATGTTTGTGTTGTGTCTGCTTTCTGTTTTAAACAGTTTAAGTCACTTTCAACTGCTGCTCAAAGAGACAAATAAGCCAAGACAATAACTGAGAACTCACTGGAAGCATGATGCACATGCTTATTCTGCAATACTTTTTTCAAAGGATTAAACCATAGCATATGCTACTGAGACACCACTTTCTCAAAGAAAGGTGAAGTAAATGACCTTTTCTTTACTAAGGAGAAATACTTTCTGATAGAACCAGCTGCCTTTCTTTTTGCTGCTTACTGTTAAGCAGTTTCTGTACCACTTTTTGCTGAAGAAATGGATTTCAAAACAACACAGTCTTAAAACTGCTGGTTTTGTTACTATTTTTAGATTTAACCTGAGATTGTGCGGAGCACAATCCTCTCTGGGTGCTGTCCGGCAGAGCAGCCAGGAACACTTGCTGGTCCTTTGCCTCACAAGACAAAAACCCAGTGATCAAATTTATTTGCTCTGACTGACAAAATAATTTGTCAATGATAGGATATTATTTTGGGCTCTTACTCCTCCCATCTCCCGCCCCCCCCACTTCTCTCCCCTGTCCCCATCAGCTTTGGTGATGAAGGATCACACTAGCCTCCAACAATGGCAATCTCTTGTGGACAACACACTGCTCAGGGTGAGCACTTACTCAAGAAGTTCCCTTGAAGCTAATAGGTCACACTGTATGAGCAAGTGCTGCCTAACATAAGGACCACAACATTTAGCCTAAAAAAATTCTGCTATTTCTGAGAGCTGTTTACTGAATTTGACAGTGTCAAAGTCTGCCTATGTTTCCTGTGTTGTGCTGCAAAGTGATTTTGCTGGGCAGATAGCATCTATTTTTTTTTTAATTAAAAAGGTGGAAAATCCCAGCAAGTCAGCTAGAACCTGTTGACCTGTGAGACAGCAGAACAATGACAATGTCCAGTACAGTCAACCCCTCAAACACTACATTTAATAGACATCCATGCTGGAAAATTTAACCAATTAAGCTAATTTCTCAGTTGCATCCATGGGTATAGTTAGAGGCACAATTTGCCCCTTAAATTCTGTCCAACTCCAGAGCAGGCTCATCACTAGGGGAGGGAAGCCCAGGATACTGATTGTATCAGACTCTCCCTTCTTGGAGGTGTTCTGCTATGTAGCAGTTACTGGTCTAGAAAGAGACAGAGTCAGACTACAGCCTCATGAGTATGATGCTCGTGCAGGCAAAGCAGGGACTTGAACTTTGGTCCCCTACATTACATGCGACTGCTCTAGCTATTTAGGGGTAGACAGCTGCATCTGTATCTCTCTCCAGAAAGAGAGCGTTCACCTGTGAAAGTTTCACTGCACCTAAATTCTCCAGAAAGGAGAATGATGAATCAATATGTGGTTTTATGAATCAACATTTTTTCAAGGAAAAAAAGAGTTTTGTTGAAAAATCCCAGCCGGCTCTGCTAGGCACCCTGCAGTCACAATGCTCCTTGAGTAGAAAGGCCCTTGGTGAGAATAATGCACAATGATTGTGATACAGAAGGGCAGTAATGTGGCCTGCCCCTATGTGTTGGAAGGTGCTAAGGTGGCTTTGCCTCTATGTCTAAAGTTTTCTTCCTTGGGCTTCCTCTGCAGCTCTTCACCTCTCCTCTGCTACCAGTGTGGATTTAGACTTCAAGGCACAACCATACCCTGATAATCCAGCTCTGTGCTAGTTTACACTGAAGGAAGAAAGATTGCTTGGGTGATAAACTTGACTTGTAATGTCTCTCTAGCGGAAAAAGAGCTAAACCATGCTATAACTCAGCAAACTTAAGTAACACTTTAGAGACATTACACACTACGAGGTAAAGCAAAAAAAGAAACTGGGCTGATAAAGTATAAAAACCAGAGAGGCAGATGCTTCAAATTTTCAGTAATGAATGACTGCATTTGGTTAATAATTAATTTTCTGATTATTAGTTTCAAGTACCATGTATCAGAGGAAAAGTCAGAAAGCTCTAATCTTTCTGATAGCTCAGTGTGCAAATATATTCTATTCTTTTTATCTCTGAAACTTTCTTTTTTTTATTAGGGAGCTATGGGTATTTCACTACAGCCAAAATCCCTTTCTCCTATGTAGTTTCCCAGGCAGCAGGTTTACTGATCATCTCCTGAGTCACAGTTGGGCAGAGGCTTACCACAAAGGATGCAAACTCTCTACTGGGGCTCCCTAGGCTTGTCTACACGTGCCCCCCATGATGCAGTTGTTACTGCACTGTCATGTAGTATTTACTTTAGGAAGTACTAAATGATGGTGCTGTTATAGCTGTTACTGCGCCGTCCTGGCGACGCAGTTATTTTTTAGTTACTGCTGCATAAATCCTGTGAGCTAGGGCACTTACTTCAGCCAAGGGCTGCAGGACAAGCCAGAGCCTGGGGAGATGGACTTCTGGCTGACAGGGCTGTGCAAAGCTTCAGCTGCCGAGTTGATTTGGAGGAGATTCGGCCTGCTTCGGCAGCCAAATCTCCAAACCTGACTCGAAATGGGAGACCCATTAAAAGGTCCAAATCGAATCCAAAGTCTCTGAATCAATTTGGAAAAGATTCAGAGGTTCAGATTGTCAGAGGGGATCGCGCCCCCCCCCAGCACCCACGCAGCAGCTGCCCCATGGCATGGGTGCAGTGTGGCTCAGCAGGATACTGCATGGTGTTTGGGAACTGGGGCGGCTCCAGCAGTCACCTGGAGCCCAGCACCACTCAGCCTCAGTGGCCCCAGCTGAACCCCAGCTGAACCCCATTGCTCTGCACAGCATGCGGGGGCTCTGCCACGAGCGCTCAGAGGCCCTGATCCCTGCTGCCAGAGCCAGTGACTGCGGGGCTTTTTGTTGTTGTTTTAAAGTGCTGGG
>NW_017728995.1:2656425-2714558 GCF_001723915.1 Gavialis gangeticus | reverse complement strand
GGCTGGGGCTGGGGCTGGGGCTGGGGCTGGGCGGGCAGCCAAGGGGGCTTCTCTTGCAGCTCCCCCTACCTAGGGAGAGGCAGGCACAGATGGAGGAGCAACAGGAGAACCATGGCTGCCCAGCTGTGCCTGCCTCTCCCTGGCTGATTCTGATTCAACCAAATCAAATGTGGACAGCAATTCTAATCACTGAATCGAATCTCTGTCCTCCAAATCAGACGAATCTGAATTTAAATACTTCCCTATTTGCACAGGCCTACTGGCTGGCTACTTGTGGGGTAGAGGTAGAGCCTCTTGAAAAAGTAGCTGTTAGGGCTTGTTGGAGGGAATTATTAGGTACAGCTATGAAGGGGTCAGATGACTTTTATAAAGATGGAAGACTCGCAACTAAAGAAGACAGCTATGGCACATGCTGGGGTATGCAGAAGTAACTTCTGTTTGTGAGTTTTAGGTTTCAATATAGGAAGCCCTAAAGAAAAATACTGGAGAGACAGGCCAGCAGCTTACCAATGACAAGTATTTTACCAACTGATTTTTTTAAAATTTCTCCATCATCTCAGACAAGCGACTTCATATTTAACCAAGGTGACCAAGAAGTAACAAACAAATAAAGATTCCTTCCAAATAGAAATTTTCTAAAGAAAGATGCCTGAATGTACAAACAAAATAACAGCTATATCAACCAGTGGTGAGGTGTAGGGGGAGCACGTGCACCCCCTGAGAGCGCCAGTGCAGGCCCTGTCAGGCCATGCTCCCTGCTCAGGTGATGGGCGGGGAGGCAGGCAGGAGCACCAGTGTCCCCCCTGCAAGTGCCAGCCAGCAAGTGGGAGTGCTGCGGTCACTTCCCAATTGGTGCGATGGGCCATGGGGAAACCCCACCCCCCGGTCGGTGCTGACTGGTCACTGAGGGGACACGTGCCCATGATATCAACATCTATATCAAAGGATATTAATGTAAGGTATTAGGCTATAACTGTTATGTCTGTCTCAATCATGCATAGCAACTGTGTGTAGCAAAACTACTCCCAACTTTAACCCTGTTTGATTCAGTGTCAAAGTTAGAATGATTTGGCTTAGCTGTATCGCTATAGGACTACTCATAACAAATCATAACAGCTGATGCATGAGCTCAAGCAACAGTAAAATCTTCTTTTAATGCATCTAGAAAGTACATTTGTCCATACACAGTTATCTAGACATTGCAATAAGTGAAGAAAAACATTCTACTGCATTTGAAGTAGAAGCTACAAATCTCTAAGCAGTGGGACTGAAATCCTGACTTCGCTAAAGCCAATACAGCCTCCATTAGCTTCCAAGTGGTTTCCATAGAGGGCTGCAGATATCACCTCAGGTGACTAGATTATACACCAATAAGCATCTTAGGAAACACTTAACTGGCTAGATCTATTTCAGATTTATAGATCTTTTGGAGCTGTGCTTACTACTATGGCTTAAGTATTATGCAGTACTGCTTTCAGCATTTTATGTCAACCCTAGTTTGCTCAGCAGTATCTTTTTAGCCTGAAACAGATTCTACATGTGTTTTTATTTACTCACTTGAATGAACAGCACTGATAGTTCAGAGACCATGAGGGACAAACAGTGGAATACTGAACACTGCCTGCATAGCATATGCATGTTGCAAAACAAACTGGATTGTGCATTTATCTCTGCTGTACCTTTGACCCTTTCTGTTACTGTCCTAGGAGCCAACTGCAACTTTATTCTTTTATGGGTTGTTCACTTGCTTGAACTGTGCAAAGGACAAATTAACAAAGTTAAAAAAAATAATCACTCAAGTTTCTCTATTAATTCAAATGACAGTAAAACTGTATTAATTTTCCTATAGGGTCTCCTGAAATGTGGATGTGCTGGAGCAATAGTATTTCTTTTTCCCTAAAATGTGGATTGTTATTTCTCAAAAAGCCAACATTAGAGCTTGTTTTAAAATTTAAAAATGCCAAAAAGGAACATCGACAATGGATATTAATTAACCATATTTTACATCAAGCAAAGTATGCACACCTCCCATTGATTTCAGCAAGACCTGTATAAAATCACTGGAAACATTTGGGCTTTCAGTGATTTTTGCCACAACTATCTGAACAATAAACTTGCAAAATTTATTCATGCCAGTCTTATGTATCATTCAGGAAAGTACAAAGAGAATCCAATTGAAAAGAAATAAAGTAAAATAAAACCTACGTAATACACTAACTCTGCCATAGACATAGGAAAACCAGACTTCAATCACTTGATAGCATCTAGACTCTTCCACATGGAGTTAGACACAAAATTAAATAATGAAACATGTACAAGTATCATAACAGAAACAACTCCTGTGACAGCAAATGATTTGTTTTGTAAATGCAGAGTGGTAAGGGAACCTGACTGTTGAGGGGAAGGAAGCCGGAGGCGGGGAAGACACAACCACTTTTGGACTTCATTACCTATTTCAGCTGCAGATAAGTGATATGTGGAACAATTTGTATAGATTCTACAGCATTTCTGTGGTATTTGAACTACGTGCCAACATCCCTGGCTGGTCCATATGCAGCAGCCACTCCAGAAAGCCAGAGGGCATCTGCACCTAAAGAGTAAAACTGTACTCAGTACTTCAGACCAGAGTTTCCCAAACTGTGATATGCATACCCCTGGGGGTACACAAGACATCTCTGGGGGGTACATATTACAATGGTGTAATGACAGGTTTAATTTTCATTATAACTGGCATTTAAGGGGTTAAAATATAAAATTTATGCTGGTAGGGTATGTGGGCAGATGGTAAATCTGGAAGGGGTACACAATAAGAAAAAGTTTGCGAACCTCTGCTCTTGACAAACCACTTCTGAATGTACACTAGCAGAGAAAAGGTCTAAATGACCAATGAGCTACAAATCCAGGTATGCCATCTAATTGTACTGTTGCCATTTTGTGCACACATATTAGGTACTGACATTAAATAACTAAGTTCTTGCTATATTAAGGTGCTGAAGTCTTCAGCTTCACAGGATCACAGAAAGTTCAATTCTGTAAGCCTTACTCACAAAAATAGTTCTACTGTAGTCAATGAAACTAGCAGCGTGAGTATATAGATAAGGATTAATCATGGAGCACAGCCCATAAAATCCAAAAATCAAAAGTAAAGTTGTGTTTTTAAAGAGATTCAAATTTTGCTGCAGTTTCAGAAAAAGCATGTAATGTTTTTCTGAACTCTTTTATTTTGGTGTTATGTTGGAAAAACAATGCTGTCTATGAGGATTAATAAAGTATGTCCTTGACTTCTTTTAATTCAGTCTACTTTTTTGCTTTTGAACTCAAAATCCAAAACAATCATAAAAAGAAAAAGATTATGCAACCAGAAAATTGGACCCGCATTCCTCTTTAAATGTGCAAATCGGACAAGAAAGCTGTGTGTGGTCAAACACTGTTCTCCTTTTGTTTTCTTCCACTGCACATCAAAATAGAATGTAAGTAGAATTTTTGGTTTCAGCCCTTTTGTGCATGTGAACGAACATGCTACTAGATTTTACATTCTGCATAGCGATCTAAATCTGGAAGAGATTTTACTCATTACCGAACATTTTTATGAGACTTGTTTTTTTCATTTAAATTACAGCATACATTCATTTATCTAACTATATTATGCATAAGAATTTTCAAAGAAGGTTTTCAGCTAAAAAATTAAAAGCTGTAGCCACTTAGCACAGTTTTCTGTGGGGCATGCAACTCTTTTCTGTTCTTCATAGAACAGATAAACTTTTAACCAATCCAAGCACAGTACAGAATCTAAAATGACATGGATTTTGCAAGGACTGTCTTTTCAGTATTACAGTACTTAACACAACAGGATATTTAGCACTTAATGAAAATGTTGTGAGATAAGGCAAAAATCCTGGTTGTGAACTAGCTATGATAAAACAAAAATGCCATTGATATATGATGCTGCAATTCCTCCTGTTTTCTGCATTCAAGGGGCACTGTGGGCAACGTGTCAAGCTATAGGTAGCTACTCCTTTTTCCTCTCACCCACTCCCAGCCACCTCCACCCTGCATTCAGTTAGGCAGGGGTGTCAAGCACATGGCCTGTAGGCTAGATCTGCCATGTTAATCCCTCATAATCTGTCCCTCAGTGCTGCCCCTTTGACCCGCAGGCCACACCAGCCTGCACACAGTGCCCTGTATGCATGCCACATGTGGCACTCATTGGGGCTAGCCACATGTGGCCATGGGAGCCAGATGATTTGGACAACCCTGCAAAAAGGGAAAGAAGTAGCAGCATCAGTATTCATGGTGTCAGAAGAGTTTGGGCTGGAGTGATTTTATGTGCAGAAGAGACAGTCAGCAATAGTTAATAGAGGTGATACCATAGCTAACAGAGGTGATATAACAGACAGTGTTTTAAAGAAACCTGGGAGACTGCACATTTGCAAATACATTCAGTTAGATCCAGGTGTATTTGGGGCAAAGGGAAGAATGACAGTGATGGGGATGTTGTAAGAAACAACCACAGAACTAGGCACATTACAGAGAAAATGGAATTGCAGGGAAATATCAATAAAGAGGAAGGACTGAGAAGGACCAAGAGCATAAAAGTGAGAAGATACGAGTAACAAAAATGGATGAAGCAACAAAGGAGAAAAAGCAGAAAACAAGAAATAAACACAGCAAGGGAAGGAGCTGGACAGAGGAGAACCAGAGAAATGGTGGGATAGAAATTATTACACAACACAGAGAAGGTTTTGTATGTTAGAACCTGTTTCAGGGTCAGACCTTGCCACCTTTGCTCATCACACAATAACACTTCTTAGTAATTAAATGGGATTATTTGAGAAGTGTTGCTTTATTTGTGGTAAGCCACCAAAACAGACCTTATTTGTATGAGAAAAATTAGAAGGAAATGAAGACTAAGCAACTTATTGTAAACTATGGGAGAAGTAAAAACATGGGTGATATCTGAGCCTGCATCAGTAACTCCCTTAGACTTGAAAGTGACTGGGACTTTATCCAACATACCTAACCAAGACTAACATTAAAATAGACTCTCTAGGGGAAGGTGTATTTCTAAAACTAAGGTATGTTGCTGTTAACTTCTTTCCTTCTGTGCGGCTGTGTTCTAGAGAGATTGGTCCTTTAATTTTTTCTCAGTGTCATATTCACCAAGCCCTATTCACTTATCAACATCCATTAGCTATCTCTGTTCCTTACCTTCAACAGAGAGGAGAGGGCTTCCTCTTGCTCTGGTAAAGATCCAGAAGATACCCATAATTCATGTCTTGAGTGTTTGCAATATTACGAATTGCAAAGGATGCCAAGTCAGCAGCTTCTCCTTGGCCAGCAAAAGTGGAAGCAGCAACAGCATAAGCCAGAACAGACTCTGTAGAGGCAGCTCCTTGCTAGCCAAAGCATTCTTGGTTACTATACACAGAGAGAGCAGCTATTTATATATTTACAAATAAATTATAAGGACTTGCACTGTTGCCTTTTATAGTCAAAAGGAGGTGTTCCCTACTGACCCTATTTGAAGTCTGCATTAAAATACACATGCAGTCAAACACGCCAAAACGGCTCTGTCCACCTACACGTATTTGAGATTGATTAGCTAGAAATGCTGGACAGGCAAATGGTCTTATTCAGCCACACAGAAAACAGGCATAAAAAGAAAGATGCATCTATGTAAGAGAAGCACTGCAAAAACTAACATGTTTCACTGACATAAGAAATTCTGAGGTGTTTAACACATTGCCTTCCTTTGTAAAAATACCCTCTAGAATCTACCAGGGACGAAGCCAATAGAAATGAAAGATTGTTCCATAAATGTTACCAAAAGCCATAAGCATCTACATAATTTAATTTAGACTGAACTGAATAGATATAGATTATAATAAACTATACTTTATAGAAATATTCATTTTAAAAGTTAGATATTCAAAACAGTAAAATTATTAAAAGTGGTAAAGACCAAGGCAGACTGTGAGGAACTACAAAAGGATCTGGCACTACGAGCAATTGTAGATAAGTGTAAAGCGATGCACATAGGCAAAAATAACTAAATCTATACCGACACTATGATGAGCTCTGCAATAGCTGTTACCACACAGGAAAGAGCTGGGAGTCATTGTGGACAGCTGAAAACATCAGCTCAGTGCTCAGCAGCCATCAAAAAGGCAAATGAAATTTTAAAGCAAACAAAAGAACTATTAAGAATGGAATTGTAAACCAAACAAAAAGTATCATTATGCCCCCTGCTGCGTCCACATCTTGAATATTGCACCCAGTTGTGGCCCTATACCTCAGAAAAGATACAGAAAAATTAGAGAAGGTACAGAGAAGGGCAACAAGGATGATTAGTGCTATGGAGAAACTTTCATATAAGGAGAGGCTAAAGAAGTTAGGCCTATCCAGTTCAGAAAATAGACACTTGAGGGAGAGCATGATATGGGTTTACAAAATACTAAATGGAGAAGAGAAAGTAAAGGTGGATTTATTATTTTCTCTCTCTCTCTCAATACAAGAACCAGGGGATCACAACATGAAACTAGTAGGAAGTATGCTTTAAAACGAACAAAACAAACTTCTTTTTCCCAGCGTTTAATTGAAGTGTGGAACTCATTACCACAAGATGTTGCAGAAACTGACAATTTAGCGAGATTCAAAAAGGGATTGACACATTCTTTAAGGAAAGTTGCATCATAAGCTTTTGAGCATGAAACTCAGGGGTACAGCCTCTGAATCAGAACATCCTAGGCCCTAAATCCTGGAGGCTGTAAGTGGGAGAGGAACATCGGGAAAAAAATCCTGGTCAAAACGGGTTCACTCTCCCTTTCAACATCCACTCTGCGACACAGGGCAAGATGGACCTAGGGCCTGACATAGTAAATGGCAGTATGTTCTTCCATGCTTCTTAAATTCGGTTATATTTCTATCAGATACTATAGATTGGTTTATAAATTCTGTAGAAATGATTCTCACTTAAATTCTATAGCTTTTTATGACCTTAGCCAGTTTCTACAGACACATTTTTGTATCTACTGCCTTCATCTCAAATAAATACTAGAGGAGTTTTCCATAAAGGAAGACAATATGTTAAACTAACCTGTAGAATTTAATTTACTAGATAATTATGTCTACAATAGGATTCTATCATATACATTAAAAATTCTGTGCATAGTATTTAGTATTAAACTGCAGAAACGTTTTTAAAATGAGATTGTTTTGCTTTCGTTTAACTGGTCTACCTATATTTTTAAATACTATGATGGCCATTCTTAGACAATTACACCAATATTTTTAGGTAGAATCCTAAGTCTGCTGGTTTTCAGAACTGCTAAGTACTTAATACTCCCTTCCTTTCCTTACATAATATGCTATACTTTAAATACATCTATAATAAAATGTATACATAACATGTATATAGACATAAGCTTTTAGCATGTATTGCTGGCAGTGGGTGGATCAATATCAGCTGTGTAGCATAAACTCCAGACTATGTCCACTCAAGGGAACATACATTCAATAGCTTTGTTACCTGGCTTACTTATGAATTTGTAATATTAATCTAACTTAACTGACTCTATAATTATGTAGTATTTTAAGCCATTTGCTGAAAACCAGGATTTGGGGCATTTCCTTCTAGAGAGCAGGCCATGCAATTAATCACCTAGAAGAGAGAGCTAGATTCCCATAGGACAACAGTGCTCCGTACAGTTCTTTTCCTAAAGTTTATAGAACAACTTAGATGATTTGGAGAATTATTTGTGGCACCAATGAAGTCTGGTTTCTCATTCGGCAGTGACAGCTCAGTTTAAAGCACCATCTACTGATACATATAACACAAAATGGGAGCAGGGGGCATGGAGGGGAGGCATAAAAGAAATCAAGTTATTTTTATGCACTGGGAATGACTGCATAAGTCATAAGTCATGGCACAGCAAAGCAGAGCCATGAGTCATTTATGCATGGTCATCCTTAATACACAAAAATAACTTGTTTATTCTCCCCCTCCCTGCCCCCCTGCATTATATTTATGCCCCAGACACTTCTGTTTTACTTACGTTATTTGCTGTTGCTGATTTCAGTGGAAACAGGTATTAGAAACAAGAGGCACATTTGCAGAATGAAAGCAATTAATTATAAAGAGTGCCTCTTCTGTCTGTGCCTATGAAACTGCCCTTCCATTATTAGGAGTCTACAGACATATAGGGTCATGTTAAGCATGGTACCAATCATATACTGTATGTATTTTTAAGTGAACAGCCTTTTTGGCTAGGGACAGAAGTTACACATAAACCAGTTTAAATGATCAAAAACTGATTTAAACCTGTAACAGAACAGAAATTCAGTGCACATAAACAAGTTTCAAAATGGCTGAAACTAGTTTAAGATAAACCTGGTTGAATGTGGTATCAGACGTAACTGTTTTAGGTCAAACCAGTTTATGAAACTTCTGTCCTAGACCCCTTTTTGGTTCAAGTTAAATCAGAGTCCCCTGACATCCCAGCATGCTTTTCAGTCCTAGGCTGGGCCATTCTTTCTCTTTCAGAAAGCAGAGCTGGGCCCACACCTCTGCTCCCTAGCTGGAGCAGTGAGGGCTGACTCACTGGCTCTCCCAGGCAAAACCCAGCTGGGGTCTGGGGCCAGGGAGGGAGTTAAATTCACCTTCCCTGAGTACAGTGCTGTCCTGCCCTGCTGGATTACTTATTGCTGGCTGTGACTATGGACTACAAATCCCAGAGGCACCTGGAAGCAGGAAGAGGAAGTAGTGAGCAACCCTGCAGCAGGGATCAAATTACAGGGGAGCTTGGGGGCAGGGGCTGAGACAAAAAGACATAAGAGACAAAAGCCCCCCTGTAAGATTTGAAAATCATAACAGGGGGGAGGGTCTGATTTTATCAGGGCATCGTGACCAGCAGCCCAATTTTTTTTGCAGACCCCTCACCCTCAAGAGTCAAAGTATAATTCAAACCCTGCCCTGTATAGTCCTGCTGCTGTGATTGTGGACTGCAAATCCCAGAGACCTCAAAGGCAGCAGGAAGAAGAAGTGAACACATGCTGGCTATGTGTCAAGGAACTGTGCTCTAGCACCCCCCAGCTTCTGGCTTGAGCCATAGCAGGCATGTGGCTACATTTTCTGAATCACAAGCGAATGTCTGTTCATTTGCTTATTGGTTCAATCTTTGCAATTTAGACTAATCTGCAAAGTCTGGATCAATTCAGCCTGAGGAGTGTTGACTGTTTGTACTTAGCCTCTGAAGTCAATGGGACTACTCATGTGCTTAACAATTAGGCAGTTTTGCCAAGGAGAGAACATGTATGGTACTTCTAAAGCAAATGAAAACAAAGAGAAGCACAACATGAAGTGATTTCAGGGATTGCTGAAAAGGTTTGACAAACAGGTCTAAAACACAAATAGCCTCCTATTAGTATAGGCATGGAGGAAAAAAGCTTTTCTACACTACAGCACTACTCTCCCTACCCTGTTCAGTACCTAACCTCCTCTCTCAGTGCCCACAAATGTTCCTAATAAGGGTATAAGCAATATTGTTACCGAACAGCTAAGAACTGGCTCAAGACCAACAATTCAGGTCACACAGAACACAGCTATCAGACAGTAACAACTTTCAGTCACTCCTTGTTTTTTAATGGTGACCTGTAACTGATGAGATCCCTATTCAGTTACCATCCTGTCACCCCATTACATTTTAAAATAAATATGACAATTCCACAAAAAAGCCTTCAGGTGAGCTGCAATTTCCAAACAGCAAAAAGAAACAGTATTTAATTTTACATGTTCTGGGGAAAAAAAAGTTTCTAAATCAAGATGTGTGCTCATCTTATCTTCCAATCACATATCAGTCTAACCACATTTAAAATTAATTGCTTTGGGTTTGCAAATGTGTCTCTCATTTCTGATAGATGTTTCCACTCAAATCAGCAACAGCAAAGTAGATACACAGATACAAAGATAAATGGCTTTCAGATGTTAAAGCATGATTTATCAGGTTCTGGCTGTAGGTTGCTTTGGCTACTTGTTATATAAATACCCACCAGGTATTTTTATTTTCATCATAATTATGTGTGAGAAGCTCTGATCAGTAAGTGACATCTCATCAAGATCATTTCCCCTGCCATAACATCCATGGGCAATCACAGCAATAGCTTACATGGAAATGTAGAAGGCAGGTCAGAGTGGCACCTAATTCAGAGGGATAAGCTGTTCATAAGGACCCACTCTGCCTTGCCTTCTGCCTGACTAAACAAGGCTAAATACCTTTTTCTGCTCATGCTAAAGTAGTGTTGGGAAATATGAAAAAAATCTTAAATATATATTTACGTGTCTTTAAAGCCTGTGCATTTTATCCTACTCTCATCTCTTCCAACTCATGGTTTTCTACCAACCAGTTCCCTACTCCTTCTTTCCCTGCTGCTTGAGTTTTACCTCTCCCCAATGCAGTTATCTTGAACTGGGGCATGCAGGCTGCAGATCACAGCTCTACTCTGGCTCTGGACCATGCTTTCACCACCACAAGATCCCAGCCTGGCTCCAGAGCAGCTCCCTGCCCTGCCTCATGCCCTGTCAGCAGGGGTGGCAGTAGGGGGGCTTGGGGTCTAGAGCCACCCCAAAATTCCCTGCAGTCACCTCTCCCAGTGGTGCTGCCGCAACTGCCCGCCCTGCACAGGTGGCAGCAGCTAAGGCCACCCCACACCCAGCCGCATGGGTTAGCATGACATGGGTGGAGAGAAAAAAATGCAATCCCGTAGGATACAGACTTTCTTTATGATCTACAACTGTTAGCACTAAAAACAGCAAGCTCAAAATGCACAGTAGAATTACTTATTTACATTTTCAGGTCTGGTCCAGAAAACTATTGCATACAAAAATTATTTTACTCATATGAGTAGTCCCAAGAAGATAATGAACTTAATGTGTACAGAGAGTAAATACAGAAAACATGGGGAGAATTAAATATCTTTGATAATTCATATAAAAAAGTCAAGAATCTCTCCAAGATACTGAAAGCCGAGTTTTCCTACATCCTATCTATCTAACAGGCCTTTCTACAACAGCAAATTTATGAGAAAGCTAGCTGCAGCTGTTCTGGGGATGACTTAAAAAAACTCTGGGACATAAGTTTAAAAGACTGACATAGGAGTGGACTTGAATAAAAATAATTGGTGAAAGGGAATGCAGGAATACAAAGGAGGTAGAAGAGGAAAATTCCAAAGGAAGCTGCTGGCAAATAAATATTACTTAACACAAAAAGAATATTGGGGAAAAACTGACAGAGTAGAATAACAGGAAGCTTAGTCATTTCTGGAAGAAAAAAAAGTGTTTGCAAAAGAAAAAAGAGAGGGCAGAGCAAACCATTAGAACTAAAATGCAGAACTGGAAGTGCAAGTGCTAAAAGAGAGATAAGAACTAATTGGGCTGAGCTGAGCTAAAAAGGGTCTCTGACTGGCATATGAAACCTTTAGAGTACAAAGTTTATAGAAGGGATAAACAAAAACAGAACGGAAGGAAGTGTGCTGTTACGGATTAGAGACGAGCTGGAAAATACAAAAATAAATAAAAGGCTGTCATGCTATACCATACTGTACATAGTGCAACTGGCACAGCTTAGATCAATGCAAAAAGCATAACAGAAATCTAATAATGCAACTCTGCAACACCAAAAAATAGGGGGGAACTTATCTGGATTAGTGGGAAAAACATAGGGGCTCCTTCATGAGCCCCCCTCACTTGTAGGTTTAAGACAGAGAAGTTAAAGGAGAAGAAGGAGAAAACAAAGGACAGGTTCTTGGGACTCAGGGAAATTACTGGCTCCTGGATATGTGGGGGTGATTATGTAAACTCTGCTTGTTTAGCATAAACCACTTCTTATGCCCATATTAACAGCTTCCTCTCACCTTTGTGGGCTTGATATAGGACTTTGTTCCTTGGTCTGTTGTGACTGTTGGAACTAGTTGCCCTTGGACTGGGAAGGAACTTTTACTTCAATACCAGATTGCCTGAAAGGGATGGTTTCTTTACCTCCTCCACAGTAGGCATATCACAATATAGGGTTTCTTTACACATGCTCCAGGATGGAAGCAGAAGAAGGCACGTTAATTAAAGCTGCTCTCAGAAGCCACTCCAATTAAAATGCCCAGAGCATCTCGTGCATTCAGTGTCCCGCACGTCAAAATGGCAGCAGGGGCACTTTAACTAAAGCTCATTCAAGGACCTGTAGTTAAAAGGCTCCTGCCACCATTTTGAAAATTGGTGGGAGGGGACACTGAATACACATGACGCTGAGGCTGCTAGAGCATGTTAATTAGCTTCAGTGAGTCTGCTCTGATGCCTTCTAATTAGAACTGGAGCAGGCGTTGGACACGTGTATACGTGCTCTTTGTGGGTGGTAGGACTGTGGTGCAGATACTTATTCCATACAGACCAGTTTCTTGATAGACTAGAGATAGACTTGTGGGAAGGCATCTCTTAATGAAACCAAAGATTAGGGTTGGACCTCAAAATGTCTGATACAGAAAGCAAACAGCTTACTGTTCCCACTCTTAGCCCTCATACAAGGTGGGGAGGGAGTTGGTACACCTTTGATGGGCTAGAAAACTGTATAGGTAGGATTGGGGAAGACAGCAGCCCTCCATTAAGTGAACATGATTAAGGAAGGAATCATGACTTGTCCTGTATAAGGTACTACCAATGGTTCCCCACTGACCTAAGTTTATAAAGTTGTTATAAAGCTGTTTAAACCATATCTTTCTTCCTGAATATTTGGGAAAATAAAAAAATCCCCCAAATGACAGATTTTTGGAGCAAGCTAACAGACCAGATCATAAAATATTACAATACACCATTGAGGACCTGAAATAAGATCTAGTATAAATTAAGATATAAGCTTAAATATAAAAATTTCAATTACCCTAGAATTAAGTTAGATAATAATTATAGTACAACTGTGGAAATACTCTATTACTACAGGATTACACAATAATCTCCTCATGCAATCTACTGTAACTAGCAGCATCTAAAATTATTGGAGAATAGTGAATAGAAAGTGAATCACAAATGGGATATCTTTACTGTCATATATTGCACACATAATACCTTTAATCTCCTAATGTGCTCTACATGTAAGAGGAAATACTTATCCCAAGTTTGCAATGCAGTGCACAGCATCCTAAATCAAATAATTCCTGACATATCTGAAGAGTATCTAATGCTATTAAAATTGAAGGAAGAAGTAAGTAGATAAGAGTAGAGCTTCTCTTACTGAAATACATCCACAACAAAGGGGCTGACAGATGCTAAATAACATTTAAGGGACTTTTTATAAAATCAACAAATCTGAGACGATCTCAAGCACAGTACTAAAGAAACTGTTTAGGAGCACTAGGATTTGGAAAAATAAAAGAAGAGGATGTAAAATCAATCAGTCAAACAGATAATCTTTTAAACTGTGAAGTATACGTATTGTGCTTGCTGAGAAAAAGATATGAATCCAAAAAAAAAAGAAAAAAAAAACAAGTTGGTGCCTAAACACACTTTTGGATCTGGCATATGTAGACTACTGACATGTACAGGAATAGATAGAAAGAGCTAGAAGTAATCTTAGATACAAAACAGGTTCAAAATTATAGGGTTAACATTTTATTATTAAAAATGGTTGGGTAAATATGAGAGGCAAGCATATGAAGGAAAGAAAAATAAATGTCAATATAATTATGGAAGAAAAAATGGGGGAGGGAAAGAAGTAATAAATAGTATAACAGAAATAACTCCCATTCATATTTTTTTCCTAATAAACTGTACTAATCTGTTAACCAAATAACTCAGGAAAAATATTAGACAGAGAAAAACAGTACATGGAAATCAGAGAGAGAAAGAGATAACTATGCTAAACAATAACTCTATTCTATTTAAAAGTTAATATGCAGTAGATCCGTCTAGACCTAGATTCATATTTTAGTGGGGAAAAAAAGAAAATCAGAAATACAAGTAAAGGGGAGTAAAAAGTCCCTTTAAACAGCTTAAATCATACACAACTGAGATTAGGAAAGATTTTTTAAAAGTGTCGCAGATTAGTGAATGTTAACATATCAAGAAAGAAAATTGGCAAGTGTGTGCTAATGTTAAAACATAATAAACAATCTTTCAATCCCCAGGCATAGCTGTGGTAAAAATCAAGTAGCTGGTTGTACTGCTAGAGATAAATGATAAATCAAAGAAGTGGGGTCATCACTTCACAGAATGCACTGTTACACCAAAATCCGTGTGCCTGCTTGTCTATTAGGGGTGTGAGAAACAGGCTGTATTCAATTCAGATTCGGCCCAAATCAGAGGACAGTGATTCAATTTGTTGATTCGGATCACTGTCCGCATTCGATTTGGCCAAATCCAAATCAGAAGATTCAATGCTGATTCAGAGAATCAGCGATTCAGCCATAGACACAGCTTTAAATGTTTTTTCTACATACCTCAAGGTAGAAGGCATGGCTCGTGAACACTGTGATTGTGGGGCACATGGAGCGTCCCACAGGAGTGCGGGAGTGCCCCCCGCATGCTTGGCGGCAGACCCGGAAGTGGACTGGGTCCACTGCTGAGCACACAGTCCCCACCCCACACTTCCCCCACCAGCAATCAGCTGCAGCGAGATGCTGGGTTCCCCCCCAGACCCAGGAGGCACCAGTCGTGGAGCAGGCAGGAGGGTCCCCCGCACGCTCCATGGCGGATTTGGAAGTGGACTGGAAGTGCTTCTGGACCACTTCTGGGTCTGCAGCCAAGCATGCTGGGGAACCCCCGCCCCCCCACGCTCCTGTGGGACACTCCATTCGCCCCACCATCACAGCATTCAAGAGCCGCCTGGTACCTCGAGGTATGTAGGAAAAATATTTAAGGCTGTGTCTATGTCCGAATCATTAAATCTCTCCAAATCAATTCGGAGAGATTAAAGGGTCTCTTGGTTCAATTCAGATTCAGAGATTCGACTGCCGAATCAGGCCAGATCTCTGCCAAATCAAATCAGTGACTGAAGCTTTGCACAGCCCTACTGTCTATTTATCTATCTATTTAAACAAAGTGTGAGAGAGAAATCAATCAATAAATTTTAAACAGTCGAGTCATTCAGATTTGAAAATTGGTTACAATGACACCCACATCTTCCCAATGATTGTTCAATACACTCTGGTTTCATCATAAAGGCTCCACACTACAGAATGGCACAATATTTTGTAATAGCTTAGGAGTATTACGAAGTGTCACATCTAAGGCCTATGTGACAATAAGCCAGAGATGTTCACTTTCAAGCATCTTCAAAACAGCAGAAAGTGTTGAGAAATAATTTCTTTCCCATCAGTTTAAAATTGGCCTTGGTATTCTTGACTTTCCTCCCAGCATCCCAGGAACTTGGTGAATATGTTAGATTATAAAATTATTTTTGTCGTAAACTGGCAAGTGCCCAGTTAAGGTAATTGGTTAAAAGGGGATCTAGGTCCCTGATAAACAGGAATTAGAAACAGATTAGGAGCAAACACCTCTTAAAGAAGCTGGATAAATGAGGTAAGGATTCTAATATTTGGTACAGTAAGTCTAGTTAAACCACATTCCTTGTGTCACACATTCTTCTTTGTACAGCACTGGTTGCAAATAGACCACAACAGCCATATTTTTTTGTAATGTACACAGGCAGCTCCATATAACAATGAAAGTTGAATGTGGAAATGAAAATGTGGTATAGCTCCACGCATGTTTGAACTATACAAGTCACAACAACATAGTGATTGGGATTAAACCTGGATGCATCTACATGTGTGTCCCACTGTGCAGTTGTTACCGCAAGTCATTTAATACTTTATCAAGTCTCAAGTACTTTAGTGGTGCACGGGCCATTTCTGCCCTTACTGTGCAATAGCTCATTGCTGTTGCGCAGTAGCAGTGACATCACTGTTAGTTCCCACTATTATTATGGCACGGTAGCTCATTGCTATGGCGATGGAGCATCTTGGGTAGTTGAGCCCACTAAGAGCCAGATTCTGCTCTCAGTTACTATAGTATTGTCTACAATGGACCTAATGAGGATGAAAACAGAATTGTGTCTTTAGGGCTACCCTATGGCAATTTGCTTTGGTTTTTAGTTTCCCCACATAATAAAAAACAATACAGTCTCCTTTTTAAGAATCTGGGTTTCTGAGATAATTGCATGTCTTAGATCAATGCCAGATTCAAAATCATTAAAATACTTCTATTCTGAAATAGCTGGAGAATATTGCAGAAAGCCTTGTCACAAGCTTTTCTTTTTTGATTGCTGTATTAAAAGTTGTAGCGATAAATGGGAGATGCTTTACTGAGCCATGCAGTCAATAGATTGACTGAGAGGCTGTCTTCTGAAAGTTTTGTACATGACCTGAGTGTGATTTCCTGTGCTAAGTGCTTTCCAGGTTTTAATGCTAGTTTTGTGGATCAATATTTTACAAAGACAAAGCTATAGGACAGATGTCTACACTGACTAATTAAGCTACATCTAATGAACACTGATGATGTAAATACATAATCTTTCAGTATTTACACCAAGGGTTTAGTCATGCCTGCTTGCTCTATAAAGTAAAATGGTAATAAAATAAGAAAAGAACAAAAGATTCACAGTTAGCTGCATTATGCAAATAAAGATAATATCTATTTCTGTCTATGCCAGAGCAGGGTAAATATAATTTAGGAGATATCAGCTGGTCTTCCAATTTGTATTTTTACTCTTGGTTGCAAAGTCGCTATAGAACCTTAAATATAAAAATGCAGCTTCAGCTCAAGATAAATCATTACTTGATTCTTTTAAAAGACTTCGATAGAAGTGGCACCAGTGCTACTGGGCCAACTTATCTTGTAATGCTCACAATTATGGAGCTAGCAGATTTTATCGTAAAGACAGAAAGCTGTAAAAGAGTAGGATGTCCACTGTTTTGTCTGTAAATTAAAAAAAGAGATGGGTGGGAGATTTCTCCCAACAGTAAGGTGATGAGAATGATAAAGCAATCTTTCTCTTGTCTGCTTTTAGGACTGGCCCATATATAGGAAACTACTCGAAAGAAAGGAAAAATGGGTGTTTACTGCAAGATATGTTTGCCCATTTTTGGATAGCAGATACTTTTGTCCATTTTTGGATAGCAAAGGCACGGCTAAAAAGGGGAACAAACACAAGTGGAAGTTGCTTAAAACTATTTTTTTGTAACGCAGTGGGGGTGGGGAAGTGGCTGTGTGCACCCGAATAAGGAATTGCATTGTTGGTACAAGAGCTGTTTATTCGCAGAGATTGTGTTTGTTATATTTTCCACAGCAGTTAACCAAGAAACAAAGCCAGCACTATGTAAGGGCTGCATCATGGAGCTTCCTAGATAGCAGCATCCCCACAGGGAAATACATCTGCGTGAAGGGTAAAATTTTTGCATGTCACAAACTGAAAAATCTGAATCTTGTGAATTACCACTGCCTTATTCAGGAAAGGCCTAGGCCCTTTAATAAGATGGCAACAGGAATGTCCATGTCTGACCAGTCGGGATGGTGGGGAATAGTTGGGACCAAAACTCCGAAAACACAGATGAATCATCATTCAAACTTAACTGCTGAATTGTTTATTAAAAAAAAAATCCATGGCAGTTCAACCATGGTAGTGAAAATGTATGTAAATTAACAGGACATCAGATTCTTGCCCACAGAAAGCAGAATAAAGGAACATGTAAATAGCAAAAGCAACTTTTTATCCCGTATAGACTCTTGGCTTTGAATGAGGTGTGGATCATGAGATTTATAATGAAAAAGACCTGAAGATTAATCAGCCCTCGCCTGGTTTCCTGGAAGGGAAGGGCAAAGGATCTGAGTCACAGGGGCAAAAAACAGGTAGAAGGTTTTATTTTTTTCAAGTCACTGGATAATAATGAAATGTACCAGACTGACACCTCTGGAAACAGAATCTCTCTTCTTTTTGCAATACAAAAAAGAAAATCTGTGACCATTTAGTCCCTTGTTGCTCTGCTGAAACTGTCAAAATTAGTGCCTGGAATTATAGGTGAATTTCTACACTAGAAACTGGATGACCACCATAATTGTCTTTTAAGGGTAATAAACACCTATCCTGGACTATATCTGAACTGCTGATCAAGGAATATATAGTTTCATAAACCATTGCTAATTTCCTGAGCCACATACTTTACTTGATTCTTTACAGACACAACAGGATTCCAAATGTCTGACTGTAGCATTCAACCAAACAGCAAATAACGTTCAGTCACTGCCATATGAGAAGCCACATCAGGATGTTAGTAGTAAATAGCTAGTCACCCTAATAATATCAGAAAATAAAATCTTACTTGGTCTAATGTTTTTTATTCAATTTTATAAATAACATGTTGCTGTCCTGATAACAGAGTAAGAATATACTATGCTTAAAAAAAACAACAAAAAAACCTTTCTATAATCAAAAGACCAGGACTGCTCTCATGTAAAATATCACTGAGATGGTGAGAAATTAAAACTTTTCCATGAGTGAGAACCAACTGAGCTGATGAAACCAAAAGTAACATTCAGAATAAGGACCTATGTATCGTAAACTCATTTTAGAAGCAAAATTTTCCATATATTTAGTGTGTGAGGGGAAATAAAAGCTGCAGAGATGAGAGCATCAGCTTCAGGGATGAGCCCAAAGACAGGATTTTACATGTTTTCTTTTCAAGAATTGAAGTTCTTCCTTCAATATACCTAACACAAGTAAGAGAGAAAGAACAGCATATTTTGACCACAAAACTCAGACTTTTAATAGCTCTTTTGTTTTGAATTGGTATGGATTCTGTTTTATCTTATTTTGACCTAGACAAGGAGAAAAAAGGTAAGTAAAAACTGTAGCCTTGCCACAACTAAAATGTAACATGTTACAGGTGAACTGGAAGACACAATGAACAAAAGTCTTGCGCCATGTGTAAATGAAACAAAAGGCGTGTGCACAACACTTAAAAGCAAGCTAAATGCTTTTGCACTGCTTCAATGGTGTCGGCGTTTCCACACCTTGGCAGCGTATTGCTCATTAATTCCAGCCGCTGTAGGAAATTCGGCGGCATAATGCACCTTAAAAGACTTGGGGAGCACCAAACTAAAACTCCAAGGAGGGGTTTTAGTTTGCTGCCTCTACAGCTGCGGAGCAAAGCAGTGAGCTCCATGCAGCCCCATGGCTCTGGAGGAAGTCCTGAAAGCAGCCTGGCAGCAGCCCGGGAAAACAGACTCCACCCAAGAAAAGAGGTGAGCCTGATCTTTGTTTTTTTTCCCCCTAGAGCCTTCCTCCTTTCCTAAGCTGAGCAGACCTGGTGCTTCCCTCTGCAGTTGTGGTGCCCCCTAAGGCAGCCCGAGGAAGGGGAATGGGAAGTGTACACATGCCCAGTCTAGTGGGGGCGTTGGAAGTGCCCATATGCTAAGTGCACTGGGAGTGCCTGCATGCCTGATGCAGTGGTGGAGTACCCAGAAGGCCCCACATCTCACACTGGTATGGGCCCCACAGCATGCAGCCCCAACTATGCCACTTATTAAGGGTTTGCCAGATCATAGCCTGGGACCAAATTTTCCAATAGGTGATTAAGGCGATTACAAGGTCTCTTAACCCTAAAATGTTCAAAGTATTTTAACAGCTAGTTTCATTCAACCCTCTCTGTATCTATGCACTACACTCCTGCTGTAGAACCTCCGGAGCAAACATAACAAAGAGTTAACATATCAGACTGCACATGAAATAAGCAATGCAAAACAGGCATTGGAACAGAAATAAAGGGGAGGGGACAATTAAGGATGAGGGGACTATTCCAGATATGGAAAACTGATCTCACTACCTCAAGCTGGAAACAATTAAATCAATGACTCTGCCAAATCTTTGATTGGTAACAAGTACTACCATTATTGTGATAATTAACTGCCCATGTTAAAACAGGAAGCTGAACTACAGAGGTCATGAGATTCAGGATGTTACAATTCTGATTGCTACACAATTATTTTATCTTCACACATTATGGTCACAAAGAATAGCATGGTCATAATGATTCTCAAAACCTTCCATTTCTAAACCACAGCCCGGCCTCTCACAAGACAATGTCCTGTAGCAATCCAAGTGCCAGGGTGCACCTTCCTGCAGGACGCAATAGACATCTCTGCTATGCCAAGAACCGGAATATATTTCAGAGTATTTTAAAGATATAAAGTGCCATGTACTTTTGCCAAATAGCAGTAGTTGTACAATCAATGCCTGTTAGTAGCAACATGTTATGTCCTGCTTCTCTTAAGTGGCTGCTGCTATTTCCAATGAAAATATTCCTTGAGGAAATGCTGCAGATAAGAAGTTGTTGCTCTTACCAGGTATTGCTGCAAACAAGTATCAACTGTAATGTCTTATAAATGTCACTATTCTTGTCTAAGCTGTATTTGCTCAGGAATATACTCAGCATCCATCAATGCTACACCTTTCAGAACCACTAAGGACAATTTTGCTCTCAGTTAATGAGGGAAGAAACTGAATCACAACCTATTTTTAAATACAAAGAAACAACCTGCTAGTGTGCTAGTGTTACTGAGAGCAGCTGCAGATACCAATGTTCACATATGCAAACCATGAAAAACACAAATTACTGCAATTTAACCAATATAAGCAGAAAACCAAAACACCTCCCATATCAAGAATATATAAATATAGCGTGAGCTAAAGTCAGGAAGGAGTGAGATCCACACATAGATCCAAAGCATTAACAGAATCACTAGTGGATAAGGTATAAAATAGTGAAAAGTATCTTGATGGTGACTCCTGTAACAGAAGGTTTAATTTTAAACATTAAATAAAATACATTACTAAGTAATCTGTGAAGTCATTTTGTCCATTTACAGAAAAATAAAAATGTGAAACTAATTTCCAGGAAAGGGTGAAGGTGAGACAAGTAAGACTAAAGACATCAATAGGAACGCTATTCTAATTTATCTGATCTAATTCAAATTTCAATACTATTCTATTCAAAGAGAATAAACTGCAGCGGGTTAACTGTATTTTAATTACTAATAACACAATTTTCAATTTTGTGCTACTCCAGTTTAAATACCTCTTGGGTCAAATATATCTAATGTAGCAAAAAGAAGCTGAGCGTAAGAGAAACAGAAATCTGTTTATCCAATGACTGCTGGAAGTATATGCCTCTGCAATGCGATCTGCAAGCTACTGTGTCAATGACCTGCATTCTGACCCGGACACACAATGTCTCCAAGAGGAGAAAGATAACTTAGTCTGCATTCTAGCTATGCCTTGGCCTCATGCCATACACAGACTATAATTTTGCAAAAGATTGTACCGCATTATGCAGTAAAGGTTTTGTAAGGCACACTGTCCATCATTAAGCATCTTGCGGTTTAAGTTTCTACTACTCTGGTTTTAGATGTGAGAATGTAAGCCTTATGCAGTGATACTTTTGAGTCTAAACTCCTGCGATTTTGCTGACTAATGGCCAGAATATAGTCGCTCCTGCTTTTCTTTTTGTTTGTTTTTTTTAAATAAAGCTTAAAATTGTATTGCTTCAAGGTAAACCATGAAACTATCAATCTGCCAATTCAGACACTGGAAATACTAATTATACGAAAATATTGGAGACAGATATTAAACATGGAGGCAGCAGACAATTCTTTCCTCTGTGAAGATAAGAACTCAAACATACAGCTGCCTATCTGAAATTTATCCCAAACATCTGGATCTGGAAATCCCACAGAACAGGTTTCTTTGTGAGAATGATCAGACTTCCCACTCTCGGACAGGGTGGAAATGCAGTGAGAACCATTCCATCTCATAGGGAGAAATTCCTCACTTTCAAACAAGCAATGGAATAAACAGGCAATTTATTCTATTTTATTCATATTGGTTCCTCCACCCCAAAAAAATATAAAGCACTGATTATTATACTAGAATCAGAGCAGTCATGCTACTGTATTTCCACCTCTGTCTACACCTGACAAATCTACCATTGTATACTGTTTGATGAAAGACTGCTTTAATTGTAGAACTGCTCAGGGAACAGCGAGTTGGTTGTAAATGTTCTCTATATCTAACAATTGTAAGTTTGCTGTTGTTATGGCTCTCTGGGTACTATTTTTCCTAAACTACACAGCGATCTTTATATAACCACCTCCTGCCCTTTTCATGAGGGATCTGAACATTTTCCCTTGCTTTGTGTGGGAAAACTAAAATATAAGCTTTTCTAATTAGCTTTTCATATTTAAAATACCATTGTGAATGGTGGGCCAAAAGGTGTGGGGAGACAGGCATGCTGATAATGAGAAAGTTTGCGATGAAGAGCTGTCGCTATGTAGATTACAGCCAATTTATCTCCTGGGCCATAAAAGTAGTGATGTAACTTATCTGGTGTCAAATAGAGCATGAGGCACAGATAAGAGTTATTTGCTAAGATAACAATGGGCGCATCTACATGAGACGCTTTACTGGACAGTAGAGCTAATTACTGCATAGTACGCATCACCGTCTACACATACGGACCCTTACTGCGCAGTAATGTCTTCTATTTGGCAGTTAATTTGCTACTTGCAAATTTGCTTCCGGTCAGCCAGGGGCAGGAGATTGCTCTGCTTCCTGCCCCTGGGGGCTGCCTGCTGCCAGGGCAGGCTTCAACACCGTGCCTGGGCAAGGAATATGTCCCACTTCCCCAGCAGCAGGGAGCTCCCACCCCGTGCTCTGTGATTGTGGAGCAAGGGCTGGGAGCTTGTTCCCAGCTCTGTGATCATGGAGTGGGGGCTGGGAGCTCCCTGCATGCGTTAGCTGCCTCTGAGGTATCCCTCCCTGCCCAGTCTCAAGTTATTTGGCACCCCAATGGAAGTCAGGAGGCTGGCAGCCTTGGGATCTATGGGGGCTAGGAACAGAGACTAAACATTTTCAAAAACATAAATTTTGACTGCTTTGACACAAATTTTTCTTTTTAAAAACTGTCCTTCCTGCAGAAAAGTCCATTTGATTCCAAATGGAAAAATATCTTGGCAATTTTTGGAAAGTCTGTGAGTTTTAAAATTGACCACATTGAGAATAATATTGAGTCCTTAGCCTAAACTCTTAAGTGCTTAGGCTTTTTGTAAGATGACTTTTGTAGACTGATTCACCATTATTTATGTTATCAAGCTTTTTTCATTTTGCATACCAATAATCTGATGTCTAGATCATATAAATACATTAGTTTTTTTTAAAGACAGTAATATTCCCCGTACACACCCAATTAACTCCACTTAAATAAACTTTTACTAACAGTTTATCAATAATCTACAGAATTCCATATAATAGAATAATATGGAATACATAATATATCAAAATATGCATTATACTTTCAGCTATAATGCATGGATTTGGAAGTGACAAAATATTCCCTACCATTATCATTAAAGATGGAACACTGCTTATAACTATGTGACCATGTAGCAGACATATGACAGATTCTAAAATGAACCTCTACTGTCATATCCATGCACACATACGTACATGCATAAACAGCTTATAAGTACTGCAGCCTAATTCCTAACAGCATCTACCAGTATTTAAGAAAAGTAATAAGTATGTGCAAAGCATTTCTAAAACCACAAATTTGAATCTCTAACTAGGAGTTACGATCATTTCAAGTGAACTTGGGCTGAAGTTTCACCAAATCTGGGCCTTGTAATTCTGCATAAAAATCTTGGTTTGGAAGCAAGACCAAGGGTAATATAACAGTTTCATTTCTACAGTTTAACCTGGAAGCCTGGGGATAGTTCAAAGCTAAAACAAGTAAAAATGAGAGGATGTGAGCCCAGAGAACAAAAACAGGAATCTTTCCAAAGATGGTAATTTTTGTACGGCTCCAGGAACATATCCCTAGCTGGTGTAAATTGCCACAGTTCCACTGACTTCAATCAATAGAAGTCAAAGGTCTTGGACAAATCACTGCAACCAATAGAGCTCTGACAACCGACAGTGGCTGAAGGTCCAGTCCCTAACATTTTTAGACCTGAATCACTTTTTGTGTTGCCAATATTACACTGTTTTCCACTAATATTACTCTGAATGGAGAAAAGCCTTCAGGGAAGCTTTATAAAGCTACACATATGCAACAGCCAGTTTCCAAAGGTACTTTGTATATTTTTAAAAATACTAGAAATAGCTGAGAAACTTAACAGACTACAAAATAACATGTTGGAATAATTTTATACTCATGTATTCAAGTTAGCTCACTATATTCCAATAAATGAATAGAGCATTAATTACTAGCCTTTGTATCCTTTGTGCTCTCCTTTGTATTTCTATTTGTCAGACACTTTGAAAAAATGGCATTATGTACCCAACTGATACAAGGTTCTTACAAGGTCATATCTAAATAAAATTGAGCATATGGCTTCTCTCCATAGCTTTACTCAGAAAACCTATCAACATAATCTTTAGTTTTGACTTCAGACAAATCCGAAGGCAAATCATTTCCTATCCATTAGGTATCCATCAGCTATCCATCAACGCTAGCCATCACTCAACTTCTTAATTGTATGGTAAAAATAAGAACATTACTAAAATGTGAGGTAGAACTTTTCTAGGAAGATAAAGACAGTAATATTTTTCCAAATGGTATCTAACAAATGAGTTGCCTGGAAAGATTTTACTTCTTAATGCATGCTCTTCCCCTTTCTTTTTTCTCTTCGTTCAGACCTTTTCAGCAGTCATTTCTCTCTTAATCTCTTTCACTTTTTTCAAATGGCTGATCATTACTTACAAGTTTTACTCTTTAAAGCTCTTTTTGTCCTGTAAGAAACTGCCCCTTAATTTCTATTTCATTTGCTCTGTCTTTGGCACTCTTCCACATTAGTGCTCTTAACCTTAATTGCTTTCTTGTATAGTATACTACTTGGTTTTTTTTCCTTCAGCTGAAAAAAACTTATTTTACTACCTTCTCCCTTCTTTCCTATTCTTTACACTATGTTCTTTGTGTACCCCCTGAAATCCCCATTTCCACTCATGCTCATATATGCCCTCTCACTTTCCCTTCTGTCTAATGTGGTACAAAATTCTCTTCCTCAGAACCAGATCCAACTCTCAATAAAGTCCACAGGAGTCATCTCACTGACTTTACCCAGGATGCATTACTTTTCTCCACTGTCTTCCTTCCCTGGTGTTCTGTATAATGAAGAAACATGACTGAAAATTCAATGACAAAGTTAAAATACAAAACCTTGCAAACATGAGCTGATAATGGAAACAGTGAGCTGCAGCAGTACAGAAGCACCACCATAATAGAAGCTGTCTGTCTTAGAACATCACTGCAATCATTTTTACTATACACAGAGCCACAATCAAACACACGGCCTCAAGGGGCCAGAAAGGGAGAAATCAGGTTATGAGCTGCCTTCCTTTTCCATTCTTGTTACTACAGGGGATGAAATGATTTAACAATGAGCTGTTTCTTTTGTCTCAGTCCCGCTGAATTGCAGGTTTACAAGGTCCCAAAAAGCTGTTACTTACTAACAAAGGCACCAGGAACTAGCTGTTTACATGGTAGCAGTTTTTACAAACATACAGGTGATAAAGAAAAGAGGGTAACAAGACTTATGGGCTTTCTACCCACAAATGTTTCCTCCTTTGTGCACAAATGATTTGACAGTTACTCTAGACCAGAACCTGATTCAAAAAGTAAGGCTGACCACTAAAAGCAGAGGTTTTAGTCATCTGAGCACAAACACAGGACTTGACTTCTAATCTCTGCTCTAACAGAAACTCATTCAGCACCTTGGGCAAGTCACTTTACTTCTATCCCTCAGTTTTCCCTTCAGTAAAATGAATTTAACAATAACAACCTACCACAGAAGCACTATGATGAAGATTTAATACATCATTAATCTGCTCTTGTTCCCACTGCCACTGAAGTCAGTTCTAAGACTTAAATGCGGGGGGAGAAACTGTTGCAAAGTTTACAAAACACTTTAGCACTAAGCTCCTTGCAGACATTAAAAAAAAAGAATGTGCTTTACTAGAAGCAGCATGTTACTTCAACCTGGCTCTGCAGCATCTGTACTTCAGAGGGGCTTTTTGGCACTTGGTAGCAGTTGATGTACCTGATGTACCATACTCTATTAATAATACTAACTCCAGCAACCTTCACAGAAGCACTGAATTCCTTGGAGGAAATTCTGCCAGCACCCTCCCTCTGTGGTAACTATGTGAACCATGGAAAAAAGGAAGGAAGGATATATCATGATTTCCCCATTCTTCTGCAGCTGATGACCAACAAGAGTGCTAGTAGACTTATCTGCACATCTAGCCCTCAACAGAGGAATACAGAGTAGATGGGTACTGGTAGGAAGTGGCCAGTGTAAAACACAATATATCTGCAACAAGTTGATTCAGACCTGTATAGTTAGAATGAGTAACAGCAACATTCCTCACCGGTATACCTCTTCCCCAATGAAAAGACTCTGCAAAGTTCCCCTGTCCCTGCTGCAGTATCCCATTTGCCCTCTGCTAATACTCCTCCCAGGATCAGCAATGCAACGTCTCACCACCAGATCTCTGCTCACACTCCTGATCCCTTGCTAAGTCAGCAGTACCTGGCCAGAATCCAACTTTCTCCAATCATAGGCAACTCCCTGCCCTGTGTTTCCCTTTTAGCAGCTGGAAGTAGAGGTGAACTTCAGTTTCTGTCCTCCATTCCCTTCCCCCTGCATACATATAGCCAAGTTTTCTTCTGTTTAAGATACTGAACTCTCAGGCTCTGTTCACACTTTCCAAGTAAGCTTTATGAAAAGGCCTTGCAGTGATGATTCCACCTTCTTATGGGATCTCACATACATATCCAGAACTGACATTTACGGTATGTGCAGACATTCGCTATATCCAATCTATGTTCACATGGCTTACTTTAAGCCAGGCTGGGTTGAGCGGCTGGGCTTTCCCAGCCTCGGGGCTGCACTCCAAATGTGTAGACGTTCGTTAGATTGGACTAACTTGTTCCTGGTCTAACTTCATCTCCTCAGGTAAAGTAAATTAAATCAGGCTAGCCATTTTTGCCCTTCAGCCTCATCGTCTTTTCCCTCAACAAAAGCACTGAATATCCATTTGCAAAGAATTGCTAACTGATGACTGTGCAGCTTGCTTTAGTTTCAAAGTGATTCACCAAGCTTCTTTATCGACTGCCTCTTTCACTAGCTCTCAGGTCTTATCCAATAACAAAATACACTTATACATTGGCTAATTTTATTAATTATTAAAGATTATTGAAGATGGTTGAAACAAACACAAAGAAAAAAACAGGTATAAATCAGGTGCTATGGTAAAGGAACCGTTTAAATAAAACCACATAAAGTCTTTGAACACCCATGCAGAGAGAAGCTGTTAATGTGTAAAACATTACAGAAGCCTAGACCTAAAAAATTTCACTGAATGTATTTTACAGTGAATGTAACAAGTTAAAAAACAATCAATTTCTGATTTTTAAAGATGTTTAAAAAAGGACACAGGACAGAGTTAATGGAGGTAGAACATTTACTGTTATATGCACAGTGACTCCAAATGGCATTTTCTCCTTTGTGCAAAGGAAACTGCTTAAAGCACAATTTGGTTAATCAATAATATCCTGCAAACAGTAATACGTATGAGTGATATTATGAATGTGAGTAATCCCACTGAGATAAGTGGGGACTTTAATGAGACTATACTCATGTCTAAATTTTTTCTTTGTGTAAGTACCTGCAGGTCTCAGAGCCTTAGACTGCAGACCATTTGAGACAAGGACTACCTCCGGATATTTGCACAATAGGAAACACAATGTAACTCCAATCCTGATTGGGGTCTTTAAACACCACTTTAATATGAATAATAAATTAACAATGATGAATTATCCAGTATTCATTATCAGGCCTTAAATAATTACAGTTCAAATTATTAAATTAATTTGCACAGTAATTAATAAACATTTGAAAACATGTCCATTTTGGATTCTAGGAAGTGTGGGATCATTGAAACCATGGAATAATTGTAGCTTTATTCATTTAGGTTTCTTTTAAGTAAGCTCAAAGTCAGAAGCAGTCACAGTTCAAATAAGAGCAATTTTTATCTGTCTGATACTTAGAGCAATGCATCAGATGTAGCTCCACTCTCTTCAGAGTAGCTGTGCGAGTTCCCACCAGTTAAAAATATGGTTGTGTAACATCATTTCAAAGCATGCTTTGACTCAAATACAAGACCATTTAAATCCACTTTCCCCTCATTTATTTTTAAAGTCAGCTTTTGTATTACCATACATATTTGTATAAAACAGATCAGGATGCAGAAGTTTGAAAAGTAAAATAATGAAAGTTACATACAAATTATCTTTTGCTCATTCATTCCAGCGACTCAATAACAAACAACTCAGTCATTCCCACTGAAATGACTTTATTACTTGTACTGGTAGTGTTAGAGGGATGTTGTAGCCATGATGGTCCAGGAATTATCTAAGAGCCAAGGATTCTTTGGGGTCAGATCTTTTATTGGATCTATGCATGCCTGATTGAGATAAAGGTAGACAAGCTTTTGAAAACAAGGCATTCTTCACCAGGACCAAGTCCAATAAAAGGTATCACCCAAAAGACATCTTGCAGAATTCCTAGAAAATCACAGCTACAACATCACTCAGACATTAGCCACAGAAGTAATTAAGTCACTTCAATGGGGATGACTGATGAAGAATGTCCTGCTTTTGAAAGCTTATCTAACCTTTATCCCAACTATGCAGTTGGTCCAATAAAAGATATCACCTCAAAAAATTCTGGGTTCTCACTTAATTACTGGTAGCTACTTTAACTTATATCTGCCAGCAGAACTTCCCTCAAGTAAATATTAACTGTTAGCTGTGACAGGTAACCAAAGTATAATCACAAATATCTAACTGACGTAATATAATCATAGACTTATCCCTGAAAATAGTGCCTAAAATGTATGACTGAGTCAAAACTGCATTGGAAGACAGATAAATGATTACAAGGTTTCAGGAATTACATTAAGATCTCTGAATATAAAGCATGTAGTAGATAACTTTGCATAACTAAATATGTCTACAACTTAAGTTTATTCCACAGTCAGTATTGTGACTTTACTAGGAAAATGACATTTGAGTAAAACCTCAAACATGCTACTGTATGACTACAAACTAAGCAAATAAGTCAATTTGTTAAGAAATAGTACAAGTGACAAAAAAAGTAGAAATGCAGTGTTCTTACAACAGCATATTTAAGTTTGCAAGCTACCTTACTTTAAGGACACAAAGAAAAATCCATTTAGTTCATACCTCTATCCTATCCTGCCTAAATGTAACATTTCAGTTTCATTTTTTTGTTTAGTCATTATGCCCTTCAGCACCCCTATTTTCATATAAATGTCTAGCTATGCCTTAAACTCGTTCATTCAATTTGCTTCACTGGTCTAGTTTGTCAATTTATCCCACATGCCTGATCCTTCTCTTATTAACGTCCATGGCAAAACTCCCATTCATTTCACTCAGAGCAAGACTGGGCTACTTAAATTCAACTTGAATTACCACTTTTTAAATTTATTAGATCTTACATGGGGTCTTTTCATTTTGTAACCATTTAGACAGTTTATTGAATCTGCTTTAATGATTCTGCATATAACTCTTATCTGTTTACCTCAAAAGACTACTATTCTCTATCTTTTTACATGACAAATATACACATGTATAGTTTCCAAAAGGAAAACAATTCAAGTTACCATATGACATTACAAACTTTCTGAACAATATTATCTTCAGCAACCTTTGAGAATATAATGTAAGCCAAATACTTAGGGACTGATGGACTAACCAGGCCCAGTAAACACAGGTTTTTTTATTTGTTTGCTAGTTGTTGCCCTGTTCCTCCATCTCCTGTCCCACTCCAGCCACCCAATAACAGATTTTTCTAAGCTGCTCTGAAAGAACGTCAATTGATCTTCTTCCTTACTCAGAAAGTAGTCTTGTTGGGTTAGTCCTTGCATTTATTTAATATTTGCAAATGGAAAAGAGAAATTAAGGACAGCATTTTTTATAACTGTAAAGGATAAAATTTGTCATTGTTCCTAAAGGTTCAATTTCCTTCCTGGAGAATTTATTTTCCATTTCCCAACACCCTTAATTTCCAGTGGGATGCAGCACAAATAACTCCTGTTTGTTCACTGCTTTGTGTATCACTATTATTTATAAATATATCAAGGATGTGCAGTAAACTCTTGTATACAGAAATGGGAAGAGCCTTGCTAGAAAAGGCAAGTTAAAAAAAATTCCATCCATTTTTTTCAACATCAGTTAACCTAAAAATTGAATTCCACACTGGTCAAATCATGATTCTGGTATAAGCAGCACAAAATAAAGAGGAGCTCATTTCACTCTAAATTTCAAAATGACAGAAACCTGGAATTGCATCCAGTAACCTCTAAACATTCTGACTTGTTTAGCACTGTTTAATACATGCCAGACTTTAACTGAAGTCACTTGGTAAAGCTCTTCTCAATATTATTTTTATTGGTCCCATAAAAAGATCTACACATTCTCTAAGCTTTATTTACCTTGCTGTGTACACAAAATATATTTCTAGCTTCATACATGTTGTTTTCTGTACAATAAATGCTTATTAACATGAGAAATCTTCCTGACTAAGAAACCATTTTCACAAACGCCTCAGAGTTCTCCCTCAGTTTAACTGGATTTCACTTGATTTCACTTAACTGATTAAAGGGATATATTTTCAGGCCAAACTAACAAAAGGTATTTTATGCAGACTCTTAACAGGGCACTAAATGTAAAAGATAGGAGTGCTTCAGCCACCCTCAGAGCTTTGTCTCAATTCCTTTTCCTTTGCAGGATGCAACATCTTTATTCTTGAAGCTGCAATCTTCCCAGTTGAGAAGATAAGGTTAACTGGAGCTACTTAAGATAAATCTGGTCACTAATAAGGACCTTCCACATGCTTGATTTCCTCATATTTGACAAGTCAGACGTCTTTCTTTCAGGCTTGTCCAGAGTTTAGCTCACGCCATCTGACAGCAACCTATAGAAAAGGTTGTGTTAAAAGATTTCTGTTAAAATCATTTTACTCTCCTGCTGTTCTACTATATTATTATTCCTTTCTTTAGAACCCCTCTACTAGCATCTTCCCTCTCATATCAGATTCAAACTTCCTGACCCCACTGTTAAGGCCCTGGGCAGCTCTGCCCCAAAACATCTCTGTCTCCCCTGCTTCTTATCTTAAGTAGGACTCTTAATAATACTCTTCACTTCCTCATTTTATTTTCACCGTCATATTCTCTTCCATGCTGCTCTATATCCTGGGAACTTATCTTTCTGCAGTATCATGCAAACCTGTAACATTTATTTCTTCCCTACACCAATTCATCAATGTTCCAACCAAAAGAAGGCACTACTTAATAATACAAATATATCTACTTCTTTGCAGTAGAACAGCCAATATCCAGGAGTATGCCGGAGCATCATATGAAGCGTGAGTGCCTTCGTTCTACATGTTGAACGTGTACAATAATACCAATAAACAATAAGAATAAATATGTAACAAATATTCTGCAGAACCTAACTCCTTTATTTCCTGCGGTATTTAGGAGACTTAGTTTATATATGGCTTTTTTAATCATTCAATGCTCAGAGCCAAGGATTTTTCCAGCTCCAATTATATTTCTGTTCAGTTATAATTACTGCATAAATCTGAGAGATTTTGCTTGACTCATTTCAATGTAGGGAAGATTTTTTACAGGCTGCTGGACAAGCAGAGATATCTGAATGAAAATAATCTTTTGAACATGCACTAACAGGGGCAAACTGAATTACAGATGTAATTTATCCGTCACAAGCTGATTCTAAATACTGATTATATCAGTGCTTATGCAGAAAATTGAAAGCAATAGAAAAGCCAAGAAGCTTTTCAAACTTTAATTTGCCTTGTTTCTCTTTGTATAATTTACTCTGAACTATTAAGTGTGATATGGTAAGAGACTAAATTCTGCTGTCATAAAAATAAGAATTGGATATTAAATGTTTAAGCTTTCTCTTGGTTTTGTGGAAGTGAAGTTGTAGCCATGATGGTCGAGGAAAATATGTGAGGGGCAAGAACTTCTGAGGGTGATATTCTTTATTGGGCCAACTGAATCACTGGAATAGACTTAGACAAACTTTTGGTTTTTACAGTACTCTTCTTTGGGTCAAGTTTCTGTGGACTGAAAATTCTGGGAGACAGGCCTTTCAGAACTCTCAAAGATCTCATTGGAGAAGCCTTTGCAACTTTTCCCTAGGTTTTGGGGGCATAGTAGTTGTACATTAATTTTTATTGAATCCAGCTCAGAAATCCTATTTTCCATGGATAAGTAAATGCCAAACTATGACATAAATACATTTTTTCAAGCCCATCCAAAAATGTCCAAGTTGGAGATACATTAATAGTATAAACTCTATTGTATAACTATAGCTGTGCAATAAATGAGCCAAAGGACAATTAGCTTAGTATTCTCACCAACTGCAGGGAAAATGTATATGGTAAATTTGTGATGGAAAATGAAAGATGGCAAAAAGGGCCTCTTTCTTTATCACTCTAATATATTTGACACATATCCAATCATGTGTCTACTAGCTTTGACTTACTAGCGTTATGTCTTGAGACTCAGCACAAATTAAAAATAGTCTTGTTTCTTTGCAGTCAGGTTCCAGCTATCAGTTTTGCACCTTGGCACCAGTGGGCTGGGAGTTCCCGTATCAGTGCATCCTGCATCAGTGCCAATGGATTTTGCCATAGTGAAGCATTATAGGAACTCCTACCACCCACTATCAAAGGAATCATAACTGACCCTCAGACTTGACTCAGACAAGAGACAGTTCTACTAACCTCAAGAATGAACCCAGTAAAAGCTCTAATGGAAGAACAACTAGAAGACCTGGTAGTTAAGTGGCAATTAGCTAAACTACATAGCTACAGTGAATAAATACATTTCAGGATGGCTTCTGGTACTAAACCATAATCCAGTGGCTCTTAGGGGATCACTTCAACTGCTACTACTTCAGTGCTTTTTCAATATGGAGAAAATGCCAGTGCTCAGTGAAACTTCTGCATTACTTAGTTTGGCATAGCTGCTACGGAGGAACTTTAATACTGCATTGCAACCTTAAAGTAAGACCAGTCCTCAATCTTTCCTCCTCAGTAGGCACGTCTATGTCAGAAGTTTTACTTGAGATTAGAGCTAATTACTACGCAGTAAGTATCACCATCTACACATGAAGATGCTTAATGCACAGTAATTTGCTCTAATCATGGGTACATTTGCTACATTCAAATGCAAGTAACAAATTTACTTCTGATTACCTGCTGTGCAGTAGCACACATGTAGATGGCTGACCAGGAACAAATGTGCTCCTGGGCAACAGGAGGAAGGAAATTGCTACCTGCCACCAGGAGCTGCCTGCTGCCAAGGCAGGTTCTGCCACCAAAACCCAGGCAGGGACTAAGTCCATCTGCCTCACCAGAAGGGAGCTCCCAGCCCCTGCTTTGCGATCAGGGAGCAGGGGCTAAGAGATCCTTATCTCCCGGTGCCAGCTCTGTGGTCGTGGGGCCAGCATGGGGAGATTCAAGATAGATACAAGTACTATCCTGCAGTGGCATTATCAGTGTGCAGTAACACGTGTGTAGACACTGACCGAACTGGCTGGGGCACAAGAGTGCTTCAATGTGGGGGATGCCTGCCAGCTATCCCACTATGGAGTACACTTGTGCCCCAGCCAGCCCTTCTGCAGCACACTGAGCCTGGCTGAAGTAGCCCCAAGCTGACAGACTGACCTGCCAAGTCCCCTGTCAGCCAGGGCTGCTGTGGTCCTGGATGCACATGTAAACACAGTGCCCAGGAGCAATAAACTCCAGTGCAAATTGTACTAGAGTTGATTCACTCCCATTAATAGCATGTGTAGACATGCCCACTGACACTCATTCATTTCTTTTCACCAGATTTTCCTTTCGCTCATCTGTGTGTCCCAAGATCTGGGGCTTGCTTTCAATTACAGGTTTTATTTTCCATGTTAAACTGGGTACTACAGTTAGAATTTCCCCCTTGAAAATAGCTGTGTTAGGAAGATTGTGCAATCCTCCTGTTATCAACACTTCTCTGACTTCCCTGTTTATTTAGTTGTGAATTTCATGCAGCTTTTCTATTGCTGTGCTCACATTTCAATGTTTTCTTAAGTCCCATTGTACCCCAAGCAGCATTCCCTAGGAAAATAAGTGGCACAGTGGGAATCCATGGAAAATAAAAATCAGTCAATTTAAATAAATATAGTGCTGGTGAAAGGTGTGAAATTAACAGACCACAAGACTGAAGTTCTTTATCCACAGACCAGAATGGGTGCAGTCACTAGCAGTGCAAGCTGACACACACCACTGTGCCAATGTGCTTCTTCTAAAGGGTAGTTCATGTGCTGTCCTTTAGCTTCTTTGCTGAGGTTACAGACAAATGCACTAATTATTCTAAGCTGTAGGACGTGGTTCAGGTGAGCTGAACATGTATCCTGCAAGAACTGAAGAGAACACCAACTCATTTTCCACAGGCTCTGTCAAAATTCCAGTGAGGAGTGGAATGCAACATAAAATAGCATACAGTGATATAGTAAACATGTCAACAGACAAAGTCAAATGATCAACATCAGTGATAAAACATGTATAGCCCGAACACAAATGTATCTTTGTTTGAAAGGCTGGAGCATAGCTGTGCTTCTAAGGTGCTTCATTGCTTATTTAATTTTATTTCCTCGTCCTCCTTTTTTCACTTTGAAAGTGACAAAGGTGAATAAAAAACGAATCTTTCAGGATGGCCATAAAGAAATATTAATTCCTTTCCAAAGAACCCTGTTTTTACCCCAAGATAGAAACTGCTGTCTTTGCTCTCCAGCTGAGAGTCTGGACTGCTTGACATGAAATAAGCATGAGTTATTCTGTAAAAGATTATACTTGTAGGACTCTTTTTCTATCAAATACAGAAAAATATAAAACCTTTCTCCCAGGGGCTGTATAAACAATGGAGGGAGCTGAAACTTTCTGTGCCACTTCCTTGCTTAAGATGAACAAAACAATACAACATGAAATAAGAGAGAGTCAATAAAGCCAGGATTTAGGATTCATCATCTGCTTATTTTCCTGAAATCTAAGACATCATGGTTTGAAACATCTTCATCTGAACCATCATGCAATGAAGAAACCAATTTAATCTGTAACACAACAGAAATTCAGTGCACATAAATCATTTTCAAAATGGACAAAAATAGTTTAAAATGAACCTGAATGGATGTAGTATCAGACTTAGCTAATTTAAGCTAAATTGACTTAGCAAACTTCTGCTGCAGATCCCCTCCACATTCAAGTTAACTCACAGTCCCCCCGCATCTCAGGTTGCTTTGTACCTCCCCTGCAAACCACCCCCCGCTAGCCTTCATCCATGCTTTCTGCTCCAGTGTTTCTCAACCTGCATGGGAAACCATGGCTTTTCCCTTCCAGGCTGGCAGAGTTCCAGCCCACAAGGGGCTGCTTGGGACCCCTCATTACCCACAAACCACCCCCCAGCTCCGCACACCCCCTCCCGCCTCACACACTGTGGGGGGTGAGGGCAGAGGGTCGGGAATGAAGGGCATTGGGTTGGGACTGGCTATAGATGTTTATAAATAGATCCTGATACAAAAAAGGCTAAGAACCACTACTCTAGAGCCCCCCAGCTTCTGGCCTGGGCCACTGCAGAAATGTGGCTACATTTCTAGAATCAAAAGTGATTGTCTGTTCACTTGTACATCAGTTCAATCCATGCAGCTTAAACTAACCTGTGAAGACTGAATAGATTCAGCCTCCGGCTTTTTGACTGTCTGTACTTAGCTTAGATGCTGGAGGCTACAAATAGGAGAAGAACAGTGGAAAAAATTCTGGGTCATACCCTGTTCACTCTCCCTTTCAGCATCCATTCTCTCCCTCTATGTAACACAAGATACTGGGCAGGATGACCCAGTAAATGGCAGTTCTTATTTTTGTAAACATGCAAATGAAATGAATTTCTGCAGTTAGGTGTATGTTCCTAATATGTGCAAAAGGTGCTACTTCCTCAGTATCAGCTAATTCTAAAATGCAGTTCTAATTTGTTCTTCACTCCTAATGAACAAACATTAACACTACTTGAAAGTTAAATGACAGATATGAGATCCTGGATTTAATGTAATGGCCTGTATTCAATAAATTAAGGGCGAATTTTGGTAATAAACCTTTGTGTTTTTACAAAAAAAAAGAGAAAAGATTTGGGGTTAAAGGAAAAGCTGTGCTTGAAGACTTGACATTGGGTACTGGTTATTGTATGCAAACTTGTGGTATAGAAAGAGGCACATTATTTTATGCCTTGTCATATTTTCTCCCTAGATGAGTAAGTACATTTCCTTCTTTACTGCTACATCTGCATCAGTTCAGGGCTTCTACTTTTTTATTTGTAGAGACTAAACAGTGTAAATGTTTTATTGCAATTTTTACTATATATTTTTAAATTTCTTTCTACAGATGTAGACAGAGCTTCAGCATTTAATCTAAAACAAGGCATGCCTTGTTGAACTATAACAGTTTAATATCTAGGTTAGCTGGCACGATTTCTAAATGCCAGTGATATTCCCACAGTGGACTGTTTATGTATGCTTTTATAAGTGAGTTATTTCTCCCTCAGACTAATGATTGTCCCATTTTCCCAATTTATTTCCTGCTTTTAGTTTTCCCCATTTCTTTTGTCCATGTAGGAGTTTAGGGCAGAGGCAAACATGTAGGGAAAAAGGCATAAATTCATTAGTTACATCCTATATGGCAACTCTAAGTTCTGTCTTATGAAGCTGGATGTTATGTTTGTATCTTCCAAGATTTTTCTTATGGTCATCGCTGTGTCACTAGCTCTATAATTGTTGCACTTTCACAATTTAAATCTTGTTACCTAAGAGGTGAAACCTAAATCTATTGATAGAATATTTCTGTTTGACATTAGCTATCTGAAGGAGTAAAGTATAAGGCTTAATAAAGTACATTAATAACTAATATGTTAAAATATCTAATGATTTGTAACCAGAGTCCTGCTCTTCCCTGTAATCCAATCAGAGGTAGACAGGGAGCTATCATTCTTACTTTATCAGGTGATGTAGAATTAGGCTCCACTGCATTTTCCAAAACTGTTATTTCTTTTCTTGTATGTCTCACACATATCAATAAGGGCCTAGTTTCAAGAGTGTGTGTTACTTTACCTCAATTTAAAATCAGACCCTCTAGGTTTTCTTTAAAATTGAGGTCAAGAATAGAAGTATGCATAATTAATAATTCCATCCCTGAGGTGATGGCAAAATAATATTCTCCCCATATTAATCCATAAGAATTAATAGATTTTACAAAGTCTAAATATAACCTCTAAGTTTTCTAGGCTCCTCAATAAAAAGTAAAATTTTGCTACAAATTTACAAAGAGTTTGAAAAGAGACTTTTCTCCACTGCAGTGGAATTTTAAGAGGACCCAAATATTGTGTAACTATGGATCTCCCATACAGGGTTATACAACCTGTATCGATATACGTATTGATCATAAATGTCGTAGAAAGGTCTCAAACATGCCACCTTTCCTGAAGAAGGTAAACAGAAAGAGAAATACATGTATATAGATGCATGAGTGATAAACCAGTTGGATCTGCTGAAGGCTAGTTTAAATCCAAACCCATTTCATATTAGTAGAATATTCAATTCTAGTACAAGGCGACAGCTCCTAGAAAAGCCATGCACTCAAAGAGACCAACAGTTTATCCTGCATGTCATAGCTTCTGTAATGACCATTAGCATTAGGATGATAATATTTTATCTGTCTTAACTAACATAATGCTTATTTAGATCACTGGAATCACTGGGAGTTTATATTAGCAAGAACTGGTGATTTTGGCTTATAGCAGGTTGTATCTGGGGAGCAAATTCTAATTTGCTTTACTATAGCTGTACTTACTTAATTATCACTGAATTTGAACCTGAGTGGTGGCCACAGCAAACTCAGTGTGAATCCAGATCTCTTTAAGCTCCCCTAGTGATTTTTGCCTCTACTTTTCTTTCTGATGAATGCATAATTTAATGAATACATCATTAGAAAACCTAGTAGTAGCAGCAGAAATGAATGGCAATCTTACACAAAATGCATACATTTAGACTGGATGCCACAGTGCATCTATGTCATCCTACAGAATATGTACTGCAAGGTATAGGCATTTTGTAGTCAACTACCCATTGCAAAGAACATTTTAAACCTGAATTTCAGGAAATACCAAATGAATCAATTATCTTTACAAAGTAAATCCTACTTCACTTATGAACACTGCTTGGCTATATTTGTTCCAAGCCCTATTTGCTATATTTTTTCCACTCAATCTCTTTAAATCTCCTCCCTCAAAATGTGCAATATATCCCTGGGACTTTTAAATCATTTGAATTGTTTACATTGTACAATAGATAGTTTGTAAATACTCCTCTCTTTCTCATACCATACAAGGTAAATGAAGGATGAAAGACACAGCAACTACATAATAACAATTTTAAAATTCTGCTTAAAATCTAACTTCTGCAACATAGTGAAATCCCCAAGTTGGATGCCCAGAGTTTGCTTCTACTGTGGACAGTTTAATAATAGCCTATGCAAAAATTCTCACTGACAGCAAGGTAACAAAGAAAGAAGACAGAGCTAATTTGAGCATTAAACTACAAAATCTGAACATTTAACCTAAACACTCAAGTTTGAAAACTGGGCTCCTGATACCCAAGGACCAAATTACCCCACACTTATTTTGAATTGCATATTACTTCAGAAATAGTCCTATTGACTTCAATAGGACTCATCACAGAGTCAAGTGGTACACGACAAGCAAGAATGAGACAATCCTGTTCCAATTAATATAAGCCTGACCTTTTCCTTCCATGATTCTCCTCCAGTGTTCTACTGGAATCTCCCATCTCTCTTCTCCCACTAATTAACATGACACAAATAAAGCAGACCACTGAACAACTGCACTAATTGGGGCTGATGGTGACAAAAATATCCAGTTGATCAGTAACTGTATGATGTAACTGTTACCTCAGTGTGCTCCTGTAGTAACAGAACCAGGGGAGGGGGAAGGAAATCACTGAAACTTTAATGCTGTTCAACCCAAGTTAAATTTACAACAATTTAGCTCACTATCAAGAAGAGCATTCAGAAGTTTAACAATTATATTGTAACAGCTGGTGCACTCTCATAGGAAGCAACTCCCACCCCAAATTTGGAAGTGATTAAAAGTTACTGCTGGCCATAGCCAGAGATTATATTTTTAAGTGCTTAGTTAGCAGTGCTTTTACAAGCTCTCACTAATGGCAAAAAAATCCTGATCAAAAAGAAGCACAGGAGCTCTTTATAGAACTGCATTGCAAGAGGCATGTGTGCCAATGTGCCGCCAACTGGAGTACGGTTGTTCAGCATTCCACTATAGCTACAGTTCAATAACGTAATTCTGCTATAAGTGAATTCTGACTGATAATGAACTTATGTTAACTGCATCAATTAGATGTTGGACCCACTGAAGACCAACAGTAAAGGCTGGTACTCCCAAAATGAGTCCCTGCAGATATGAAAGGTGATTAGACCTGTCAGTAGCCACAAACCTAATGGACTATTCCCAGGATGGGTTCCCTAATTATTTTTTTCACCACACATCTGGACATGTAACTATTATTTACCTTTTTCAGCAGATACACTTTTATTTTAGTGTAAACTCAAAAACAGTATCACAAAGATAATTGCCACTCACTACAATTAAATGACTTCCTCATATTTTTACTTCTAATGAAAACTGCATTTCTCAATTCCAGCCAGAAACTCTGCTACAGCCTATTAAACGTGAGACACCTGGGAGCATGGCCAGCATCTGAAACAGCACAGCTGAAGGGTACTGCCATTTCACAGGGTCTCCTTAGAAAGTATTTGCTTTGCCTGTCTAATGTTCTAAATATAGCAAAGCACACAGGCTATATCCATCTCATTCTCGAGTATTCATGCTAGACAAGAGCTGCACACACTTTGCAAAATCCAGCACTTCTTTTGCCAAACAAGTTAGCATGTTTCATGTTTTTTAAAGATCTACTGACAAATAAAGGATCTTTTAAGTTGTATGAATTAGAGATTTATTACCATCTTACTAGAGACCTTCGCGGTGACTACAAATTAGATTTCTCTGCAATATGTAACATGAGCTGTTTAGCTAGTTTATAATTATTATTATATGCCTTTATATGGTGATTAATAATTCTATAAGTGTTTAAAGATTAAGGGTTTTAGAGTCAGCTTTTGGGTGTACTATGCCATTATTTTGGATCTACATTGGTTATATTAAACAAAACCAAATAAAACCCCAGTGTCCCATTTTGGTTGGACAGGGCATTTGGTAAAGAAGACTATCTATTTTTAGCTTACCAAGGGATTTTCATTCATTTTTTCAGAGCAATACAATTTAGAAGTATGTCAACAATCTACTTATAAAATACCTGTAAAGCATATATTAGCCATATTACATGGTTAACAAAGGGGTATTAATTGCTACCAAGCTTTTTTTTTATTAAGTTAAGTGGATAAGCGCTCCTCAGCTTGCAAAGAGTTCTACCTGATACCTGTGGAGTCTTCCAGCAAAAAGCTTTGAGCACGTCATGGAGAGAGGTTTTAACTCAAAACACATCTTTTGGTGTTAAACAATGAAAACATGTAACTACTAAACAGTATGTCTGTCCGTGGTAAAAGAAGCTCTGGATTGAATTACAAACCACTCAAATTCCACTGACTTCAACATGGCCGTGAACACAGCTATCTTCAAATAGTAGTTTGAAACAATAAAACAGGTTCATAAAAATATGAGGATTTCATAACTATTTGTGAAGGAGATAATTATATACTTTTTAAGGACAGTGTAACTGAAGTGCAGAAGTTTGCCCAAGGTAATAAATACAATGAGGTAATGAAATAGAACAGCTTCCTGGCATCCAGTTTTGTAAACTACAACATGAACAAACCAACTTCCTGACCTGGAGCCCTATATGTTATCCCCTAACCCACATTTTCCATCTGTGCTGCCTTTTGCCATAAGCATTACATTTTGAAAGCATTTCAACCTATCATGGAGGTTGGAATGGGCAACACTGTTGATTTACAATGGACTTGGAAGAAGCTCCCTCTTATAAACAGATTTTCATGTGTTTGCTTCTTTAATGAACATTGGTGCCTTACTTTCAACATTTTTATATACTTTCTAAATATTTTTTTAAATAATATACATAAAATAAAAGATAAGTGGAGCACCACAGAAGTGGATATGAAGCTTTGCAAAATCAAATGAGGAGCAACAGTTATTTATAAAATAAACCTAATTGTACTGCTGTACGAGCTGGTTAGTATTTTACCAATAAATTAATTCTAGTTCTTAAACATGGAGTGCTGTACAGAGCTCCATGAGCCTAGCTTTAACATCTCATACGCAAACTATGATCTGGATATTACAAAACAGCAACATCTGGTGCCAATTCCTAAAGTGCTTACAGTCCCAAAGCAATTTAAAAGCAGCACATCAGCTGTAATGGGACCAAACCAGTAGCAGACCCTTGTACGGTAACTTCCATTCCAAGCAGCAGAGAACTTCACAACTTCCCACAAGTACAGGAAAGCATTGTAGAAGAGACAAAACTAGCAGGGACATATTCACCAGACCAAACCTGTCATACACAGAGAGTAGGATCCATAATTACAAAAATCTCCCAGACTGTGCCTAGAGTGAGTCAGGAATTTTTTTTTGGCAAAATGTTTTTCCTTTGAAAATGTTTACTTGTCAAAACCAAAATATTTTACAAGTAAGTGCTGGTTTTCAGGAATTTCTCCACTTAAAATATATTTTTTAAATATAAAAATTGATCACATATTTCTTCCTGACATTGTTGACATAGAAAATTCTCATTTGCAGTGTAAAAAATCACTTTTAATTTAGAAAATATAGCTGATTATAGTAATTTTAAAACAAAACGGTGCAAAAAGATTATTAGGCACTATGAAAAAATATTTTAAACCTGAATAATGTTTTTGGCTGGCTTGTATTTTTCAGCTTGTGAAATTTTCCAGGTTTCACTTTTGTCTGAATTTCAACAAGAAAAGAAATTAAAATCTTCAAAAGTACTGCAGGACTAGAAAACTATTTTCTGCCTAGATCTGCCTGCACAAACAGCTCACAGTAGCTAGCTGCAACTGAAAATTCCCTCCCTCAAACATGATATTTTCATGAACAGAACAGTCCATTACTTGGACTTTGTTCCATTTCGCAGCAGATAGTCCCAAAAGTAGCAATATTATATTGTGGGGAAAAAAAAAACAACTTTATTTTTCTATCCCAACCTCTGATTTTTATGACTCTCTAGCTGTATTAAAATGCAGTCTGTGGACTGGACTTTAAATTTGGGAATTATTTAATTCATAAAGCTTAAAACAAAAGGAACTGGAACTCTGCCTAACAACTGATCACTGAAACTAGAAATATTTTTAAAATTCCAGCCTCATCCTTTTCACAGCTTCACTAATATATACTTCCTGGAAAAGATCTGCCTTAGCTACCCTTGCATGGCTAGAGAGAGGCACCTAGATTCAGTTAAGTTGTCCAAGTAATGTATCACTCCTTTCATTAATTATTTATAGTTATAAAATGAAAATAAAATCGGAAGACTGCAGATAAAACTTGAAACATGCCTTTCAGAAATGGTCATTCTGATTAATGAAGGAAAACATTAATTTAAAATGTACTGCCTATCGTCCAGAGACATCAACAGTCTATGTACATTTCAAGATAAAAATAAATCATCATATAAAATATATAGTTTCCTTTTCAGTCTCTCTCTATATATGAAATCTTTACTCTGAGTTTACTATTTCTAAATGAAATATATACTTTGTTTTGCTCCAACTATAGACAAATGATAATTTAGGGTTAAGGAACTAGTATCTGTACCCATGCCAGCACCAGAAAGCCCACATTCTGTGGTTATTAGTTCTCCACTATTCTCCTTCCCCTTCCCCCGAGAAAAAAAACACAACAAAATATCAGAACAGAAAGACCCATAAATCTCAGTGCCGGCACACACAACAATCCGTATGTCTCAGACCCTATGGTTTCTCCGATTAGAACTGCTTCATTCATTAACTGTTTATCCTTGAAAATAATATAATATTTACTCACTTTCAATGAATCAAAGCAGGCGATTACTCGTCCATTTTCAACTTGGCAGCTTTTCGATGGATGTGCAAATTTACATTCCGTGTCTGGTCGTGAGCAAGTCCCTCTTTGGAACTCTCTACACACTTCCAGTGTTAGCCATTTTGTGTCCCGAATCGGTGTGACACTAACAGCCATTTTTAGATTTTACAGGTAGTTAAAATTTTTCAATGTAACAAATAAACAAACAGCCAAACTGATAGACTGGTAATGATGAAAATGTCACCTCCAAAATATTTCTTTTTTTTCCCCGCTCCCTACTTCAAAAGTACATGTAAAATGGTGTTGTCACAATATCAAGGAAAAGATTTGCCACTAGAAATTCACAGCATGAAACTGTTAATTGAAAGAGGTTTTGTACTTAAAGAAATGCTAAGATCAAAAGGAAGATGAACGTTAAAAAGTGTGGCCTGGAACTAGCCTTGTGCTCTCAGTAACCCATTCTGAGTGCCAATTTGGAGCCCAAAATGCAAGCATGAAAACGTGGCAGACCCTTTGACACAGAATTTCCAAGCTGCTTTCAGTAAAGTTGTCTGAAAGGTAATCTCCACACACAGCTGAATTTGCAATTGGGTTTTGTGGTGCAATCGGTATTGATTAGTTTGGCATAGACAGATGCAGCAGTTTAGAGCAACAATCGAGAAATTATATTTTTTCCTCTCCTTGATTTTCTGGCAGAAGATATCTTACTTTTTCAGCAAACTTTTTATTTCTACACTAAAGCAGCCTAAGGCAATGCGCCTGATACTCAGAGCTTTTCTCTTGATTATAAGTAGAAATGGGGGTGTCTGGGCTATAGGTGGAGGGTGGATGTGCTGTCGTCGCAGTCTAGCTGGCAGCAAGCAAGGCAAAAAGCAGAGACTGCTCTAGAAGCGGTTCCAAGCAGCAGAGACGTCAGGAAAGGCACTTCTTAGTACCAACCTGTAGAAAAAACAGATACGTTAACATTTACCAAGCAGCATTTCACTGATGTCCCACAGCATTATACCCTGGCCGTGTGATCCTAAACTACTATGCAGAATTATAGTCTGTCTGTTTCCGTCACACAAAATACTTACAGTGTAGCATATTGCAGCCAGCCATCGTAGATTTATTAAAAAAGGGGCCGTTTTCCCTTCTGAAGCAATGCATGACAGGGAGATAACCAATCACAGATAGTGTTGCAGCAATATTCTGGGCAGAAAGCCAATAGTGTGGGCTGTCTTATGAAAGGTCGCGCCTGTCAGACGTTCGTTACTATGCTATAAGCACAGAAAATGTCCATCAGATGTGACTTATTCCACTGCAAGAGGACGAGCATGTGGGTTTTGAATTTACCCAACATGCAGTTAGTGGATTAAACCATGTTAGTTTTAAAACAGCTTCCAACACAAGCACAAGTGCCTGCAGAATCCCGACAGAAAAAGCAAGCTTCCAAACTGCAGATTATTTTCAAGCTGTTCTCTCTCCTGCTTGCCTTGAGCACAGCCAGCATACAACCTACCATATCTGATCCAAGAATATAAAAGGAAAAGGGGTGTTCACAAATGGTACGTTCTCCTGACCTATCCAATTCACTTCCTTCTAAGCCTTGAGTCGTGCCTCTACAGAAATCAACACTTGTTTAATACTGTAAAACTATCCCAGGCAGCCAGCAGACACTTTGTCAATATAGCACAGGCAGACTAGATATGAACAAAAGCACCCTTTATTTTAACCTTTCTCAAGCACAAGCCTAGTTCTTAAGGGGATTATAAGAAATGCAGCCTTGTCAGGATGTCTGGCAAAATGTAAGTTATCCTCAGGAGAGAAAGTGATTCTATCACAGTAATATTAAATATTAAGCAGGCAATTTGATTTAAGCAACATGATGCACTTCAAAATGACACTCTACTGAATTAGATGCCTGCTGGTCTAAGCTTCATATGTATGAATCAATCTCTGTACCCCTGAAAATCTTGTACTGAAATTGTACCTGGGTGGAAACAGCAAGTTTTCCTTTTAACGCTGATGACATGGTTTACCAGAAGATTTGGCAGTACCATCATCATCACATTCATAATGTTAAAACAACTGCAGCATGTCTTGCTCATTGGCAAAAATGGCTATTTTAAATTAAAAGGGTAAAAACTACATTGAAACTCCTACCTTGGCTATTCCCTGATATTAAACAGTTTCAAGCACAATTTTCATAATTTAAACACAGTATTTATTTCCTTTGCTTTTATAACAGTCTAAGATAGAATCTTGTACTGAAGATTATAAAATGCTTATTTTTTCAAGTTACTTCTCAAATCCATTGGAACATGACCTGTGTTACAAGCTTCTTAGTAGTAACAAACTTCCAAAATGACCACATATCAGTTTGTTTTAGGAACTGACTTAACAAAACTACAAATCCGCCATTAAAAGGACATAGTAAAACAATGTACTGAACAGGTACAACTGTCAGCTTTCAAATGATAATAGGGAAACACAGCAGTTTCTTAATTTGTTTTGTTTCTTCATTAAAATGCTACATGTAGAACTACTGGGAATGATAAGCCATGATAAGCAAGTTTTGTGTTAGAAATCTAAACTTTTAGAGTTCAGACTCGCAGTAAATCCAAGGTGGCAACTTAAATATTTGATCTATGTATGTATTTTTTAAGTAATCAAGTACTTGTAACTGAAAAGGAACACCTGAAAATAATTCAGTAAATAAATTTAACCCTTCCCTGGTAGGTCAAAAAGTAGAGGAAATTAATCTGATCTAAACTGACCTAATCATGACACATGGATTCTGAAAACACCTAAAAAGAATCCTCAAGAGATGGAAGTGAGTCCCTATCACTGAATTTCTAGCACTGAGGACTAATCCTACCATTTCCTGGATTTTGTCTAGTATCTTTTAGGTAACCGAACTACAAGTTCTTTCTATCCTTCTAGTAATACAATGCACAAGTTGTAGCATGTTCATTTTTGCCTTCCCCTATCAGCATCCCTAACAAAATGGCCAGTAAAGCAACTCTGAAAGCAACACTTGTTAGTTTAGCATGGCTGCAAAGCAATAATGGAGTGACATACATTAAGAACCTTTTTCAGGTTTAGAAAAGCAGTAAAATAGGTGTGGAAGAGAGTAGGAAATATAATCCTTAAAGTCTATCAATCTATCCATCAATTTCTATTTTATCTTTACTCGTAAACATGGCTCCTATGTTGTGTAAGTGATCACAATCAGGCAAACAATTTTGGGCACAATTGTTTGCCAGCAGTTTTCATTTAAACGTTTATGCACTTAATGTTAGGGCAAGGTCAGAACACTGGATGTGCAAATGACCAAAAAATCAGATGCCAATAAGTGTGAAAGTAATGTGCCAGCAGACATTTTTGTTAGTAAATGGAAGGTATGAAAAAGGCCAGACTGCGAATCATACAAAAACAGGGCTGGAAGGGACCTCAGGAGATCATCTAATCCAACCCCCTCCTCAAAGCAGGACCATCCCTAACTAGATCATTCCACCTGGGGCTCTGTCCAGCTGGGCCTTAAATACCTCCACAGACGGAGATTCCACTACCTCTTTAGTTAACTCTTTTCAGTGGTTCACCACCCTCCTTGTGAGAAAGTTTTTCCTAATATCTAAGCTCAACTTCCCTTGTTCCTACTTGAGACCATTGCTCCTTGTTCTGTCACCACTGAAAACAGTTTAGCTCCATCCCCTTTCCACCCCCCCTTCAAGTAAGTAAAGGTTATCAACCCCCCTCCTCCAGTCTTCTCTTCTGCAAACTAAATAACTGCAGTTCCCTCAACCTCTCCTCCAAAGTTATGTGCCCCAGCCCCCAAACCATTTTCACTGCCATCCACTGGACTCTCTCCAACTTGTCCACATCCTTTCTGTAGTGGATGGCCCAAAACTGGACACAGTACTCCAGATGTGGCCTCTCTAGTGCAGAACAGAGGGGAATAATTACTTCCCTCAATCTGCTGGCAACACTCCTACTAGTGCAGCCCAGTATGCTGTTAGCCTTCTTGGCAACAAGAGTACACTGCTGACTCACATCCAGCTTACTGTCCATTGTAAGTCTGCAGAGCTGTTGTTTATCCAGTTGGTCCCAAGTCTGTAGCAGCGCATGGGATTCTTCCATCCTAAGTGTATGGCTTTGCTCTTCTCTTTATCGAACCTCATGAGATTGCTTTTTGGCCCAATCCTCCAGTTTGTCTAGGTCACTCTGAATCCTAGCCTTACCCTCCAGTGTATCTACTACTTCCCCCAGCTTTGAGGGTGCACTCCATCCCACCTTACAGTTTAATGAAGCTATTGAACAAAACTGGCCCCAGAACAAAACCATCCCATGTGAAGACCCATCCCTTAACATACAATAAGGACATTCCCATCAGTTTACAAAACTTTATGCTAGATTAATTTGGCTCTAATCAAATCAATTAGGTATTTCATTATCCAGTTGAAAACCTGTTAGCAACAACAGATTTACTAACATATCCTCATCATGTTATGTCCATCTTGTACAAAAAAGCATAGTATTTCATGGATGGTATTTCATCACATTTTGTTTCCAACACTACACGTAGGAAATAAAAATAAAACTGCTTGAGATGATATGATGTAGACTCAGGTGACAAATGTCCCATAAATTAAGAGAAAGTTGTGATGCAGTCCTAATTGTGAATTCTTCTGCTTTTTCCATTTGGCACTCTCTCCATTGTATGTACTGCTAGGCCCAAATACTAAGAAGGTGTCAGAGCAGCAATTATAACACATATATTCCAGAGTGTACTGGAATAAATAGCCCCTACTCAAATCCAGGTGTATAAATTTCCACTGTCACACAGAAAGGTAAATGTGCCAACAAAATACGTGTTTGTGAATCAAGAATGGCAATTCCTTATAGAAACTGTGAGTGTATATTTGAATTGAAAATTAACTGCATAGATCAGGTAAATAATGAAGGAAAGATAATCATGCTGGACTTCCAGAGAATACGTTTAACTCCTAAACTCCCTAATGGAATCAGAATTTCAGGGTAGAGGTGAAATCTTTTATTAGACCCACTAGATATTTGCAAAAAAAGTCTTTATTTGCAAGCTTTCAGGCACACTCACCCTTCCTCAGGCACAGGAGAATGCAACAATTGTAAAATTTCTCCTAGGTGGAAATGAAAATTCATATTTCACAGGAGAGCTGAAGGTGTTGTAAGATCTCCTGGTTGGAGTAGTTCATTTTGTGCCAAGTAGGCTCAGCTAAAAGTCAGAACAGTCTATTTACCTTGATGTTGGCTGGTGTCAAGCAGGATGCTGAATTATATTTGCTTCTGGTTATGATATTTCATAATTTAGAGGAGTGTAGGGTGACAAAATGTTCTCCTGGGCAAGGAATTTCTTCCTACTTATCTTTCTGGCTGATCCTGAATAAATCACTTAAGTAAACCTCTCACTACGGTCAATGACAAATTCCTATTGAATTCAACGGGATAGAATTTTACCCTCTGCTCTTCAGCTTGCCATCTGTCAAATCCCAGTAGAGCACTTTCCCAATTTACAGGGGAGTTGTGAGGCTGAAACTATGAATGTTTATAAATCTTTTGAAAGAAAGTATTATATAAAACATAAACTTCTTACTAGTATAAATATATATTTTGCTTCAGAAATTACTTGTCTGTTAGCAAACTGTTTGGCAGAATTTATTTCTGAAAATTTAAAAAGTGAACTCCAGCGAAAAACAAGGACTGAATTAAGAGCAAATGTATGCACTGAATATTTTCAATAATATAGCTAGCGGAATAAACAACACAGGAATACATTTACCAAACTTTCTAAGCTTTTTCCCCCCAACTTGAAATTCTCTTGATACTTTCTGGCTCAATAAGGGTGTCACAGATAGCATTAATTTGTGACACATCAAACATCACCAAAGAACTAACTGTATGGCATGGGCTGGAATGAGATGTCAGATATCTGCAGTGTCTGTCTGTGCTCTCTCCAGTTATCCAAGATATACAGCAATAACTTCAAGAGGAGAAGAGTAAGGGAGGGGGCTTTAGCTGTTGTTTAAAAAGCTTAGGTAAAAATTACATTTTTGCTGAGGTTCCCAAGAACCCCATTATTAGGGCATTATTACACCAAACTTCTGCTTACCCAGTATGCAGTTCATTGCATTTGAAACTACCTATTACTGCCTGTGACTGTCACAACTTCAACGTTGCCAAAAAATAATGTTTTTACCCACCAATTACTGGAAATTCATGTAGCAAAGAAAAAAGTATGAGAGAGTTGGATAAAGAAAATGCAGATGCAAACTAAGGCAATGAATGCACTAAAAGGAAATCAATACTGCACTTTTCAGGAGAGGCCTAAATGCACATGCAGAGAGAAAATAACATAACACTGGAAAATCATTCCCCAAAGTGAAAATGATTGGATTTAATTGTCTATTGAACTGAATCAATTAACATGGTTATGAATAGCTTCACAAAGCAAACCAAATATTCAAGTGTTACGTGAAAACACCTGAGAAAGTGAAAGTAAGACAAGGGGACTAAGCGATTATGATTTCCAGGTTGTCATTGAATATGCTCAAATTCTATCACTTCCTATTATTGTTACAAAGAAATGTCATGCTACTGGATTAATGATATGCTATTTTCCTTTTCTCATTACAATCTTTGTCAAAAGAATAAGGTATCTGGAATACAAATGCCTTATTTGTACTGAAAATTACTGCACAGGGAGCCATTGTTTTGACTCTTCCTGTAATTGGATTAGCTGGACATTCCTGTTTTTTCCATTTGAAGTCACACACGCCTCAGAGATGTACAGACCAGACAATCAAAATGTATACCAGTAGAAAGGCTAGAATAACAAGTCAAATTATTTTGTGCCTAAAGGAAGTATTAGAAGAAAAACTTAATTGCATATCATGGAAGTTGTCAGCAAGAACAGGTAATTATGTGACATGAATCTAACTTCAGGACAATGACTCTAATAAAATGGGCAATGGAGTGCAATTAGTATTCTATTCATATTGTTAACACTGCAATAACCTGCAGTTGTCAAATCAAAACTTATTTAAAGAATATCAAGATACTGATCAGATTACTGTGTTTTCAAACTTACTCTGCCAAATGTCAAGTTTACCCATCTCAGCATCAAGTGATCCTATTATTGTTTCTTAGATCAAGTGAGAACTATAAATATAGTGAGGTCACAAGATTAAGTGAAAACAATGACTATGGCTAATTATCTAGCCGGCCACTGATTTAAAGCTGATAGGACTCAGTGTGCTCTTTCCCTAAACCTGCAATATTATTATACCCTGTGTTCTTATTAAGTCTGAAAATTTGCAATTAGAAAAACTTGGAGAATGATCAAAAGAATTTCTCATACCTGCCAGGCCAATGCTAAAGAAAAACTGTAGAAGTAAAATCCAAGGAAAACTCAAACAATAGACACCTACCTATCTGGTAGTTACTGATTACAGATATAGATTTGTAAAAATTCTATTCCGCAATATACCTACAACTTAATAGGTTACACAAAAACTTAAAAGGCACTCTTTCTTATTTTGGCAACAGTTACTTTTATGGATAAAGTATGAGTTGAAGCATATCACGCACAGCTCCCACCATTCCAGACAGAAAGGACTACCAAAGACAGCAGTCAAGACTTCCAGAAGAACCCCTTACTAGATCTATCCACAAAAGAAGTTAATTTGTGTGCCACTTTATTTTGACTGTATAAATATTATTCCTAGAAACAATAGTAATTTTAAAAATACTGACTGGCATACAGGTACTGGGTTTTTTGGCCACTGATTTCAGTAGGCTCCAGAGACTACAAATATTTCAGTATTTTTACAACTTCCGAATCCCTGGAAAACAAACAATTTTAACATACGTAAGGAGATGTGCCTCTAGTTTAATAAATGTGCACCAAATACAATTACAAACAAGATATTTTTAAAACTTTACACTCCCAAAGTTTGTTTGAATTCAGCAATAAATATGTACTGTGCACCCAGAAATACACAGATGTTTTCTTGGAATCATTCCCTAAGATTAAAGTTACCAACAAAAATGTAAACTCATTCTTACCTATAGCATAATGGCTATTCTAGCACTGTTACACAATTCCTGCAAACCAAATTCATTCTTAATGCTATTTCAACTTGGAAAATAACATTGCAGGATTCCCAAACATATTTTTCCTTCGAAGTGTTGCTACAATAGTGTTATTTTTTTAATTAAACACTAAACCAATACGTAGAGAACTTCAAAATAAAAGAACAAATAAAGAGGTAACAAAAAGCAAACAGTTTTTCTTCATTCATGTCATAGGTGCTTCTGAAAGTTGGGATTTGGGAGACGACTACACACATTCTCATACAGCATATCAAATAATTAAAGGAAGTATGATATAATTAGACAGACACATTTTATAAACTAAAATACGTAAGAAAATATCACAGAGCATCCTATAATGTTTAAGTTCATACAATACCTTTTTAGAAGGGAGACATTTTTATAAACTGAAATAGAAATCCCAAATGATTCCTAAGCCAGAAAGATGTGTCTGCACTAGCTGGTATTCTGCCCCCTCAACTTGTAAAATACTTGGCACATAAAGGCATGCTAAAATGCACTAAATCTATTTTCCTACTGATTTTACAGAAATATTACAAAACCACAAAAATTCACGTAAAAGGTCAAAAGTGCAGACATTGGTAGCAAACACATATCCCTATCCCTATTTCTCAGAAGAGAAAGCACACTCCCATGCATGTTAAAATTCTACATTAAATTTATATTCCACCTGTAAAAATGTCCTCATTAAGTTGCAGCTGAATATGTTGCTCTTCACTTCCCATTCTAAAAGGGCTCCTGTGTGTTGTCATGTGCCAAGTATGACTACACTCTGCCCCACAAAGCAGCTTTCCAGGAGCAGCTAAAATTCTTCTGGTGTGTTTGTACTAGATTCCCAGTGGATTACACTCTATAAATGATAAATAATATTTTTTTTTATTACTAATAGTATTTACTTACACCAGGAAGCTTCTCCACTTGGCTCTGCTAAAGTGCCTCAATCCTACAATACCACATTCTTCCAGTGCCAATCAGCATGTGGGGGAGCTGGGCGGAGCAGCCAATGGTGACTCCACTCTGCTGACTTCGCATGCAGCTTCCCCCCACCGATACCACTGCCAATGACGGCGGAAGCTTCTTCAGGTCCAGGGCATGTGGGATCAGAGTGGGGGTGGGGCCATGCATGGGCTTATTTGCCCTTGACCCGCACCCTGCTCGGGTCGGCTTTGAATATAGTACAGTATACTCTACTATCAACAGTCATAAGCAGATGTTGCAAAAGTAGGAATTTAATTAAGCAATAAGGAGCAAAGACTGAAGATAAGTATACGGTCCTATTAAAATATACCAAAACTAAGAGGAACAGACAAACTACTAGGTTGCTTCATCTGGGAGTGGCTGAGTATATACTGCATTTAAATGAACGGTTCATTCAAAGCAGCTTCAATGCATTGTGTATTTGCAAATATTAATAGGCCCCTGACAAATGTGGGAAAAAAAAAGCCCCAGCACATTACCAGAAAAGGAACCACATCAGTTTGACCCAGCTTGCCCAACATCAGGTATAGATCTCGCGCTTCAGCAGGACTTTTGATTCAATCAGCTATTAGATAAAAGCACCAAAAAGCCCCACTGAAGTGCACAATCTCTACAGATGCTGGGTGAGCCAGGTGAAACTGATGCGGTTCCTCTTCTGGGTATGTGCTGTGCAGGGGCATGCCGAGCTGGAAGTAAAGTGCCATATTTTATTTTTCCCCACATCTGTCAGCAGCCAAAATGTTCAAAGTAAAACAAAGTCATAGTATATGTATGCCCAAGATGCACTGACCCCAGTATTCTGGGTCTGACAATTACCAGCAACAGATGCTTTGCAGAAAAATGCAAGAAGCTCTCAGTTGGCAGATGTGGCATAATTGGCCCTGTTTCATGATATCCTACTAATCCCCAGTATTTTTCAGCACTGAACCAGCTCAACAGCCCAATGACATTTAAAATAAACACTGAAACTAATAGCCTGACTGTACTATTTATTTATATTATTTTTACTTTCATTTGAGGCAATTTAATTTATTTTTTTAATTGGAAACATGTCACTGGCCAGAACATTTTACACTGGAAAGACCAAGCCAAAGCAAGTCATTTTCACTTTAATGAACACAGATACAACTGTATGATTCCAATTAACATTAGCAGGAGGCACAAGGTGAAGACAGTGCTGAAAATCTACCCTACCAGCTGTTGTAAGGAAAAATACAACTGCATTTTAGTTCAGAGCTTCTAGTCTCTGTAAGTGCCACAGTGTCCAAGACGGAATATTTTGTATTTATAATAAATGTTTACATTGCCACATACTGTATTTGATTTTAGTCATTTTATTGAAAATATCCCTCTAGCAGAGGCATAACAGCCAGAGTTGGTGCACAATGCAAACCTTGCAAGACAGCGGGGTGAGCAGCAGTGTTACCCATTCCAGAAACTCATGAATAGTTCCCAGTTGAGCTGCCACTGCCTCTGCCCCATGCTCTTCCCATCTGGCTGTTACTCTCAAAGCAGAAGCAGCAACAACAGCATCAACTGCCAGGGCTGTTCTGGAGTTCCAGGCTGCTTGGGGCACAGACTCTGCAGGGAAAGGCGGGCAAATTTGGTGGCCCTCCTAACTTGGCACCCAAGACAGGTGCCCCTCTTGCCCAAACCAAGTTATGCTAGAGCTGTCTAGTGCTTTTAAAAGTCTTATTTGAGGGTTAATGGAAAATACTGTGAAAAGGAAATTAATTATTTATGTAAGAATTTGAAGCCTAGAATATAATTTTCCCTAGGTTTCTAAGCTCTGACCTATCAAATGAGAGATAGGTATCACAAATTAGTTTAATGAGTGATTCCTTGAGAAGCATTGCTATAAGCATTTAACGTCTGCTTACCTGAGCAGTCCCACTGACTTCACATGCAAGTGAATGGAAGATCAGACCTAGATTTTAGAATGTCCAAAAAAAACTACTTATGGAGCCAACAGTGCCAAAGAAGGAAAAAAAGGAACTGGGCAGGTTCTTTTTTGGAAAAAGGTTGAATGTATTGGACATGAGTTTTTAAGTTCTGTTTGAGAAATAAGATGTTTTACTGATGAATAATCTCTAACTCATGTTGATCTAAACAATCAGATCTGTGACCAAATTAACACAGAGACCCTTGTGAGTTGTTAAAAGAATATTAACCTCAAATAAGAATTTTTTTCTTGCTATTAAAGACACAATGGGCACATCTACACAAGATGTTTACTGCAGAGCTGCCTAATTAACTCCATAGTAAAGTCTGTGCATCCACACATATGGCCCAATTGGGTCACAGTAAACTAATAAATGCTGCCATAGGTTAGTACTTGGAAATGCAGGTACTATCCTGCGGTGGCATTATTTACTGAGCAGCAAAACACATGTAGATGCTAAGAGCACCGTCTGGGGCACAAGGGTGCTTTAGTTCAGCAGTTGCCTGCCAGCTATTTCCGCACTGGAGCACCCTCAAGCCCCAGCCAGCCTGTCCCCAGTACATTGAGCCAGGTCGGAACAGTCCCAGACTGGCAGCTTGACCCCCTGGGCCCCCTGTCAGCCAGGACTGCACCAACCTGGCTCAACATGCTGTAGTCCTGGGCACACTTGTAAACATGGCACCGGAAAGCAATGAACTCTAGTGTGACATGTACCAGAATTTATTGCTTCACATTAATTGTACTTTTAGGTGTACTCAGTATAGAGTTAATACATCCAAAGTAACTTCAAAGGATAAAGAGCTATGAGATACTCAGGCCACCTTTTCCCTACAGCTGCAGCAGCAAATTTCTGTTTCTGACTTGGACACAGTTACAGAATATCTGCATTGTTGCCAGTTGTCTTATTTTATTACCACAGTCAGGATCTTGAGGCTGTGACATATCCCACCAATTCTGCTCACAGAGTTCCTTTGGCTTTGAATGATACAGAGATTCATGCATGTGTATGTGCTTTTAACCAAACCAAACAGACCCATCATCTTAGTCATAAAAGATATTAACAATTAAAGACTTACATTGAAAAAGAAAAAAAAGTTTGAGGTAATAGAAGAAAAAGGCTACAGAAAAAGGGATCTTATTCCCTTCCCCGCCCCTGTCCCCTTCCATGGTGCTGCTTTGCTTCTGGCTATCAGCTTCAGAGGCAGAGAATGAATTTTAACGAATTCTCTTTCTCCATAACAGTTCCCCAACTTGTGACTACAACGCTCGCGCAACAAAAATTAGGGACGTACAGGTGTTCTATATCAGGTCAAATATTTATTGGAATAGAGAAGCCTGCAGCACAAACATTTTTATCATTCATGGTATATCGAAAAGTGGTGAGTAAGGTAACTATTGGGAGCCTAGAAAGCATTTGTAATTTTATGTTTGTCTTACACAAGGAAGGGAGGTTTGTGCATACCCAGGCACACAAGCCCTAGTCCAAACCTGGCCTTTGATTCCATAATTCTCATCCTGACATCAGCAATTGGAAACGAGAAGCTGGAAGCAAAAAATAATATAGAACTAAATAGCAGCAGATTATTATTGTATCAAAATCCCAAATTATCTCATCTGAAATGAACAATATGAATAATAATGGATTTTTCATTTTGCCTATAGACCTTCCTCATTCCCCAGCTGCTCATGAGGCAAGACTGGAGTTCACCTCAAATAAAAATGCCATTTTATAGCCTGCTGGTTCTATTCTGCTTGTTTTTAAAAAAAAAAACATGCAAAAAAGTTTTCAAATGCCTGCTAAGATATCACCCTGTTCCTGTAACATAAGTTTACGCAGTGCATATTACCATGACTCTACGGTTGCTTAATAAATGGCTGTGTGGGGAAGACACTAAAAGCATGTCAAACACTGTGGGGCAGTGTGCTCCAACCAGCATGAGCCTGGGCCATCCACCTGCTGCTAGATACACGTCTCAACCCATAACTACAGTGAAGATGCTTCATATCAAGACACATCAAGGACTGAAATCTCAAGAGTAACCAGAGAGACCTACCTTGGAACACCTTCACTGGTCTATTTCCAGGTTTGGAGAGTATAAGCAGGAGCAGATGTTTGAGGCATGACTAATGAACAAATATCAGAGGCATGATGCTACCACAGTGTACGCATGCCCTAGGGAGGAACAGGGAATATTAAGCTTCTCACTTCTTGGCCAGTGCTTGAAACAGCTCAAGTTTTACTGGCTATCTTAACCACAAGAAGTTGAGGGACTCAACAGCAGCCCCCGGATTACTGCCCCACCTGGCTCCATACCCCGCCAGCTCCTGCAGCCCCCCCCAAGTGGCTGCCCCACCCAGCCCCACCCCCTCGCCTGCTCCCCCAGGCCTCCCCCAATGGCTGCTCTGCCCAGTCCCATCCCCTGCTTGCACCACCAGCCCCCCAATGGCTGCCCCTCCCCAACACCCCAGCCTCCACACTTTGAAAAAAAAAAAGCCTCCACTCATCGGCAGTAGCAGGGGCTCTAGGGCCTCCTGCTATCAGAGTGTCTCTGTGGAGGACCCATCTTCTAGTTGCCTCCAGCACCGTGCCCTGCCCAGCTTTTTTCTGCTGCAGTTTTTTTTGACCCCTGGATATCCATGGGTCTAATTTTGCCCAGTTTTGCCCAAATTTGCAGTGCAGGAAACAGTTTCTCATTCCCATATGTGCTTCTTGCAGCATCTTAAAGGGCTTTAAGATGCTGCAAGACACATGGGCACGCTCATCTGGATGCCCCCATGGGGTCTAAAGAGCAATGCCAAGAGACAAGCCAGGATCAGAAGCAAAAAGAAGCCAGATAAGCCCTTAAGCACCAGGAATAGCAGAGGGAGAGAAGCCAGCTGAAATGTCAGGTGTCACAGGAACAAGAGGAACATGGAGACCAACTGAGCACCAGAAGCAAGGCATGTGTATGTTGACTGGCCTGATTCCCACAGCCAAAAGAGGGTAATTCCACAGTTTTCCCAGGCACAGCTGTGGAGACTAGCTCACCAGCCATTACGTCATTGGCCCAACCTGGTGTAGACTATAGCCCAAACCGACTATGAGCTCACCCTGAGACCCTAACAGATCTAAGTCAAGAAAATGCAGTATCAGATCCATGCCTTTATGGAGTTATGAAGGAAAGGAATTACTTTCCCAGCCTTAAAAATCATCAGTTAGGTCATGCAAGGCATATTGACAAGGCATTTTGGAGAAATCTGTTCCATCACTGGTACACTATAACTGTCCCTGGATAAAGAAATTTATTTTTGATTACCTTTTCTCATGAGCTCTACAGTTTTATAAACACATCTAAATAGAAGAAGGTATCTTATTAGCATTACAGAACATTATGAAGCAAAATCTCAAACATTTGTGATAGTGGATAATAGTAGAGCATAAACCTGAGGGCCTTGTTACTAGGCGTGTGCGAAGCAGCTAGTATTCACTTTGGATTTCGCTGATTCAGGGGACAGTGATTCGATTTGGTGATTCGAATCACTGTCCCAAATCAGTTCGGCTGAATCTGATTCAGAGATTTGGCTGCTGCCAAATCCCCGAATGTCCAAATCACGCAGGCCAATCCCCCACCCACTCTCCTAGCCCAGCAATGGCTGCCCAGCCTGCCCCAGCTCCCAGGTCTTTAAAAAAAAAAAAAAATGGAATATCCATATCTACATCACTCATTTTACAC
>NW_017728995.1:2625594-2655905 GCF_001723915.1 Gavialis gangeticus | reverse complement strand
TGGCTGGGGGGAGCAGGCAGGGGTCAGGGGGGCTGGCAGGGGTCCTCCCATGGTCCCCCTCCCCCCTTGCTCAGTCTCCCTCCCCCTCCCCTATTTACCAGCTCTGAGTCTGGCTGCAGTTCCCTGCTGAAGCCACTGGGTACTGTCCGAATCATCAAAGCTCTCCGAATCTTTTCCAAAGATTCGGAGAGCTTTGAATTGATTCGGACCTTTTAAGTGGTCCCGTGATTCAGTTCAGATTCAGAGATTCTGCCACCAAATCAGGCCAAATCTCCTCCGACTCTAATCTCCACCTGAAGCTTCGCACAGGCCTACTTGTTACATGGTAATTTTGGGTGGCTCCAGGAGCTTTTAACCCCTGGATTGTCTGCACATTAACACCTTAACGTAGTTTAAAGCACTCATTATGCGATTCAAATTTATGCCACTCCAGGGCAGGATTATCTCTTGATATCCTGCCACCCAACTCAGCTCCTGTTCCATTAAAGTAAGGCCACTCTGCACCAATGTGCCACTCAAATTGAAGGCATAACTGCTCCAAACTAGCAATAAGCCAATCAACACTTGCACGGCTAACAAATGTAAGTGCAACAAGACCCTGAGAAACATGTTGCACTGAAACCATATCACTTGAGAATTGTCTGAAGTCACATCTAGCCAGTTGTAGACTCGTATCTGGCAGTTGGCCTGTAATTATGATGTACCACCTAATGAAGTGAGTATGTGCCAAAAAAAAGGGGAGGCATACTGGAAAGCAAGTACAATGATAGCACCAATCACTCCATATTACTGTTCATGTTTAATGCAGTTTCTTGCTTATGCCTACTGGTTTTCTGTTAACTGCTGTGTGTAGGCTACATATCTGGATGGCCGTAACCAGCTCCACTGATCTGTTTCTACTTATGGCTGATGTATGCCTGGGAGCCACCTGAACTATCTTCTGAGCTTTTATCCTTTAAAATATCCTGTGCAATCAGAAATATTTTTTAGACAGAACCAACACCTGGGACATGCAATTTTTTCTCTACATTTTTGTTTCATTGTAGTTCCTATAGCAATAACTGTGTCACTCTGATTGTTGATTATTGTTTAAGACAATTTAAGTTTTGAAATTCATTGCTTCAACACACCGTGGCTCAGTTAGTCCAGGATAACAGATCGTACTAAGAATTTACTTTAAAACAGTCCACCAGTACACAACATTCATGTAATCTCAACATCACCAAGTTCTCATTTCCAACACAGACCATTTTGTTGGCAAACAAAGGCAAGTTGTGGTCTTACTCTGCAGGCAGTCCTTCTTGTAGCCACCTTTTATCAGTCACTACCCTGATAAAAACCATGTTACCTTAATGTCACATTCATTATTTTTATAACAAGGTCCATATAGATTCATATAGTATACAGATTTGCTATTTACTTATTGAAATGCGCTACCACCTGGAAGGCTATGTATGTGAATCAAATTTAATTAAAAGCAGTCTTGAAAGAAATATCTAAAAGATAAATTAGTGCTGCTAGAATTATTCAAGACATTCCTATTGATAAAGTAACATCATTTGTAATCTAAAAACAAGCTGTTTTCAAACAACCAACAGAATTTTAACACCCTGCACACAGAAAAGAAATATAAATCTTTGGAAGCCTCTGGCACTATTCATGTATTTAAAGTAAGCTTGTCTCAGGTGCTCTGACTCAGGATTTTTTATAAAAGCTTTATTGTTCTGTTTCACACTGTATGGATGAAGGAGACACATCTAGCTTCCTTCTGCTCAGACAACACTGCAAAACAGATGTACACCATTTTCTTCAAGAGAGGGCTCTGCTGAACAGATTGACAAGGTGTGAGTCCATATGCTCATTCAAGCACCTCAGCTGTGTAATATTTCATCCCTCAAGCAAGGACACATTTCATGATTCTTTATTGAACACTGAAAACTCTCCAGTGTTGTCAATTAATGTTCTTCACATTCCAGCCCATTTTTAGAAAGGTCATGCCACACCTTAGAGGGAGTATCTGCAAAACTGTGTCCAAAATATTTTTGTGCTTACCACTGTCTCTTCCTGCTAAGTTTATCAGATTTTTCTATGAGTTTTTGAAGGAAACTCTCTGAATTTGCCTAATTAAAAAATGCGCCCCCCCTCCAAATACAACTGTGGAATCTATAAAAACTAAACAGTGTAGTAAAGGAAGCTGGGAAAAATCAAATTTGCACTTGGTTTTGTTCTCACTCTCAACTCACAAAAAATGCAATTTGAAGATTATAGTATGCCTACTGTCAAATAGAGCCACTGAATAGTCTTAACAAGAATCTGAACAGATTTAACAAGAACAAAGCAGGTTCAATACATATCTCAACAGTGCAAGATTTTGAGAATCGGAATACTAAACAATTAAAACACACACATATACAAACTGTACTAAGTACTGATTCTGCCAACTACAATACCAACCAACAGTAGCCAAAAGAAAGTTTAAATTCTTCTCCCTCAGTCTTCAATTATCTATTATATATGAGAAAATAAATCTATGTTTCTTCATTCAACTGAAGCCTATTAAAGATACATTTTCTAATTAATATATGCTAGGAAACCTGTAACAGAAGGGCTTGATCCACCATCCCTAAAAGTCAATGTGAGCCTTTCTTCTAATCATATGTAAGGTCTGAAGGCAATTCCCTTCCCTGATTTGTTGGTGGAGAGGTGATTTATTTTTTTAGGTCAGCCTGACTTTGCCTAAGGTCTAAGCATTGCAAGAGTTGCCATACAAAGCCATGATTAAATGATGTTTTAATGAAAAAGTCTAAGTAACAAAGCCAAGAATGCTGAATAGACTCTAGCAAATTCTTCCAAATACAGAAAGATTTTCTTGAAGCTTCAAATAATCATAGACAAAACACTACTCTTTACTTATATGTAAATCATGTATTTATCAGTATCTGTGGTTGTTAGGGCGTTTGTCCCTGGAAACAGAATGGCATGAGTATAGTGGTACCCTGCTTGAAATAGCATGTACAGACAGTCCTCGGACTTACAACATAATCGGTTCCTGAAAACTACGTCTTAAGTCAAAAAGTTGTAACTCGGAACCAACTTTCTCATTAAAAACAATGTAATAAAATGTGGGTTGGTTCCTGAACCAAGGCTCAATACCCTATTTTCACCAAAAATACCCCAGAATTTTGTACTCGATCAATTATAGATGAGTAATATAGCTATATGGATGTATTTATATTGTAAATAGTAATCATATTGATTTGGAAGGACTTCTTTGAGGTGACTGCTGGACTTTTTGAAAGGCTCTTGGTTGGACTTTTTGAAGGGTTCTTGGCTGGACTCTTCTCAGGAGTCCTGGCTGCAAGTTTTTCTGGAGTCTTGTCTGCTTTCTTAAAGACAGTGTCCAAGGAAGTTTGGACAGATGTTCTCCAGGGAGATGAGCGATGCAACAAATTTGTTCACTAGCATGGCATCGCATCGGATAAACCATCATAAAGTCGAAATTGACGTCATGAAGCTGAAACAGGGTGTCAATTTATAAACGCTGTAAGTGTGAAACATTGTAAGTCAAAACATTGTAAGTCAAGAACTGCCTGTATAGGTTTCAGAATGAGCCAATGTCATCAGATAACTGTCAAGCAGCTCATCAATGAAGAGGACTTTCTAAACAGCATTTAGATGTTTGTAGGCCATACTTAAATTTTTAAGAGAACTATTAAATCCTGGGAGAGCAGTTTATCCAGTCCTAATTACTGTTGCCATGAGCTTAGCAATTTACTTGGAAAACTTGACAAATCTGCCTGGTTCACTGAGCTTCTGAAGCTTGACTAACTCTCTAAGGTATCCATGGGAAAAATGGAATTTAAAGGTTTTAGAAGCCTGTGATGCATCTAGACCCAATTAATAAAGCAACTTTCTTTCCCCTTAAAGCAATTTATTCAGGTAATAAAAGAAATGCTTTTCTCCCTTAGAAAAGGGTGTAGGTGTCACTTTCTGTATTGTTTTAGAGCAAAAACAATGCTATTGTAATACTCAAAGCTCAAGTTATTTATACCCCAGGATATTGAATACACTTTTCTGTATTCATCTTTCTCCACCTTCACAAAATATTCCATACAAAATGCATAAATCAGTTTCAAACATGATTTTCATGAAAACTACACAAGTGGAAGAAATGGGACGCATTCCCCCAAATGAAAGCCCAATTTAAGTTATGTTATGCTAATTAATTTTGAGATTAAGTTTCCTGGTGGAAAAAGCAGTTCCAGGTCTGCACCAGAAGGAAGATCGTAATTGCTGCAGGGGACCAGCTGCCTCAGTTCTCCTGTTTTAACTTACATTGAGATATCCCCTACTTTTTCGCAAAAGCTAGCCCATGGAGTGAGGAGAATGGGAAGCTATCAAAACATACTTCATAAGCTACCAGAGGTAGATGCAGTGAAAGAGGCAGGAGGAAAAACTGGATCTTTTTTCTTCAGCCTTCTACTATTGCAGGTTACCTTTTCTATCCCTCTTTCCCTCTTCTTCAACCAGGAAGGGTAAGCTTTATTCATCACAGAAAGATACAAAACATTAATAGATTGTTCATTAGATCCCACAGAGTAAAAACCATGTACCATTTCTCAAATGTCTTTGAAAAGTTGTATGTACAGCTAGTATGTACAAATGTCGCCTAAACCCTAAATGCAATGAATTCTAAAGGGTGAATTTACACACTGCACTTAGACCATACTAAATCTGTGGTGTGTTAAGCAGTGTTAAAGTTAGAATGTATGGTGAGCAGTTGCACATTAAGGGATAGTACCAGTTTTTTCCTGCACAGCTCTGACTTGCCACTAGAGGGCTGGCAAACAAGGGCATGACTGGGCTTTATCTCTGTTCTGGGTGTGGAAGGGGGGTGGAAGTGGTACATCTTGGGATGCTGGAGGACTGCAAAGTGCTTGTTTTTTTCTCTGTGAAGCAGACTAGAGTTATCCTCACATAAGCTAGGTAGCACGTCCCAGAGTTAACTCTTGCCTGAAGTGGCATAAACTTTGAGATGCTCAGAGAGCACACAGCAAGAGTTATTGAGCTTTAACGTGCAGACTCATATTTTAAGTGCCCTTAGTATGGTCTAAGTATAATGTGTAACTTCACCCAAACCATATAACTTCCATGCTGGAGTCTTCAGGCATGGCTTCCAGATTCAGAGATAACCCCATGAGATCTTTTTTTGTTGCTGCTGTTTTTTGGGGGAAGAGGAGGGAGGAAGGGGTCTGAATTTTTTCTTTTTGTATATTACCGTATTCATGTTGTGCCAAACTGTTTACAGATCCTTCTGTGCAAATTCCAACCAGCAGCATGGATTTACTCTATTCTTCACATAGTTGGTTCATAACAATATTTGCATTAATGCATTTTATAACAGAGAAGTATATTCCATGCCTATAAATTTATAGGTATAAATATACATCCATATATGTATGCATATCGATATGCATAACCATTTATATATGTTAATAAACCAACTCTGCACTGAAATCAAATTAAGGGAGAGAGTCCGCTTCAGGAATTTAAGGCAAAATTCCATACATGGATGCTATATATATCCAAAATAACCCCAAAAACAAGCATAAGAACCCCACAAAATTTAGAATTAATTTTAACTTAAGAAATACATTGTTACTGTAGGGAAATACTGTTAAGACACCCAAACAGTGTGTCTCTGTCCCTTATTAATGCCAGATAATACTTTAATTACAACTAAAACAGCATAAAGTTTGTAATCATGACTTCATGTATTTTCAATAAAAGTGTAGGTTAGGAAAGATGCTGATAATAGTGAGGCCCTTGAGGACTAGAGATAACAGTCATCTTTGTTAAAGCAGTCACAGGCCAATGAGAGGTGATGCCTATTTTGAAAAAGTCAGTTCTCTCTCTTTTTTAGTAGACCATTATTCTCCATTCTATTACAGGACAAATTTTCAGATACAAAGAATAATGGGAAATAATTGCCACTAATTCTAATTAAATATTTTTTTAAAAATTAGCCTAAACAGACGTTTTAACTGAACTGGAAATTGAAGACCTTCTTTATGCCATTATTAAAACCTTAGGCACAAACAGAAGTCTGTAAAACTAAAGCTAAATGAGCTTAAAAACTCATTTTAATTAATGTTAACTTGCAAAATAATTAACAGATATTATTGTATAGTCTCAAAAATTGTTTTATACTCAAAAAGCAAGAGCTATAATTTTAAGGATGTAACCCTAGATTTTATCTGTACAAAGCGGCTTATTTTCTTGCTTTATGTGAAAAACTTAGCTCAGCCTTTAATCTATAATGTATAGACACACACAAAACTACGCAGTACAAGAAAAATACGCAAGATATTTGAAAAACACAATGGACTCGAAACTTAGAATGCACAGCTTTCAGGGGAAGAGACATTCTCTCAGGACATAATATCATGATCCTTGTGAAATTTTGCCTACTTCTACAAAATTATATTTGTTTGCCCAATGACCTGTATAAAAGAATCCATAAAACTCATTCTAATTAATACAGGAATTGAACTATCATCCATTTATAAGACCAATGAGGGCTTCATTGATTTATCCAGTGTTAAAAGTTAATTCAAGTAGGGTTTGAGATGAGTAGGGTTTGAACTATTCTAGAGTCTGAAGTTTAATTCTGTACTGTGAAACAGAGACATCAGACACTTTAATCCCATTATGTTCTAAGACGACCATGTAGCCTGTATTTTACGTAGCTGTAGATATATCATGGATCTTGCTAGTTTCAGATAGAAAATCATTATGAACTACTTTATGGCATGAATGTGTGAGGTGCTGAGCACTCTGGCTAGCCACTTAAGCTTTTGATTAACTTTAAACGAGTGAGTAATAGAACTCTATTCATATGATTACCGTTACGCAGCATGCGCGCGCGCGCGCACGCGCACACACAGACACACACACGTTGGCTAGAGAGACTAGAACGGATAGAATGTTGCAGGATCAAGCCTACAATATCTGATTACTCTCATAATTGCATTCATTCTCTGAGCTGCAAATTTAGAGGGAAAAGCTCCCATTAACTTCATAGAGATCAGGCTTAGGTACAGAGTCTAAAATGAACTATATTCTTTTTGGAGTCATACTAACTTACACTGAAGCCGAGAATATAATGCTGAGGCTAGTAAGAGCTTGCCTTAAGACCAAGACATCAAGATCTGGCCATGCAGACAGACTTTATGAATTTCAAAACCTGTCCTAATTTTAAAAAACTTGATGGCTAGACTCTGCTCTCAGCTGGACACAATAATTCTTACTTATACCAAACTTGCACATATGTTTGATTAACGAAATGATTTTGCCCTTTATTAAATACATCTAGAGTATGTTCTGAATCAGTTAATCTTCCTGTACAACCAGTGCTGACCAACGGAATACATGATCAGCTCGAGAAGTCAAGGCATGTTATTTATAACATTTTATTTTCCTTATAGAAAAATATTCATTCCGATGCATATTTTGTTTCACCAGATGATCTATGACTGTCTTGTGACTTATTACATTGTTATCATTACAAAGCTTAACAAACAGTGCTGCTAAGCCTATTAATCTACTAAAACATGAAGTCTAAATCTTGGAAACACAACATCTTACTACAAGATATATAAAATGTGGCATAGCAAGATAAAAAGAAAAATTCAATGTGTTCTGTTAAATATTTATTGCATGAAACTACAACAGTAACTGACACACTTTTCATCAGAACTTAACTATAAACATAATGTTAATAATGGGAACATATTTGAAAAAAAATCCTTGAATGACAGACAAAGTATTCAAACACGGCCAACAAAAAATATGAAACTATTAAAATATTAAATAAATTCAGAAACTGAAACCGTCTGTAAACCTAGGTGAAGAAACAAGTTTCCTGTATGCATTAACAAACTAATATAAGGACCCAGTGCAACATCTGAGGGCTATCAGAATTAATGCATTTCTTCCATTGTAAAATGATATCAAATGTAGGTTTTAGGCTTTAAAATACTTATTTCTTTTTACAGCATTGAAATTGCATTATAAATACAAAATTATTTTCAGCTCTTGCACTATGGGCAGCCCAGAGTAACATTCTAAAGAAATGTTGTTATTAAGGTCACTTGCCAAATCTGGAGATTATGCACACACACACACACGCCTACAAATCTCAAAGGATCAGATTCCAAGATACAAAATTCCCCTCAGGTACTATGAAGAGGGAACAGAACCCAAGCTGAACTCTTCTGGATATGGATAAACAGACATTTGGATTAGCTTCAAAGCCAGGTACAGACATTACTCTTTAACAGTATAAGTGATGAGAAACTGGTCTCTACCTGTAACAGAACAGAAGTTCAGCACACACAGACAGGTTTAAAAATGGCTGAACCCAGTCTAAGATTTGCCCCTCCCACCAAAGGGGGAATGTGTGTTCTGTTCACTACCAATGTAAACTACGCTGCTTACAGAAAACTACACAATTTAGACCAATTTCGCCTTGGGCTTCTTGAATGTCGGTACCTTTTCAAATGCATACTAGGGCTGTGCAAGGCTTTGGACCGTGCTTCAGATCCGGAGAAGATTCAGACGCTTCAGGCACTGAAGCAGCACATCTGAATCGAAACACTGCCTTCTTCAGGGTTTCCATAGCAGTTGGGAGCTTCCGAACCGCTTTGGAAAAGCTTCAGAGCTGCTTTGGAGATGCAGCCATAGGGTATAATTGGGAATCAATGAAATATCTATAACTTTGTTGTTTTTTCTGATTTGGATGAAACTTGCAGGGGCAGTAGCCTCTGCTGACAGCATGAAGCCTCAAGAAGTTTCAAGAAGATAGGTGCAGGGGTTGGGGGACTGCACCCCAATTCTTGAAAGCCAAACTCATGTCACATGCATGTGTTACACCACAGGGGGGTGAAAACTGCAGAGGTCCCAAAGCCCAGAACCCCTGCATCTATCTCCTTGACAGCTCGCAGGTTTCATGGCTGCAGCAGGGGCTAGCAGACCTGCAGCTTTCACCCCTCTGTGCCTTAACACACACAGTGTCACCTGTGTCACGAGTTTTGCTTGAGGTGCAGGGGTGGTGGTCCCTGCGGAGGCCACAAAGCCGGCCAAGTTTCAAGGAGGTAAGTGCAGGGGTTTGGGAGAATCATCTGTAGAAGACTGCTCAGATATCCTAATAGATACACCATTACTTCAGCTAGCATTAGCTCTCTAGAAGTTCTCTCCACATTTGTGACTACAGTGTTGTAGCTGTACCTACAAAGCAAGGCTACCAGGGGAGATAAAAGGTGAAAGGACTGAGGCAGGGGAACTGTACCCTTCCACATGACTGATTACCTAAAAATAAACTTACTTGAGAAAGGAAGTCACAACCCTGTCTACTCTTTAGCCTGACAACCTCAGTCATTTTTGGTCACTTTGTCCCTACTTCCTCAGGTTTTGTTGTGGTAAGCCCCAAATTAATCTTAAGGTACAGTGAAGTTACTCAAATTCCTAATGCGACAGGTATGAAATTGCTAATGATGCTTTGAATTAATACCAGAAAGCAAATGCCCAACTTAAAATAGAATGTTGTTTTTCTAAATGCAGTTTATGTACTGATACTGTGTAGCACCCCCCGTGTGTGTGTGTGTGTGTGTGTGTGTGTGTGTGTGTGTGTATACACACACACGTGTGAATTATTGCATTTATGTGCTGTAAACTATGACCTTTATTTTTTGTCAATGTATTACAAATACAGATCTTCCAGCTTTCTGATATAAAGTCAATGCTAGTGTACAATCTTCTGTTATCATAATGTAATATACCTCCAGAGCTTGCTAATTGGAATATTTTGGGATATAGTAACAGACCATATGTAGACATTTTTTAAATAATTGATCTCAGTGGAAAAGTAATTCTCTTGATATATAACTGGATTTCATCATGAGGTATACCCTGAATTCTTACAAAAAGAATCAGATAAACAGCCATGTGGACTTACAGAAAATATTCACAACTGGCCCAATGGGTATTGACTTTAATAAGAATTGCACCTGCTTAGCACCCTGAACTTTGGGTTTGTTTTATATTTCACATACTGATCTAGCAAGCTGCCCTCTTTTCAGAATATAAATTAAAAATTCAGAACTGCCTTGGAGAAGACCAGAAAGAACATTACCAGCTCTGAGATGGCACATATTTCAAAATGAGTTTTGTCAGTTGACTTGCTATTTAAAAAAACAAAACCTACAAAACAAAAACAACAACAACAAAAGAAGCTCGATTTAGGAGATGCCTGTATGCATTTTACAAATGATAAAAGGAAAAGTTTGACACCAGTATAAAAGCCAGTACTCATTATTCACTGAATTCCATTGTGAAATACCATCAATCAAAATCCTCACCTTTTGAATTTAGAGACTTTTTTAATCACCCAGACATACATTAAAAGTTGCACCATAAACCAAATATAGATATAATGGGTTCTTCTCTCTTTGCTAATCACACAAAACTCATTGACACTAATGGGACTTGCATTTGAATATTGATGGCAGAACAGATTCTAAATGTCACTGAAGATGGCAATAAAAGAACAAACACATACTTATGTTTCTGGTATGTAATCATAGCCCTGCAAAAAGAAATATTGCTTCTCTTGCTTAATTACTCAGAAAAACAACTTTATAATATACATGTACCAAGCAAGTAATCCCTCTGGAGCAAAAAGTGTGGAGGCCAGTTTTTTAAATTACTTCAAGTACAGAGAAGTTCTATCTTCATCCTACTTTTCTCTATAGTACTGGATTTGAACATTGGTAACCCAGGAAAGGGTTATTATTACCTTTAAAAGCTAAATATATGAAAATTCAAGATCTGAACACCTCAGTATATTGCAATCCAACTCCTATAGCTTGGGCTTTGACAATAGCCAGGTGCATATGGGATCATTACAATTTTATTGTGACCTTACTCACAAGAGCAAGAGGTCGCAAGCTTACACTATAGTTCTTAAAGCATATGATACAATAGGGGTAAAAATACACAAATTAAAATTGCATCGAATCTCAAAACCGTCTTGGTAGATATCGTTTCAGTTAGCTCTCTAACAAGCATTACATAGTTATAAAAGTCATATTCTGGGTGGGCAGAAAACAAAGAAAACACTATAATGGAAAGGAGTACTTGACTTTGCCCTGGATTTATCACAATGCTGTGGTCTTTGCTAACAGTAAGAACATTTCTTTAAAGCAATTCTCATACCATTTTCATTAAAATATATACAAGGCAAAGGAAAACACATATTAAGCCTTTAAAGATAATGACTATTTACAACAAGTTCTTTTTTTACACCAATATATGTGACTCTTGATTTTAGTTCTTTTAGGAGAATGATAGTTGTAGCTTTTTTATAGAGTACCTAGGTAGCAATCATACCCTATTCTGGTCATCAAGAGGTGTTAAGGCTCATCCTCGTAATTACAGGAATTTCCTGTGTTATTGCCACCTCAGTATTAAATCCAAAGAAGCAGAACTCAAGAAGCCTATGTAAGCAAATAAAAATAGAGGACAGAACCTGTATGTTGGCTTCTATGCCCTCGCCGAAAGCAAGAAAACATTTATTTCAGTGTCCTCATCATTTCAGTCAATTCTGCACAGTAAATTAAGGACTGCCCATCCTTCAATTCAATGGACTTTTCTTTTCTGGAAAGCTAAACTCTTACGGTAGTCACCCATACTTGCAATCTCATAGGTCAATGCTGCTTCAGCAATTCTCTAACATGAAGTACTCACTTAGCAAGCATGATTTCCAATCTTCTCTAGATCAAGTTAATTTTTTAAAGTATCTAAGTCCTATGGGTCTACAGTGCATATAAGTGCACAGTACTTGGATCTATGGGTCTACAATGCACTAGAAGCATTAATGCAGACTGCTATTGGTAAACCAATAATTTAATCCAATCTAAATTCCAAAGCCTGAAAAGATCTCCTATGAAGAATTCTTGAAGGATGGGTTCCCAGTGAATAACACGATGTGCATGTATGCAAGACCTTCCCTGCAATTTGAGTGTTCATGAAAGGAATGCAAAATGAACAACCCAGCAGCCTAACACTGCCAAGTTACCCAGGGAATATATGACAAAAACAGAAGTAGTGCAAGCTGACTTTGAATGTCTGTCAATGTTGTTATCCTTGTTTTGTAGGGGCCAAATGTGGGGGGGGGCGGAAATTCAGCCTCCTTGATTTCTCAACCTTTGGCCTCTCTACTGCAAGAAGAATAAAAGGTAGGTTGAGGCTTACTGCTAAACCTCAGTGGGCGCATCTACATGTGCATCAATACACTTTTATTAATGTGCATTAAATTTAGTACTACTAATGTGAGGCACTGAATAAATGTACATTAGGCTGATGTAATGTGCAGTACCGAAAACGTACATTTTTAAAGTGATGCTCAATGTGGAGTAACCTATTTTACTGTGCATTAGCATAATTGCATGGTTTTTTACGTGATGCTTTAATGCTCAGTAAAACAGGCTACTGTGCATTAAAGCACACATGTAGACACACCCAGTAATGACAAAGTATACTGTATATTTTTCCTTGATAATTTCCATAGCTAGAAAGCCACTAACAGAACTGGACACTCTCAAATGCTGAAAAGCAAAATGACGAGGGGAACTTTTAGGTACAGAGCATCTGTAATTTACATAAGAATAGGGGCAGAAACTAAATAAAACATTTGCACAAAACTAAAACCAAATTAAACCTGAATTATTTTAAAAGGTTGAAACAACTTATATCTATATATATAGAGAAGTGTATTTGTGTGTATGTATGTACACACACATCCCCATACACACACACACACATACTTTACTGTACAAACTTCAGCTGAAATTTGTGCAGTAAACTGTGTGTGTGTGTGTGTGTGTGTGTATTTATCATATACACAAATGTAGCACACAACCCACACATACACACATACACATACAAACACACACACTTTACTATACAAACTTCAGCTGGAAATGGGAAGGAATAGCATTTACAGATCACTCAGAATTAAGACACACTGAGAATGGTCCAATGAAATTTCCACACAGTGGTTTGGATAAATTCTGAACCCTCTCAATAGTGCATGTGCATCTCCCTAAGGAGAAAAGTGATAAGCACACTTCAGATATGAATGATGCCCTTCTAAATCTTTTTGAGCTCTCTCTCGCATCATTTGTCTGCACTGTGTAAAGTAAAGGAATGGTGACCTCCTTCATGAAGTTACATAATAACTTACTGGATTTCTGTTCAAACATTTTGCTGAGAAGTGGATTCTGCAAGATCCCCTAAACTTTACTGACATGCGTTCGCACAGAAGCAATTTGTAGCATTGTATGTAGATTGTAGTGGCTCAGTAAAGAACTATTTGGCCTTGATTAAGGGGAGCAATTGAATATGGTTATTCTAAATACTGATTACGATTATTTCTGCAATTATAGGATACACAGTTCAGAGGCTTTCTACTGAGCTACATACTGGAGAAGCTAGGACTTCATTTTTCTGGTGAACCAAACATTGTCCCCTATATCTTTACTTTAGGTAGGGTGATAATATTTAATGTATACTAGTCATACGTGTGTTTACTTATAACAACATATTAATATTTTCTATATGATGGGATGGGGAAATCAGATGAAATTTACCCCACAGGGTATGGCCTACAGAAGGTTCTAAATTACAGTCTTTCTAGTATGTGGGGGAGGGCTTTCAAGAGGAATGTTTCTGAACACTGCCCACTCATAGTATAGCTGAGCTCTACCACTCTTATGAAGTTCTATATGAAGAGGATCCAGGAAAATGCAAAGAAAAGGCAGGGATTCTCTCACTACTGTTCACTCAAGTGGGACCACTGAACACAGTTAACTACAGCATTCAGGCTGATATTGCGGAGAAGAACTTTTGAACTGCCCTATCCCTTGCCTTTGGATTAGGAGTCCCCAGTATTTCTGACGTAATACCCTTGTCTTCCCCGCAACATACCTGCCTCTTGACACAAGCCATCAGTCTGAACTCAGTTGTTCTTGACCCTTCTTTGTCAGGTAGATTAAGTCAATCTAATGACAACTTTAATGGACAATTAAACAAATCAGTTCACAATCTGACCCTGTGTAGGTTCCATTTACTCTGGAATAGGAGTAGACACATGAAACAGGTCTTCTGAAGGAACTGAGATGCAGCAAATCTCCTGCCTTTTATGAGTTGTTCATCTCTCCATACCCTGAGATCTCCTTTGGAAAAAGGCATTGTTTTGTTTTCTGTTTTTCTGTCTGCAAAATGCTTAACTTATTGCAGTTCCTACCATAAAAAAAAATCACAAAAACATTTACTTTAGGTGTCATTTGGCTTGAGTATACAGAATTTTTTATTAATTCACAGTAGACATACTATACGAACATACATGTTTTCTTTATAATTTTTTCAAATCTATGAAAAAATTCTTAGAAGGGTTTAGTCATTTTCTTTTCCATGATTAACCTATTTTTAAGAATGAATTCTATAGCAAATACGATTTAACTGGAAAAAGTTTGGTTTCATTTTATAATGTTGTTTTATGAGTAGAGACAAATATGACATCTATCCAATTTCTGAAATTAAGACACAAATTTCACCCGTCATAGAAATGAAACTGCTCAGTTTATACAATGGGTTAGAGCGTTTCAGAAAGACACTTATAGTTACATTACATTACATTGAGAAACAATGTTCTCACTTGTAATTTGAATTCAGGGAGCATGCTGATCCTTTTTAAGTTTGTCACTGATTTCAGCAAGAGCAAAAAGTTAATTTCTAAATTTACAGTTTCACACACACATGCATGTACACGCACGCACCGTTATCTACAGAGGAATATAGCTGTATCATACCAAGCTAACCTAGGACTGGGCATTTCTACCAATACAAAGTAGAAAATACAAAGAAATCCCATTATAAAAAAATTAGGCATAACCAGCTCATTAAAGATGTTTTCTTCCTAGTCTCCATAAAGTAAAAGTTGCCTACATCCTCCACCCACAAAGGCTTTTGCCCCATCTAAAAAACATCAAATCTATGTATCGCAAGTAACTGTGTACGTCCTCATTACCCACAGAAATGTACAATCCTTTTCTGAGTCAATTTAGACTCTTGGTTTCACTTACACCCTGCCAAAAGTTCCATGGGCTAATTATGAATTGTGTAAAAGCATTTTCCTCTTATCAGTTTTAAATGTGTTTTTAATTTCACTGAATATCCTGGTCTTGTGTTACTAGTCAAGATAAACTCAATTTGCCTGCTCTGTATCAACAATTCCATTATTTTGTATACCCCTATTAAATGATGGATAAAAAATAATGCATCTAAAGAAAACTTTCATGTGGTCAAAGGTCCAAGTAAGTCCAGCAACCAACTGGACTAGCATGACTGAGACACATCAGTTGCTTTACCAATGGTACACAAGGGAGTGATAAGTGCAGTGATATGTGGCTTTGCCTCTCCTGCCCAAAGGATTCATAGGTGTTGGGGGCTGGAAGGGACCTTACAAGATCATCAGGTCTAGCCCCTCTCCACTTGAGAAGATCATACTGACAGCTAGGTCATATGGAAGAAGCCTTCAGCACAAATATGGCATAAAGATCTAAGATGTACCTCTGCAATTCTTGCAAGATACCTTAAATACTTTGCCAGGACAGCCCTAAAGAGCTATCCATAGAATGCACCTATACGTCACCCTATGGCAACGTAGCAACTCACTACATTGCCATACCACGTGCTACAGTGAAGTAGCGATCACATGTGTCTACACGTAATCGCCAGCTACATCACTGTAGCAGTGTACTCCCCAGGTATAGTGCACTGCTATGGTAATGCAGTGGCAAAATCTATCTGTGCACCACACACACAGTGCAGTAGCCACCTGTACTGCTCTGTGCTTAATATTTCCAAAAGGAAGTATGGGACTGTAGCAAGTTGCCAAAAGAGGGTGTGTAGATGCACCCATAGTGTATTATCATATAGCTTAATATTGATTTTTTAGAATTGTGTATACTAAAAAGGTTTTAATTCAAAGCCTTTTCCCAAGAACAGAACCTCATCAAGTGTGTAAATTCTCCAAATTATTTATTGTAATGTGCATCTGCCAACATAGACTTTTACACTGCCAGGTTGCCCATTCTCTTGGATTTACTCGTAAGTCATCCCAGAGTTCTTCTGTTGTCGCTACTCAAAATAGTTCTGTCATCAGCAGTATTTTTTCTTTACTTTTTCCTATCTTTTCAAGACCATACATTTATAGAGAAATAATCCTGGCACTTGACCTTAAAACTACCAACTCTTTATTTTTTTCTACATTAAAAACTGAACATTTCGTTTAATTATTTGCTTTCTTGCTTCTTAGTTTGTTTGTTGCTGGGTTTTTTTGGTCTCCTAGCTGGCCTCTAATCTAGGACAGTGCTTTACCTCCCATGCAATGATGGAATAATTTCCTTATTAGCCCCTTAAAAGATGTCAGAGTTTATTTAACTGAAAATCATGATGATGTCAACTGATACTTCTTCATCCACTGTGTGGGCAACCTACTCAATACTAGCACAAAGATAGCTATTAGGCTAAAAATAACTTAGATAGGTCTAAGAGTTTTTTGTTATTTTTAACCATGCCAATTAGTTAATTTTCAAAAGAATGTCAGAATCTTATGAATGCATACATATGCATGCACATTATATGTCTGTACTATGTTACATAGGACCAAGACATGTAAATAATGTGATATATACCATGTACACATGCATTATAAATATGCGTACATATTTTTGTATTTGTATACTAGTGTGAATATATAATGCATATTTCTATGTATCCCCCATACAAATACACACCTGTTACTGAACTTTTTAGTGGCGCCTATCTTTTAATTCTGACACAGCAAGCCAAAATATGTAAATGTTGAACTCACTATTTAAAAAGCACCTTTATTTCCTGTCGGATTTGACAGGTCCAGGGAATGAGTTAGTTACATGACATTAGCTCTGCCCAAATGAAGATAAATTACTTGAGAGGCACCAAAAAACAACTGAATCATGTGTTAGGCTGCTACTGTGACAGTCTCGAATCAAAATATTTCCTCCTGACGGACTGCCACCCTTGACAAATTCCAGCCCATTAAAGGAAAGCAAGCCATATTTCCTGCTTTGAATGAAAACCAAATTCAAAACAGGGGGTTTTGTTGTTTGCGTTTCTTCCAGACTGAAGGAAAAGCAATATGCAAATCAAACTTTAGCTGCTTCTGGACTTGCCCTCCCTTTCCTACAGTTTGAGTGACGCACTGCAAAACAGAGGAAAAAATAAAAAAGCGCCTCTTCTGCGGGGTGTCCTCCACCCTGCAAACTTGGCGAAGGCAGACTGTACTAAAATACAGCACTCTCCATATAAGGGAACAAGGCTAAACATGTCATGAGTAATTTATGTGCAGTAGGCAGAGAATTAACCTCTCAGTGAACAGATCTGGCCCATCTGAAAGCCAGGCGCGCTGGCAGACGAAGGAGAAATAACCAGTTTCTCTCCCAAGAAAGCGTCGCGCGCCGGCCGCCCTGCGCTGCTGCATCCCCTTCACCCAAAGGTCACGAAGTGATAACAGTGTCTAGACACCTGTTTCTTTCTCCCCGGCCCCTCTCTTGCCGGCTCTCGCACGCTTTGTCTCCCGGCCGGCCGCGGGCTGCGAGCCTGCGCCGCCCTGCAGAGCCGCGGCAGGAAGAGCTGCTCGCCCCGCAACTGCAGCTGCGACCTTCTGCTTTCTTCTCTGCCCGAGATGGTGCGAGATATGAAACCAGAACCTGCGGTAACCCAGCCCCTGCCACACAAACTGAAAGCCAGTGAAAGCCCAATCTCACTTCCTCATTCAGCCATCTACATTTTGCAAAGAAAGAAAGAAAAGGGGGGGGAAGGGAGGGGGGAGGGGGCAAGGACCGTATGAAAAATATTGTGAAAACGGAAACTTACCTCTCACATTTTTTTTTTCAGAGACAACCAGACTGTGGACAGATTGCCCAAGGCATTGTGGGATTCATTATGACAAGATGACAAAGATTGAGAATGGAGCGTGCCAGTCCCTTGTCACAGAGGCATGCTGACAGCCACCGCTCCGTCCCTGCAGTGCGAAGACTGCTGCGCGGGGCCGGGCGGACTCTTATCTCCCCGGCTGGTTTCCGCCGCTGCCTGCGCTGCCCCTCCCCCGCCAGCAAACCCCACCAGGAAGCTTTGCTGGGCGGGCTTGCCGAGCCGAGAGAGTGCGAAGGGAAAAACAAAGCTCGTCGTGCTACTGCAGCATTTTCCCTTGGTGAAACACGAGGTACAGACCTCCCCCCCGCCCAAACAAAATAGATCAAGAGGCTGAGCAGCACTGGGTTGACTTGGAAGGCACAGAGAAATGAAGAGGAAAGAGGAGTCTGAATAAAAATATCCCCTCGCAGCGAGTGGTGGTATATTCCAGCTTACATGTAAAACATTATAACCTCTGAACCGTAGTGTAAATGTGACACGCGCACGCTGCTGTTTCCATGGGCTGTCTGCTTTGATAATGAGCAAATGCAGATTTTAAAAGCTTGTCCAAGGGACAGCCAAGAGCAGACTGCAAGGTTAGGCTGAAGGTTAAATGCACAATATACTCAAGCGCTCAGATTTTACCCCTGCTTACAGTACTGCTGCTTAACATTCCCGGGACAGTGTATGCATCTGATTAGCAAAGCACAGTCTGCACAAGACAATCTTTCTGCTGCAGCCAACACGCTGCCCACGGCCACTCTCCATTACCTGGTGCATGAGCAAGTACAGAAGAATTCCACACAAATACCAGAAATACTGCCGACCTTTCTAATCCTGGCAACAAATGTAAAACTAAACTGAAGATCATGTGGGTTACCTTTCTCAAGAACATTTCACTGTATTCCTCAAGGCCTCAAAGTTTTCTTATTTAAATAATCATGCTGAACCCAATGATCTCATGAGGTCCCTTCCAGCCCTAAACTTCTGTGTATCTGTGAACTTCATGACACACACTATAATTTACCCTGGGTTCTATGATCCAAACCTTTTAATAATTCTGGTGAAAGTTGTGCAAGGCCCAAGCCTTGCATAAAGTTACCCAAGGCCTTGCATAAAGTGGCCCAAGCCTTGCATGAAGTGACCAAATTACAAAAGTAACAAGATTTGTTTTGGCCTGGTGTTTTTAAGAAGGCTAGCAATACCTTTTTAAGTCCATTTTGCTCATGTGGGTGTTAAATATTTTTAGAGTCTGAAAACTTGGACAATACTCTTTATCATAAAAAAGACAAAAGTGGGTTTTTCTTACCACTTTTTGTGAAGCAGGGAAAATGATCACACCACTTAGTAACAAGGACTCAAGAATGGAGAATGTGAGGGTGTTTTGCTTTGTTTTATATTTAAGGAGTGGGGAGGAGGGTGTCACTTTGTTTTGTTTGCTGTATGAATAAAGAACACTATATGCTTCTTGTTTGCTGGATCTGTTCATGTAGTGCCTAAAAAGCCCTCATGTGTCTCCTGAGAATGGGAAGAACACAAGGGTAGAGCTGCTCTGGGCATCTGCATAGGGTGGGATATAAATCTAAACAATAAACAAACATAGATAACATTCAGATAAAGGACAAGCTCACTGGTAATCTGGTTATGATACTTAGCATTAATTCTACTTGCATGTTTCATTAGGCTGAACCTACATTTCAAAAGGAGTGTGATGGTGCTACTACACTGGGCCTTGAATAAAAGGCAACCTGAGTGAACAGTTTAAGCACTGACCTAATATTTTATTTTAAATAGTGCTTGAAATAAAGATAATATTTTGTTGAATTAATATCCTCAGAAGCACAGATTTTTGTGAATTAGTATTATCATTTGGCAGGTGATAATACTCAATTAGTATTGTCAATTGATTATTGTCAATTGACAATTAGTAGTGTCACTTGGTGGGTGACAAGACTAAAGGTGAAGAGACTAAAGCCTTGATTTACAAGCAGATTAAGTGACTGATCCCTGTTCTTGTGAAAAACCCAGATGACTTAGTGGGTAATAGGGCTTTCACAAGGATATAGAGTTTCACCTCAAAAGATCAGGACTTTGGCTACTGTAGAATTAGTTATACATGCCGAGATTTCACAAAGGTATACAGAAGCGCCATGGGAGTGTTCCTGTAAACTTCAACAGGGACAGGTTTTTGTATATATATAACACAAAATATATATTGTATATATGACAAATGTGTGTAAGATATCAACTCAATTTTCAAACATGGATGACTGCAAAAGAACCCTATTTGAAGGACTGGATTCACATGTAGGACTTTTTTTTTATCATTAAATGCATTTATACTCACCACCACCACAACACACAATATACAACACAGTACTCAGTTGCTTATATCTGTAAGTTCATCATGATTCTTCAACAACAAAAATTACCTCTTCTCTGCTACTCACTACGTTTATGTCCAAGCAGAAGAGGGTGGCTCATTCTGAAGTACAGATCCAGAGCCAGTGGATACTGTAGTGTCAACTGGAGCACTGAAATGTGAAACTAATGGCACTTATACATGTGCTCCAGGGAGGGGGCCTTTTGGAGCAGCTTTTGGAGCCGTTCTGATTAAAATGCTCACAGTGTCTGGTGTATTCAGCATCAAAATGGTGGTGCGGGTGCTTTAACGAGAAAGCTTTAATTAAAGCACCCCCACCACCTTTTGAAATGTGGGGATGCTGAATACATGAGACACTGAAGCAGGCTGGAGCATTCTGATTAGAACACTCCAGTAAATTCAGTTAATCGAATCTGCTCTGATTAATTTTAATCAGAACACATCGGAGCACGTGTAAAAGTGCCTTAAGTGTCCAAGTCAGAAAATTAGGCTAGAAAGTTACTGAAAAATTTACGATGTGTAGAAAAATGAGTGCACCACCTAATAGTAACTACAGTAGAGAAACATAATTTAAAGATATGTCGTGTCAAATTTCCACAGCAGATTTCAGGAAGAAGAAAAATTGTTTCTGGAAGAAGAAAAATTCAGCTGAAAATACGTGATTCACAGTGATCTAGTCATCCATTATATACTATCGGCCCATCAGCTGAAATTATGAGATTCACAGTGATCTGGTCATCCATTATATATTATTGGCCCATTATATACTAGAGGCCCATTTCCATCCTAGGGAAAATCCTAGAAAAGTTCATCAAGGAGTCTATCTGCGATAAGCTTGCAGAAGGTAAGATTCTGAGTGATAGCCAGCATGGCTTTGTCACATCACAGTCAGGTCTTGCCTTACCAACCTCATCTCCTTCTATGACCAGGTAACTTGCCACCTGGACACAAGAAAGCAGGTTGACCTTGTATACTTAGACTTCCAAAAGGCCTTTGGACCTACTATTCCACAATGTCCTCAAGAGAAAATTGGAGGATTGTGGGCTTAACTCCGAGACAGTCAGGTGGGTAAGAAACTGGCTGCAGGATAGGATCCAGACTCTCATAGAAAATGGATCTGTGTTGTCCTGGTGAGAAGTGGGCAGCAGTGTCCCACAGGGGTCAGTGCTTGGTCCAGTACTTTTCAACATCTTTATTAACAATTTGTATGTGGGGGTGAAGAGCTCACTGGCCAGTTTTGCAGAAGACACCAAGTTATGGGAGAGTGTGGTCACACTTGAAGATAGGCTACAGATACAGGCGGACCTAGACAGGTTAGCAAGTTGGGTGGATCAGAATCTGATGAAGTTCAACGTCAAGAAATTTAAAGTGCTCCACCTCGGGACAAGCAACCCCCAACATACCTACAGGCTTGGTGGCACCAAACTGATTAGCACCATGAAAGAAAGGGGCCTAGGGGTAATAATAGGCCACAGGATGAATATGAGCCAGCAGTGCGATGCTGTAGCCAGTAGGGCAAACAATACTCTGGAATGAATTAATGGGCACATCTCCATCAAAACCAAGGAGGTGATTCTTTCACTCTACTCGGCACTGGTGAGACCGCAGCTGGAGTACTGTGTCCAGTTCTAGACACCACACTTTAACAAGGACATGGACAAGCTCGAGAGAGTCCAAAGAAGATCCACCCATATGATCAGAGTCTTACGCAGCAAGCCATACAAGGAAAGGCTGAGGGACCTGAGACGCTGCAGCCTGAAGTAAAGAAGGCTCAGAGGAGACCTGGTAGCAGCTTACCACTACACTAGGGGAGTACATCAAGGGCTCGGTGAGCAACTGTTCACCAGGGCACCCAAGGGGAAAACTAAGAGTAATGGCCACAAACTCTTGAAAGTTCAGGATCAACATTAGGAAAAACTTCTTCATAGTCAGGGTGTCAAGACTGTGGAATAAGCTCCCTCCAGAGGTAGTGCAATCACCTACCTTGGTAATCTTCAAGAGGAGACTGGACAGTCACCTTGCTGGGGTCACCTGACCCCCAGTTATCTTTCCTGCTTGGTACAGGGGGATGGACCCAATGATCTTCCAAGGTCCCTTCCAACCTTACAATCTATGAATCTGTAATTCACCCGTCACCCTGGCATATAGGACAGGGGCAGGCAATTATTTTGGGCAGAGGGCAAGCCATCAAGGGCCGGATGACAGGCAGCTAGGGGCAGATAAATATTAATTTTCTAAATTTTTTAGGAGCCCTTTGGGCCAGATAGAATGGCCTGGGTGGCTTCATCCAGCCCCCGGGCCGCATTTTCCCACCCCGATATAAAACCTAGGAACAAAGCTAGAATTTAATGAGGTTTTACCGCCTTTTCTTGATCTGCATTGCTCTGTTAGAATCTGCATCCAGCCTGAATCTACCTCTACAAGATACTGATTGTACTTTTAATTAACTTCTTATTATTTTTCTGTCACGTTTATAGCTGACTTCTATGCCTCAGGTAACTTGTGTTCTTAAGGTCCTTACTTAAAGTAAGTAACTGTTTAAGTAAAGCAATGGCAAAATTCTTAAACTTTGTCACTGCTCCTAAGGCACAAGGCATGTTCCAGATAAACTAAACCTAAACAGCAAAAAAGACATACAAGACCAGAACTATATGCATTTCTTCCTGATGACATTTTGTTAGCTATTTGTTTCAAAATATTGCATTGTATAAAACAACTGTTTATTGTTTGAGACTGAGTAATTTAAAATGGATACACAAATATATTTTTAAAACATTACTTTAAATAATCCTTTTCCCCCAAAACTTTCAAATTTAATTTCTGTTTGTACCCATAGGGAACAATTTAGAAAATTGTTACCTTATGGCCACTACAGTAACATTTTCTCTACAGTCTCTGTTTTTAAAATAAATGCTAGGCCAATTAGTCAAAGACAAAGAAATCTATTCTTTGACTTCTGTGTAGGGAAGTAGTTCCCTTCTGCTAAACACAGTTATAAAGTTTAGTCCTGATTCTACAAGCTTGTGAGCTACTTTTCTTGCATTTTGCAGGACTGGGCACAGAACTCCCCCTGATCCTGTTGGAAAACCTCATAAAATGCAGATGAATAGAGAAAGTAGCAACATCTTTAAAATTGCTGTTTATCCTGTTTAGAGATTTTAAATATTTTAAATTGTGCAGTTTAAAAAAATTCATAGTTTCATAGTTTAATCACTATAGTGCTTTTCTGAATTGGTTTTCCCAATTAAAGATGTCAAAATAAAATGAAAATCCACTAAGAAAAGGTTTACTTCCAAACCAGCCCCACTCTGTTCCCCTTTAACACACTAATAATTGTGCCATCAGAAGACAGACCGTGTAGAAAGTGGGATAGTGTCCAGGTGGCTGTATCAGTTTTTCAATGATGAGGAGAAGATTTCCTACTGGAGGATCTATCCCTAGAAAAGACTGGTCTCCTTAGTAACCACAGCAAAGTGCAACAATGGACCTCTTTAAAAAAGCAGGTAGAGTCGAAGTGCAGATACCAGAAGATCCTCATGTAGTCAAGTTGCACACAGCTCAGGAAGTTAAAAATAAAGGATTTTTTTTCTGATTAGCATTCCACCTCAGGGCTCATCTAATTTAATATGAATTCCATGGCAAAGCTCCCAATAAGCAGAACCATTCCCTCATGGATTTTCAATTTCTTTTATTTCAAAAAGAGTTAAATATGTTCTTAAGTATTTGGTAACAATCAAGTCATAATTTACAATGCTACAGATATTTAAAATATAAAGACTTTAATTATATGAGAACATGAAAATCTGTAAAACTGTTATTTACTCTGTCTATTCATTACAATTTTTTGGAGGAGATTATTGTTCATTTATCAAACAAATACAGACTGTTCCGAATAAAAATACAAGCAGACACACACATATACATACGTACAGTGTGCTACTATATTAGAAGGTATTTGCAGCAACTCAAGTACCTCCCTGTGGGAAAGGAAATGCTTTGTAAGTAAAGTTATTGTATATAATTGTTGGAGGAAGCGTTTTGGATTTGAAAACTGGAGAAAATTGAAGTTCTTAAACTTTATTTTTAAAGAAATGATCATGAAAAATAAAAAGAACCTCTGTGAATGATGCAAGAAAACTGTGCACCTTGAAATAACTAACGTCTTGTATCTGAATGTAGAGGGTGCTACTCTGAGACTGTACCAACATGTATTATAGTTAGAACCTTGGACAGAGTAAGATCTGCCTTAACTATGATTTTTTTAGCTTGGTTGGTTGAAGTCATTATTAGTTCCTGACATCATTTTAGTCATGGGTGGCCTGATCCTTACATCTGGCTAACTGTTCAGGTTATTCCTTTAGTCCAATACGGGTACTTTAACATACAGGGAGTACCATGTTATTTTCCTTGCATTTCTGAAAGCCTGTCGTCTACTGTCCTACCCGTCCCATCTTCCACTAGCCCCACTTAACCTCGTATTTACAGGTACAAATTTGACAGAGTGACTTCAGAATGACTTTGCCACTTGTATCTTGTGATCCTTGAGTATTTTATTATGCATTTTTGATCAGCATTCTCCTCCTACTGTTTTGACTTTTAACAAGATACTAGATTCATTTGACTTGAAGCAACTGGTTACCACAGCAACACACTCAGCTGGATACTGTCACAACTAGTGGTGCCCTGTTGTTTTCTTTTCACAAAGCAGTCTTCCATTTTCAGGCCATAATTTGATTTAGTCTATAACTCCTTTTTCAAGACTGCAGCTCCAGTGCCAATTTCTTTAAATCGAAATGACAATATTATTCATATTGTTACTGTTTTACTTAATGAAAAGAAAATTGCTCTGTGTCCAGAGCTCTCCCCACTGAATACCAAGGGACAAATCATAAGAAAAATAAAGATTAGAGACAACAACAAAGTACTCAAATGAAACAGTCAACATATTAAGACAGAAGCCATGAAAGCCTAGAGCTTTTTTTGATTTACACATTTCTATTGATATCAATGCAGTGCTTCTCATTTGGAATCGTTTTCTCCAAAATATACTGGACAAGATGGTTCTTATGAATTGTCAGACTTCCCTTCCTCTTCTCAACCTTACCTTTATTTTGAATGGCACTGCTTTTTTTTTTTAATTCTGAATGGGACTGATTATAATCCAGATCCAACTCCCTCAAACATACTTCATATAAACTTATATACTGACATGAAAGTTAGTTTATGCCCCCTCAGCTACAACTGAATGCTACTTGGATTTATTTGCACATTCTTAACTTTTGGAGAGTTTCTGAAACTTCAGATAATAACTTAAAACAACCTCTTCCAAGTCCTTTTGTTTAGTTCCACTATATAAACCAAATGAGCTTGCTACTTTGATTTTATTAAAGTAGCAAGACTTAGAGGAACACTTTATGCTGATCTGTTCTCCATGCACTCTTTCCTTATCTTCCCACATTACTCAGCTCACATTCTTCAGTTTTGACTAACAGTTTTGCTGTGTCAGCATTAGGAAACCAATAATACTACTTGTTCAACTATTCCTAAACTCCTCTTTTATTAAGAATTTTGCTTCTATTCTAGGTTGTGTTACTAAAAAAGTTATTTCTACTTGATCTTCTATGTTTCAGTGTGCACAAATGACCCCTGGATTACAACATACAGGGCGTTATCAAATCCTGCATTCACGAACACTGCATTCACCATGCACCAACACCATGCACCAACACTGCATTCACCTCAGCTTCATTCCTTTACACAGGTATTCAGGGTGAGATGTAGGAGAACAACTATTTTAAGTGTCTCTGGGGAGGTCAGGCACTTGGCCAAGGGTGCTAAGACTTGATACCCCAGTTGTGGGGGAAGAATTATTTCTTTCTGTTTATAATAATATATTGGACTTCATTATAAAACCTATCACTTGAACACTTGAAAAGCAGGGGAGCATGGTGGTGGGGGGCAGACAACATGCTGACTGCCAATGTTTCTTCTCCAATTAAGTTTTATCACTGGTTTACACTTGTATTTTGAAGAAGCTTAAATCTGTAGTTTTGCCTTAAATCATCATCTGCAACCTGTCTAATTACAGTTTCATCTTTGCATCATCAGGTTAAGTTAAGAACATAACAAGTGCCATACTGGGTCAAACCAACTTTCCATCTAGCCTCTTTGACAGGTGCAGGAGTGGATGCTAAAGCATTGAACCAAATAGACCTGAAGTGGTCTACCCCCTATCCATTATCTTCCCTGACATCCACCATTATTGAGTTAGAGATGCCAGAGGAAACATCTCTAACCATTCTGTTCAAAAGCTATTAATAGATCTATCATCCATGATTTCTCTAGTCCCTTTTTGAAACTGGCTGTGCTGCCTGCCTCTATCACCTCCTGTGGCAATGAATTCTATAAGTTAACTGTGTTGTGTAAGCAAGTACTTCCTCTCGTTAGTTTGTAACCTTTCTCCTACTAATTTCAGTGGGTGCACCCCACTTCTCATATTCTGTCATTTGGTGAACAGCTCTTGTTCACTTGGTCCACACCCTTCATTATTTTATAGACCTCTATTATACCCCCCTTCAGCCTTCTCCTTTCCAAACTGGAGAGCCCTACCCATTGTGGCCTCTCTTGGTATGGCAGCTGCTCCATACCCCAGTGATTTTGGTTGCACCTTTTCCAATTCTACTACAGCCTTTTTGAGATGCAGAGGCCAGAACTGCACACAGCACCGAAGATATGGGCACACCATGGATTTGTATAATGGCATGCTGATATTCTCTGTTTTGTTTTCTATTCCCTTCTTAATGGTGCCAAACATTTTATTGGCTTTTTTGGTTTCCACTGTACATTGAGATATCATGTTTAGAGAACTATCTACAGTGACTCCAAGGTCTCTTTCCTGAGACTTTTCCTGAGCTAGTTCAGAACCCAGCACTATGTACATATAATTGAGGTCATCTTGCACTTAACAACGCTGAAGTTCATCTTTTTTTTTGCCCACTCAGTTTAGTCAAATCTTTCTGCAGCTTGGGACTTGGTATCATTTGCAAACTTGGAGATTTCACAGTACACCCACATGTCCAGGTCTTTGACGAAAATGGTGAAAAAGAATGGTCCCAGCACAGATCCTTGCAGATTACCTTTTTTGACCTCCCTCCAACCTGAAAACTGACAATTAGCTCTACCCTTTGATTCCTACCTTTTAACCAGTTCTCAGTCCACAAAAAAGCTTCCTTCCAACCCTGTGGCAACACAGGGGTTTTTTTAAGTCTTTGCTAAGGGACCTTGTCAAAATGTGTTTGACAGCCCAACTATATTATGTCAGCAGGATCCCCTTGTCCACATGATTGTTGACACCCTCAGAGAACTTCAGCATGTGGGAGAGGCAGGATTTCCATTTACAAAAACCATGCTGACTCTGCAGATCATGTTTATGCATGCAACTACTGATTTTATTTTTTATTTCTACCCACTTGCAAGGAATGGAGTTAGACTCAGTGGTCTGTAGTTCCCAGAATCACCTGAGGAGCCCTTTTTGAAGACTGGCATTATGTTGGCAGCCCACCAGCCCTCTAGCACAGAGGCCATTTCTAACAATAGGTTATATATTATTGGCAATTGTTCTGCAATCTCAACTATGAATTCCTTCAGAACTCTCAGGTAATGCCATCTGGGCCTGGTGACTTACTAGTACTTAATTTACCAATCGGTGCTTAAATGTCTTTTGTTACCACTTCAGTGTGGTCCATCTAGTCAGAAGTATCTACCAGGAAGGATTGGATTGATCTGGCATCGAGATTTTCCCACTATCTTTTGCAGTAAACACCTATGCAAAGAATTTGTTTAGCTTTTTTGCTATGGCCTTATCATCCCTAAGTGTACCTTTTATACCCTTGTCATCTAACTGTTCCACTGATTCTCTAGCTGGCTTCCCACTTAGACAGCCTGTCCTCAAATTCTTTTTTGGCCTGCCTTATTTCACTTTTAAGCTTGACCTGCCAGAGTTTGTGAGCTTTCCAGTTTCTCTCATTTGGGCACACCTTCCATTTTTTCAAGGATGCCTTTTTGCCTCAAATGGCTTCCTTAATTCTGCTATTAAAGCATGCAGTGGTTTTACTGGTCTGCTTGGTACACCCTTTGATGTTTGGTGTATGCTTTTACTAATCCTCTAAATGGTATTTTTAAACAGCTTCCAATCTGCCTGAAGGCCTTGTACATTTTTGACTGATCCTTTTAACTTATTTCTAACTAATTTCTTAATTTCTGTGTAATTTTCCTTCCTAAAGTTATAAATCGGTGTGGTGGACTGTTTTTGGTTTGCTCCCCCCTGCTAGAATGTTGAATGCAGTGATGTTCAGGTTGCTATTACAGAGAGACTCACCATACCTCTTGAACAGGTCCTGTGTGTTTTTAGATCTAAAATTGCTTCTGCCCTTGTGGGTTCCCAGATAAGTTGTTCTAGAAAGCGGTCATTTATCATATCCAGAATTGTTATCTCCATATCTTGCCCTGATGAGGTGTTTATCCAGTCTATGTGAGAATAGTTGAAGTCGCCTATTATTATTGCTTGCCCCATTCTAGCAGCTTCCCTAACATCCCCCCCACCAATCTCCCTCAGTATTTCATAATCAGCTTCAGTTTCCTACAAACTTAATATTATATTCTTTTTTATCCAAGTATGGAATTTCTACCCACAGGGATTCTATGGTAGTTTTCCTTTCAGATAAGATTTTTATCTCCACAAGTTATATCTGGATATCTGAAAGAAACTGCCATTTTAAAATTTTACAGTGCGTCTTGTGGTTGTAAGCAGACTGTGCTATTTCTTCTTGGGATTTTAGTAGATTTCCTGGTAGCACACAAAGAGATCAATCCTTTGATACCTACACGTTTATTGTTACCCTGTTTGACAGGTAGATGTCTATGCTCAGATGTCCTACCTTTCTAACCACTAATTCTGGGTAACATGTTGTTCTAATCTATTATCTATTCAGTCTGTTCTATAATGCCTTATTTTCTGCCCACTTCTCTTCTGACCCATGAGTCTTCCATTAGTTTATATAGTTTTGTGCATTATTTTTATATGTAAGCTTTGAATCCTCTGTTGAGCTTTATCATGCACACTTGATTTGATTTCCATTTCTACTTTAGCTTTGATTTATCATCAGGGATTGGGTTTTCCGTTTCCCACGGAAAAAACAGAGTAAACAGTGGATTTTACCAGAGGCAAAACCAGATTTCTCATTTACTTGGAAAAACCCGCAGATTTTGCAGTTTTGCAATTTGCTCCTCAGGTGGCAGGGGGACCCGCACCCCCCAGATCTGTGTGTGGGGCAGTCGTGGGCTGCCTGCTGTGGACACAGGCTCCTACCCTCTGCCCTCCCTGGGGCCTCTGCAGCCCAGTGGGTATAACCTGGCATGTCAGGGAACAACAGAGTCGCATGGAGAAGCTGCCTGCCACTGCAAACTCTGCACTGCCCTGGTGATGCGCCCCTCTGTGCACATGGCTGCAGTGAGGGCAGTGGCATGGGGTTTGTGCCCCTCAAAGCAGTCATGCACAGGGGGCACGTCACCAGGGCAGCACAGAGCTGGCACTAGCAGGCAGCTTCTCTGTGTGGCCCTGCTGTTCCTTGCCACACCAGGTTGCACCTGCCAGGCTGTGGAGGCCCTGGGTCAGGGCAGCAGGGTGGGAGCCCGAGCCTACAGCACAGATCTGGGGAGTGTGCACAGCCAGCCCCATGCCTGCCCAAGTCCACAGCAGGCAGCATGAAGGAGTGAGGGCAGGGGACTGTGAACCCAGGTATTTAGCCCTGGCAGCTGGGGGCCCCTTCCGGCAGAGCTGGGGGAGAAGGGG
>NW_017728995.1:2622860-2625476 GCF_001723915.1 Gavialis gangeticus | reverse complement strand
GGGGGGGCTTAATTTTAATCACAAATTTTGGGTTTTTAATTAGAGAATTTTCTATTTTTTTCCAGGGAAAACCAGGATTCCTGTTTACCACACACACTTGATTAAATTTCCATTTCTACTTTAGCTTTAAATCTATGATCTATGGGAGGGGAAGGGGGCAGGGGGAAGAGAGAAAGAAAGAGAGAGAGAGAGAAAATATACAGGGCTTCAGTTTTTACCAAGAGAAATCACCATCCTGGTAGAAACCAAAAGTATGCAGATGTTGAAGCTTTTATTCCTGGAGCAAAAATGGGATCCACCAGGATTAAACTGCTTCAAGGACAGTTTTTCCCAGAACAGAATGAACACTTTCCCCTGGCTCCCTTCCTCCTGGTAACCAGGAGGAGCGGAACCAGAGAAAAAACTCCCTGTGCCTTCAAGGAATTGGGGTGACATGGTTTGGAGAGGGTATACAGGGCAGCTGCTCCCACTGATCCCATAGAACTAGAAAGGGAGGGCAGCTATGATAACCAGGCAGGGGCTTTGGTACACTGGCCCCTCTGCTCAGCTCCCAAGTGTAGGGAGCAGTGCTGCCCCAAGGCTTTCCCCAGGCTTGGCTCCTGACCCTTCCAGCTTTTCATATCACTGCCCCCCACTCATCTGGAAAGCAGGGGCAGCAAGAAGAAGCCAGTGGAGCTGGAAGCCAGGCTTGGGAGAAGCTTCTGCAAGCTCAGCTCCTTGCTCCACTGACTTTTAAATACTTAGGTGGGTAGCAGGGGCAGCAAGGGAAAGCTGGGGATATGGGAGCTCAGCTTTGGGAGGCTTTCCCTAGGGTAGCAGAAAAAAAGCTTTACAGCAGAGTCCCAGGTGTGTCAAGTGGGCAGGGGCTTTGCTGCTGGGCTCAGTGCACTCAGATTCCAATGCTGAGCAGATGGAGAAACACTGCGAGTCCCTGCCTGCTTCTCACACAAGGGACTCTGGTTGGAGAAGCAGGCAGGGGGCTTTATCTTGCTGCTTCAGTCCCCTGGGAGCAGGAAGACTAGAGCAGCCCACACTTTCCCAAGACCAGAATCACCCCAGTCTCAGGAAGGTGTAAAAATTATGGGCGGGGGAGGAGGGGGTTACAGATCTGTACTGCTTCCTTGCTTGGAATCATTTCTAGTAATGGAAATTTTCTACCGCTAGAAATGAATGTTTGTACATGGCCAGAGAAAGAGCATTCACCACCACTGCATTAACCACCAAAGTATCTGAGGGTGTTTTCATATGTACTCCAAAAGTGGGCGGAGGCATTTTAATTAGAGCACCCACAGTGTCTCATGTATGAGTGTCCCCATGCTTCAAAATGGTGGTGCGGCACTTCAACTAAAGCTCGATCAACGAGTTTTAGTTAAAGAGCCGCCACCATTTTGAAGTGTGGGGATGCTGATACATGAGGAGGTGCACTAATTAGCATTCTCCAGCAGACTTGATTAATCAAGTCTGCTCCAACATTCTGTAATTACAGCACTTTGCAGTAGGCTCCACACACATCTACAGGCACCCAGGCCTGAAGTTCAAATGCTTAACCAATGGGAAAGGCAATGAAAAGAAATCCTAAGAATGTATCAGCCAAAAGAATCCATGGTCTCCCAGATGATGTGCTGAACAAAATAATGGACCAATAATCTTCCCAGTGAAGTTTAAGAAATGGCAAAGCAATATGACAACATCTAATCTCATATATGGCTAAAAAAGGAAGGGGTTTGGCATTCTGAGCACAAAGTGTTATGAAAAGGGTTGCTCTTCCTGCTTTGGGGTCATTGCATAACACCATGACTGGAAACAAGTTGGAAAAAGAGGAACTCTTATTAATCGTTGAGTTATCACAAACCTGGTAAGAGGTGAAGCAATACTCATCTCTGAACTTTGTGTGCGATCGCACCTCAAATCCATCCCAGCAAGGCAGATTATAGCCTCACTTTTTGGAGTGACAGAAAGATTAAGGGTGTATCCTTGTGGTATTAGAATCCCTTAGTGTTATTAAATGAAGAAGTGAGATCACATCCTTTTCTAAAAAAGAGCTACAATAGAGAAGTTGCTGGCTCATCAATAAATAACCACTCTCCACATTGCCTTCCAATTCCTAATATAAAATGGATGCCACAGGCCATCCTGGAAAGGGCATGGTATTATGGAGAACAGGTGAAAGTATATTTAAATAGTCTCTCTGTACTTCAAATATTTCTAGCACTGTGAAATGAACTCATCTCTGCATATTTTTATCATGTGCAGCACAAAAGCATTACTAGCTTTACTTCAAGAATGCATTTCTTCAGAAGTAGTGTGCGCTTTTTATATCAGAAAAACGTAAATGATAAAGCATGAAGTAATCCTTCTGCTTTTATTAAAGATGTGGCTCAACAATCCTTTTTCAATTACTGCATCATAAAAAATAGGCTATTTATATAGTCTAGTAGCTGTTGCTTATACAAAAGAGCCTGCTCTGCCTACAGCAGGAAATCAGAAATGAGTAACGAAACTTCTCTACAAAGGCCTGCTGTCTATAATCATGCATGCATGCATATGCACAGATTCGTACACATACTCACTGAGGGCCAGATTCTGCCACCTGCACTTGTATTATGTCTACCACCT
>NW_017728995.1:2622464-2622838 GCF_001723915.1 Gavialis gangeticus | reverse complement strand
CCCTCTCCTCCTCCTCCAACACTCCAAAGAACCAAGTGTTTTGTCCTGATCCAGGTGCTAATCAATACGAGTAGCAGAGGCAGAAATTAATCTAGAGTTACCTAAACATTTAAACACTGCTTCAGTGCTGATAATTTCAAGACAACAAAAACAGATTGGGATACATCATCAAACCTTCTCACCAGTGCCATAGCAAAGGGAGAGGGGGGAAAGTAGGGTGACTGCCCCAGATGCTGAAGCGAAGGGGTGCCAACAAGCACTGCCCAGCCAGGGCAAGGTATGGGACAGAGCTGCAAGCAGCTTGTTGGTGGAGGGAGGGAGAGGGGTACGGGGACAGGGGAAGGGCGGCTCCCGCCACTGCATGCACTCCCCAG
>NW_017728995.1:2606380-2617464 GCF_001723915.1 Gavialis gangeticus | reverse complement strand
CTGAAGCGAAGGGGTGCCAACAAGCACTGCCCAGCCAGGGCAAGGTATGGGACAGAGCTGCAAGCAGCTTGTTGGTGGAGGGAGGGAGAGGGGTACGGGGACAGGGGAAGGGCGGCTCCCGCCACTGCATGCACTCCCCAGCAAGCATGGGGGGGGGGTGCCCCCAGGATCTGTGAGCAGGACGAGGGGTGGGCTACTGGCTTTATCCCAGGTGCCAGATTTCATTGCTATGGCACTGCTTCTCACTCTGAACAGTTCCAGAGTAAATCTAACATACTTAGCTTATTGTCCTTCAACTTACAAACATTGCCAACAGAAGTGATATGCATTTAATATAGAAAGTGTCATTATTTAACCAACACCATCAGACTGCACACCCAAAGAAAGTTCCTTTCCTACAAGTTCAAACAAATTTATGACAATGAGGATATATTTCTCATACTGCATGTACTTTGCAGTGAATATTTATCACTGTAGTGCATCACATAAAGAATAAATAAATGAAAACATCCTCTTATGTCAACATAGTAGCTAACAAAACATATAAAATTGCTGTTAAAGAGACCTTTTAAAACCTGAATGATGGAGGAGCATACTAGTCTTTCTTTTTCTTTTTTACAAAAGCAGGAAACAAATTAATCTAACTTGAAATATGTCTTGTGGTCTCTCGCTATCACTTTCAAGCTCCAGTGAGTAGCATTCTACATTCAAAAATCAACAGCTTGACCCAATTAGCCATTGTCAGTTATTGTTCAAGCAGAGTCCATAATTTACTTAAAAAGTAGACTAAACAAACTCTTGTGATCCTTATTAAGCAATTCCTTATGTTTGATATTCCTCATAAGCCTCTTTATTCACTCACAAATTTTTATGTTAATTTCTGCAATATATAAAGAGCAACTCTTGACGTTTAAATATTGTGAACACAATGTGAATTCTTTAGTGAAGAATGTCTGGCCATAATTTAAGGAATGAAAACTATAACTAATTTTAAAGAATATAGAGTGATTTCTAGTGTTTCAATTGCATTATCATAATATGCCTTTTAACCAAGCAAATATACATCTCTCAAACTTGGCACTTAAAAAACTCCATGCTTGTTAGAAAATCTTGGGCAAACACTAAATAATTACTTTAAAATGTTATTAAAAGCAATAGAATATTTTTAAAAGCGCTTCTATCCCAAAAGCATATAAATGTCTAACTTGTTTGTCAAGTTCAGAATGAGTAATTATAATATATGCATTTTCCCTTGAATTTTCTGTGAAGATGGTTAATTTATTGCTCTCTAATAAGTGCTGGAATTGAGATGTCAGAAACAGGGGGTTCACTTCCATTTAGTTTAACCTCCTATTATAAGAAGCATGGGGGTTCAGTCCAAGTGGACTCTGGCTTCATTCCTGCATAGCCTTTAACCTTCAAACACTGGTGGGATATCCACTGGCAACAATATATTTTATACCAGGAAATTAGGAGCACGGGTACCAAGGAATTCATCATTTTAATTTATATTAGACTTTACAAATGATTCTGTTGTCCATAATAAAAAGCTTCAAAGGACAATCATGATCTTGAAAGAGTCATTCGATACCAGGTCAAGTCCTGCTCACCTTATTTCTGCATCTCAGTTGCTGGAATCAACAGGAATTGTATGAGGTGAACAGGATTAGGCCTTCATGACAAAACAATGAGGAATAAAAAACCAGAATCATACAACCATGGCTACCCTGTGCTCTTTCTAAATGTATATTTCAGATACTATTCAGATATACTACTAGAGGAAACTATAGTGAAACAATCAGGACAGTGGTTTAAAAACATATCAAGAGACTTGTTTTAAGGTTTCCAGAGGAATAGGAATCAGGAAAGACAAAGTAATACCCTGTAAAGCACCAAGACTCATTGAAAGGCTTTCTGGCTGGCTGTTTAAAGCCTAGACCTTACAATCACATTTGTGTCCTGTTCAGAGCCCCACAACAACTCCACATGGGCACAAGGGACTGTCCACCACTGCCAAAGGTCAAATTGCATAAAAAGAGCTCACTTTGCAAATCACATTTGGAAAATTTAACTCAAACAGATTATTCACTGGTGTAAATTGTAGTTCCAGTACAAAAAAAATGCATTTGAACTTACAGATTTCATGACAACAAGTTTCTCTTCAGAACAGTAAGGGCTAATTTCTTTAAACTCATCTACTATTAAAACCTTCTTTTTATTAAGGTAAACCAGAAAGATGTAAATGACAAAATTGTATGCTATAAAACCAATCCAGCTTCCAGAGAAACTTACTATCACTTAGAAGACAATTTTACATTCTCTAGTGTCAAGTTGTACAATCCAAAAAAGCTTCGTTATGGGGGGGGGGGGGGGGGGAAGCACAGTTCTTACCTGTTTTGCCTCATGTGTAGCTTATGTCTTAAAAGCTGCTTAAAAAATTTGGCAACACAGCTGCCACCAACTCAAAGAAGTCTGTTCTGCAGTGCACTCTGGGCTAATTACAACATTCATTTTTTTTTTTCAGTAGAAGAATGGTGGCCTAGCTAAAGGGGAAACAGCAAAAGACCAAAATAATTATGCTTTCCAAACCCTATAGGTTTACCAATGTGAAATAAGCTGTTCACAGTAGCATACAGTAGTAACTATGGCAACAGGCTGTGGTTTGCATATATACTTTTTTAAAGAACCAGAAATTACTTTCAGATATTAAAAAAGATAGTGGGGAAGTACTTTTGTATTTAAAGGCACACCCCCAATTGCAGAAACTACTGTTAACATTTATAGCACACACTTAAAGGTGAAGATTTCTTGTGTTAATCAGTAATGTGAGTTTTACAGTCTACCAATTAAAACTGTTTAGACTATGACCTAACTGCTAATCTGTCCATTGACACCTGGTCTTGAAGACTGACTTGCCCTAACTGACAAGAAAACCAGCAAGGTTTCCTGGAAACTGGGTAGTGGTTCCCCCCCTCCTTTTTTCTGGCCTCAGGTCCTGTACTTCCTTCCTCTTCTATGGTTGTCTGCTAGCAACAGATAAAGCCTTACAAAACTGAAACTGCTCCTATCCACAAACTCTCATTTCATCCAGCTTCAGCCACTAAGATCATAGGGCAGGTGCAAAGTTGTGAATACGACAGACTTTTGCAGGAGTGATATACCTCAGCCTGCTTTGTTTGTTTTTTTCATCATAGCTACTGTAGTCTCTTGGTTTCCTGCACAAGTCACAACTTATTTTGAGTGAAAACATTTATGCAGCAATTATGTTACATATTAGAGAAATAACTGAATAAACTGATCTCTCTTATGTATTCAATCCTAGGATTCTGAAGGACTTTCCCAAATGGAAAGAAAGCAGCGTAAGCAAGTCCTGGAGTTAACTAAATTAGTGTTTCAACTGTTCAGTCACTGGTGGCCAAATATCAACTTCTGCATTTCCCTTTATAATATTAAGTGTTTATTTTTCACTCATAAAGGGGGAAATGTCCACATTGGAAGCTAATGTCTTGGCAGGAAAGTATGTCTGTAAGAAGTAGAGACTGTTTTATATGGATCGAAACTTCCATAATGTTCCCCAGTTCAGTGACCTTGTAGGGTAACGTGGAAATTGAATGCATGGCCTTGCAGTTCTGGAAAGTGGCTATTCCTCTCCTTAAGCACTGTGGCAACATTAACTCTTGAGCAGATTATTTCCTTTCTGAAATCCACCAGGTTCTTAAAGGGGCAATGGTGCTGTGACTGTTTCACAGCCCAGTCTTCTTTCACATGCAACATACTTTTCCAATTTTGGGAACCCAAATGCACACAGTTACTTTTGCTTCAAGGCATATATTCTAGCAGTGCTGGTATAATTAGATGCCAAAAACAGATCAGGAACCGCCCCCCCCGCCTTCTTCCCTGGTCACTATAATGCAAACTGAATGTTTTTAAAGGGTTTAATCCCTCAGAGCCCTTAGAAGGATTCTGGCTAATATACCGAGAGCTTCCCTGGGAATTCTTGCTGTTAAACAGAGTCATCTCATTCTCCTGCCTCCACAATCTCCTGGCTTTTTGTGTGCAATGCTTCAGACCTCCAATTACTTCTATTCCCATGATGAAATACTAGTTTCAAGACAATGTTACATTATTTAATTTCCTAGGAAATAATCATAATGCACCTTCAGATAAAGAGCTACACATCAAAACACACTGTATTTTTCTCTCTACATATGAATGCAAAATATTTTGTATATAATAAATCAAGTTTTAAGGTGGAAGCATTTTAGATAGTATGAAGAAAATTGAAGTAGCTAAAATTACTCACAGTTTAGTTGTTCCTGGGCATGTCTACACATACACATTTACTGAGCAATAACCAAAATTACTGCGCAGTACGGGCATGCATCTACACATGCACACCCATACTGTGTAGTAAATATGGTGATGTACACTGACTTGAGCATAAATTTGATACCTCCATCACCTAGGTATCAAATTTATGCCTGATTAGTCACTATGTAGTAACACACATGTAGACAATCTGTGCATTAACACTGTGTGTGTGGGCTAACTTGGGACTTACTTAAGCATGTTTCAACACGTCCACTGTTAACAAGTAAAACAGCACAGGCTATGATGCTGGGGCCAATATCCAGGCAACCACACTGTGCAGTGTAGAGGTAGCTGGAGGTCTGCAGTTCTTCATGATTCAGAATGTGAATATCAATTCACATATTCTGAGCTGGAAAACACCTCCTGCAAATGCAGAAGGCATCATTTTGTGGTTAGACTACTGAACTGGCACTGAGGTGTTCTTTTTACTTATTTGGTGGCAGGCTGATCTAAATTCTGTACAAAACATAGACAAAAGTTTGCTGTCTACAAGACAAATACAAATAACTGGAAAGCTGCCCTATGGAAAAATAAAGTGAGGATTTGCACAGACACACACACATCTGCACACACACACACATCTACCTATTATTACTTTGGTCACACTGCTTGTATGCTTTTCAAAAGGGAGCTTTTAAACTACATGAACAATTTTGTATGACTTGTATCTGATATTTATTTCATTACAAGTTTGACTAATATAAAGTGCCAAAACATCTTTGTTTATGTGTTCTAATTCTATCATGTTCTAGGGGAAAAATACATAGTCAGATAAAATCTGTGGTCCAAATTTTTTGCTGGCTTAACTCCATTGACTAATGGATATATATCAGCAGAGAATTTGGTTATCCTCACCATACCCCTTCCACTGGATGTGTTGAATTTACTTTATGAACGTGATCCAAAGCCAATCAAAATCATTTGGACTTTTTTGTGTTGATTTCAATGCACTTTGAAGGAGAAAAATCTCTGGGTCTAATGGACAACACATGCAAGGAGTTAATGGACTGAGAAAAATTGTCCCACTTAAAAAGTTTACAGCCAGACCCTTGTCTGTTGTAACTAAGCCAGTTTATAGAAGATGTGTGTATATTTAGAAAGGAGTCACATGATCATCTTAGAACTTGACCAGTATTTAAATATGGGAAATTTAGGCTCCCCATAAATTTGACTCTCCTTTTATAATTATCTGCACAACAGCTGTCTATTTAGTGGTAATGAAGTGAACTACCCAGGTGAAATAGAAGAACTACCCAGCTGTTCAAGAGGCAAATTAGATTGCTGAGCCATAACAAGGATAAAATCAAATCTATTTAATGCATTTGGGATTTGCTGAGCTGCTTACAATGGGGGCGTGGAAAGAGGTTATACGTAGGTATCTCTATTTGGCATGATGCTGTTATCTCAAAGGAGAGCTCCAAAGCTGACACGTTAATATTAGGTCTATGCAAAACTTTGATCCCTAATTTGGTTCTGCGACAATTCAGCCCAATTCAGTAGCTGAATCTTGAAATCCAAATCAAATCAGGAGACCCTTTAATCTCTCTGAATTGAATTGGAACCATCTGAATTGATTCGGAGAGATTCAGAAAGATTAGGGTATTTGGATATAGACACAGCTTTAAATGTTTTTTCTACATACTTCAAGGTACTGGGCAGCTTGTGAATGGTGCAATGCTGGGGCAGTTGGAGCATCCCACAGGAGAGCAGGGGGGTCCCCAGTGCACTTGGCAGCAGACCCAGAAGTGTACTAGAAGCACTTCCAGTCCTCTTCTGGGTCTGTGGGGGAGTGCACGGGGGGCCCCCCGATGCCTCCTTGGCTCAGCAACTGGTGCCTCCTGGGTCTGGGGGAACACCCAGGGTCTCCCCGGGGCTGATCACTGAGCTGGGAGGGTGCACGGAGGCCCCCCATTGTGCTTGGTGGTGGACCTGGAAGTGGACTGGGTTCGCTGCTGAGTACATGGTGGGGGGCATGCTCCTGTGAGACACTCCATCCACCCCACCATCGCAGCACTCATGAGCCATGCCTGGTACCTCGAGGTATGTAGAAAAAACATTTAAAGCCATATAGATAGATGAATCGTGGATTCTCTGAATCAGCATTGAATCTTCAGATTTGGATTCGGCTAAATCAAATCAAGGACAGTGATCCAAATCAACTAATCAAATCACTGTCCCCAATTCAGGCCAAATCTGAATCCGAATTGAATATGGCCCATTTTGCACACCCCTACTTAATATCTAATCTGTTTCCTTACAATCATTAAAAGATAAGTGACCACTAAGATTTTGATTTCCTTCCCTCCCCAACTCATCACACACTTACTATTTGCTGATTCATTATTGTATTTCTCTCAAGCCAAGTACCATACATTGCCTTGATATGCATGTCATGCTTGCACAGAGATTCAGAGCCATTCCTTTGCAAAGTACTCTCTTGGTTTTCTATGGAAATGCATTGCTTCTACCACCATTTACTATATGGATCACTTTTCAGGATGGGATCTGTTTACAAATGCTGTAGAAGTCAATCTGTATGTAAACACCGAAGTTAAAGCAGCTTTCGATCCTCCTATCCCTGATGTATAAATTATCTCTCAAGCAGGTAGATCTGATTTTAGTGTTGATAATTTTCTGGAAAGTAGGATTTTAAGGAAAACTTTAATCAGGATTTTAAAGTTAGATATGTTTCTGGCTTTTCAAGCCCAAAGCAACCTTTACATCATTCAGTCTGACTTCATTTAGAACAGGCCAGAAGAATTTCAGCAAGTTACACCTGTCTTGAGCTCAGTAATCTTCATTTGTCTAAACTATATCTTCCAGAAGGAGATCCAGTCTTGATCTGAAAACATCAAGAGATGGAAAATCCCTTGGTAGTTTAATCACCTTCACCACTGAAAACAGGTTTCCTTGTTGCTAATTTGAATTTGTCTGGCTTATTTCACTTCCAGCCATCACTTCTTGTTATACTTTTCTCAGCCACATAATATCTAATGTCCCAAATGTTTTCCTAATACATTTCATAATAAAACCTACCACTGAGCCAAAAGAGCTTTTATCAGTGAAAGTTAGATACTGCAACCTTAGCTATGCTTAGCATTTTTTTGAAAGGTCAGGCATAAAGAGCCTGCAGGGAAAGTCCTAACATCAGCTTTCCAGAAGCAGTAAATGGGTTAATGACTGATAGTTACATAATATGAAAACAAAGAAGACAGACCTGCAAACGTTTACTTACAGGAGAAAATGGCACCAATACAAATGGGGACAATGACTAATAACATGTTTTGTATGAAAAAAGACTACTTGCAGGGAAAGGATTTGCACAATTGGACCCTTGATTACACATAATAAATCTTACTGGAAAACCTACATTTATATTTACAGTAATGTAACTACTCATATGGACACTTGAAACTTGTGTTGAGTTGGTATAATCACACCAGTGATTTCCTCTAAGAGGACATTTTCCCATAGAGCCCTAGATCTGTTTGGAAATTGATTTAATTTCACTGGTAAAGCTCCCTTGTCTAGATGGTTTTACGCTGGGTTAAGAATTCCACAAGCTAAATCACTGTAAATCATTCAGATCAGTTTAGGAGCTCTGATGTACAAAGTTGTACCAATTTAACTGAATTGGTTTAGAAACAAGTTTTGTATGTAGGCATTAGATTTTAAGTAAAGAAAAAATATTTTCTGTTTTAAAAAGTAGCAATATACAAAATATAGTCCAAGAAACAAGTTTAGATTTGGGTTAGGTGAGAGGAGGTACAAAAAGAGAAGATCGAATGAAGAAGGCAGATGAAAACTCTCTATCCTTCAAACTGTAGCCCCAGCAAAGCAATCAACTTTTATATTCTGATCCATCAATTTCAGTCTAATCAAACATCATTTTTTTAAAAAGACGTGACTCTTTTCTCTTCTACCCTTTAAGACATTGCTGCCACATGTCTCATGTTACTATCTTTTAACAAGACATTCCTATTTCATGAACTCATTGTACAGGGCAAGCTCATAAACATGTTTAAATATTATCTTTTGACTGGATCCTGGGGGGTCCCTCCGTAGAACATGCTGTACTCTCCCTCTCTCCCCATTCCATTACCTATGGATCCCTTTATAGAGGTACATACATACAGGTATTAAATTCATTTTTAAAGAAGAGTGTAAATAGTACAAATTCTCTATATGTTCACTCACCAAATGGAGACTAGTGAGATAATAATTATGCAACAAAGCCAGAATTTTAACAAGATCCAAAATCTTGAGTTGTGACTTTCAGTTGCTGAACAACCAGAAGCACAAATTTAAATATTTATATTTATATATGAATTGCATAGTATGTAAAGGATAATGTAATACAAAGCAAATTTGATTAAATATTATTCATTTTAATAATTGCCCTGTGATATTAGTTTATATTCAGTTTACTCTACTTAACCATCTGGTTCTTATGCAAATACCAAATTGCTGAATGCTTGGCTCATAGACCCTCAGAAGTTTTGTTCCCAGCACAAAAGTTCTAATTGATTTTATTTTTAGGTATCAAAAATATTTTTCTTACAGCAGATTATAACCAGTCTCCTCTTCACAAAATAAACCCAACACAGGAGATTTAAAGTGCCTGACAATTATTTCAAAAAAAGCCAATAAACTTCCTATTATGAGTATAACTAGAGTGAGAATTAGAAAAGACAGGCAAAGACAGAGATGCGTATTCACTCCAGTGTAGGCTCCAGTTCTTCCCTACGCAGAAATGTGATCTGAAGCTCTATGCATGAGGAGGGGTGGGGTTTTTTTTGACAGAGCTGCAGTTGGGTGTCTGAGGGAGTCCAGCCATATTTCTAAGTAACAAGACAACAACCTTAACTTCCACAGGCCTTGACTCCTGTAAAAAGCCAGAGGATTTGGGGGAATGGGGTTTTAAAGACAGCCAGCATTTATACAATGGACCAGCATTTATACAATTTAGGAGAAGGGTGACATGTTGCCTAAGCCTAGGTTCCCTTATTCTACCAAGGCTTCTCCAAACACATGCACAGAGAGAAGAATAACGTAATGAGTACCTGGCCTCTACTGAATATTTTTATGGCATCTACTGCACACAATACTTCTTCCCATATTTAGCTAGTTTTAGGGGTTTCACTCCTTTTGCCATTTTATCTTAAAACATCACTGAGTGTACATAATAAAAATATTAAAGAAAGTCATGCAAAAATAACCTCAGAAGATATGTATGAAAGTTTAGGGATATGCTAATTGCTCTCCAAAATTACCTTTGTACAGGTGAAAAGAAAGTATGCTTATGATGAATATAATCCATGCTGGATGGAAGTAACACCTGCATTTTGTCATATGTGGGGGACTTGCGTCTAACCTGGTATATGCTCCTAGCCTTTTGTTTTTCAGTCTGATATTATAACGGTATTTACCAACTCTCTCCTGCCATGTCTTGATTAATTTATGATGTTATAAGTCGGGAGGTGTCAATTATCATCTACCATCGTAATAGTTGGCAATCTATCGTGAGGAAGAGGATCCTCTAGGAACACACTTCTGTTCCCCACTTTTTCTTGTAAGGTGTCTAACACATCAACCATCAACTGGCAATCACAGCCTTACATCATTCGAGTCAGATGTTATGTCTTTTATTTATCAATATTTCAATTTACATCAATTAAATATGAACATCAACTAAAACAGAATCCTGCTGGGATATAGCATCAACTTACCTGAGTTACGGCTTATCAATTACTTTTGAGTCCATCCTGTCTTCCTTGCCCTGGGTTCTATTTCTTTATTCCTTTGTTTTCCCTTGGGCGAGGTCCCTCCTCCTTGGGATTTGCAGCAACTTCTACCTCTATCACCTCTATCACCTCTTTTGGGTTTTTTTCTTTTTCTTTTTGGTTAAGAACGTATCTGACCAATTACGAGACACATCATACACAACAACAACTGCACAGTCCTGATATCCTTGAAAGGAGAGGAGAGTTCCTAGGTCCCCATTTTCTCCTCCTCAAAGGTTACTTCTGTTTGCTCCCTTCATTGGAGCTCCTCCGTTTGGTTAGTCCCACCGGTCTCCTTCACTCACTGGGAATCTCCTCTCGCCAGGGTTTCTTTCTTCCCCGCTCTCGCCAGCTCCACCCCTCTCCTCCCACATCTAATTTTCCTCGGCCCTGCCCCTCTCTCTCGTGGCTTGCCTGACCATCATGGAACAGCTGCTCTAGAATCTCCGCGCTCCTCCTGTGCCTTGGCCTTTTTCTTTTTCAGACCCTTCGCCTGCTGGGAGTCCTTTGTGTATTCTTGCTGTCTCTTCACATCATAGTTTAGACATTATTTAGATTTATATTGCAGTGATTTACAGAAGCCTGAGTAAGAACTTAAGCCTTACTGTGCTAGATGTTACATAGCATATATAGTAAAATATATGTTATCTGGCATCCCTGGGGTAAGGGGATTGCTGGTTACATAAAAACTCTGGTTATCTGAAATAATAATTTCAGATAATTTTCAGATAATGTGGAGCTGCGATGGGGGTTAGGGGGGAGAAGAAAGGAGAAGTGTATGGCAGCGGCTGCACATGAAGTGGCAACAGCACAGGGTGGTGGGTGGCAGCAGTGGCCACATGCAAGCTTCCCTCCCTCCCCCTCCCCACATCTGGCTGGTGGAGCTGGGGTTGGGGGGCAGGTGTGGCAGCAGCTGCATGCAGAGCAGTG
>NW_017728995.1:2598943-2601380 GCF_001723915.1 Gavialis gangeticus | reverse complement strand
TTTCGGTGGTGGGTGGCAGCAGTGGCCACATGCAAGCTTCCCTCCCTCCCCCTCCCCACATCTGGCTGGTGGAGCTGGGGTTGGGGGGCAGGTGTGGCAGCAGCTGCATGCAGAGCAGTGGTGGCGCAGGGTGGTAACCCTAACTCCCAGTTTTATGTTCTAACCATATAATTATACTGCTTATAGGAGGAAGGAAATATGGGGGACAGATATCCCAAGCTCTGTTTTCAGTTAATTAGACTATATTGACAATATCACATTGTTTTATAATCATCCCTTGTGTTTTAATCACCTCTCTCAATGGATGGCTGCTTAATAAAAGCTAGTAACTTCACTCTGCTCTCCTTCCTGCTGTGCTCCATAGCAGTTGAGACAATACTAATCTGCTGAAGGGATGAACAATATTAAGACATTAATACTGTTACTTACACTCTGACCACAATTATATCAGAAAGTTATCAGGTTATAAAATGATGCTAAACATTTTATAATTGGGCTGATAATCAGCCATTTGTACCACATATCTGATGCCATAATTGTAACACTAGTAGACAATCTATGACTCCCAGTGAGTATCAGTGTAATGGGGCACCTACCCCATTACTGGAAGTGAGAGCTGGCTGGCTCCAGACCCTGGAGGAACTGATAGGGGTGGAGTCCCTTGAATAAAATGGCCGCCTTCCCCAGGTGTGGCAAACACAGTGCACCACCAGACAGCAGCAGATAAGTGTTTTGAGCCAGTGTTGTAGTGTTGAAGAGGGTGGTGCTGACCCAGGGTTGGGGAACCTTTTGCATGAGAGTAGATACTCATGTTTTGTCATTTGTGTTTAAAGAGCAGAGGAATGAGTTGTAGCTGTAGGAGTGGAGGAGGTCGCCAAGAAGGGTACCAAGGGCATCACCAGTCCTGGACATTTTGAAGGGTCTAGTGCTGCTGTTACCAGAACAACTGTGGTGTTGGACAGCAAAGATCAGGGGCTGATGGGAGCAGAGGCCACAAAGGGCAAGACCAGGGGCTGAGGGTCCTGTTACAGTGGCCCTGGGTGGTGGGACTCAGGAGTAAAATGGACCAAGGCCAGGGGGCCTCAGCCTCTTATCTTGTCATAGAAGGCATTCAGGTTGGTCAGGCATGACTTGCCCTTGGTGAGTCCATTCTGACTGTTATTAATCACCTTCTCCTCCAAGTGCTTAGAAATGGATTCCTTGGGGACCTGATTTTTTCAGAGACAGGGGTAAGGCTGACCGGTCTGTGGTTCCCCAGAACCTTCTACTTCCCTCTTTACCCTAACCCAGAGACTCTCAACAGGCTCTCTGGAGAGACTCTCTCCAGTTTTATACCGGAGCTCTAAGCAATCATATAGTGCAACTCCTTACATAAAGTGCAACTCCTCCTCCTCCTCTTCTCCCATGCCTGTTCTTCCTGCAGGTATCAAATTTACACCTGATTAGTGGCTGGGTAGTAACACTGTGTGTGTGGACTAACTTGGGACTAATTTTAGTCCCAAGTCAGTTCACATACGGTATTAATGCACCTTAATCCTGCATGTATACACAACGGCCTATTCTATGCAGTAACTTACTGCACAGTAAATTTAAGATGGCATAAGTGCATGTGTAGACATACACACTTTGCTTAAGGACTCTCCTTTTTTACCCTGCTAGGCCTGGACTGGCTTTGCCCCTGTAACAGGGGGCCTGCTTGGGGCCGCTTTTCTTGTGGCCTGCCCACCTGTTCCTGGGCTAACCACCCATGTTCTTTCCTGCCACACCTTGTTGTTAATTAATTATTTAGTAGATGTTAATAAGCAGGACGCTGCCCATTTTCTGCCCCAATGCCAGGGGACACTATCTGCGGCTCCTTTCCTCCCCTGCACCGCAGCTAAAGCCTTGCAGATAGCATCACGATGTTCTCACTATCACCGGCCCCCACAGTGGGCCCAAGGATCCTCCTATTGAACCCCACCTGGATTCCTCTTCCTCAGGCGGCCTTTTCTGCCGTCATACTGGGCAGCATAGCTCCCTGAGCTGGTTCCCCTTTGGGTGCAGTCCCCACACCGAGACCTTTGGCTCATCTAGCCCTGGGCCACCTCCAGGCCAGTCGGGACCCTCCTCCCCCTCTACGCAACACTGGTCAGGCCACAGCTGGAGTACTGTGTCCAGTTCTGTGTGCCCCACTTCAGGAGGGATGTGGACAACATTGAGAGGGTCCAGAGGAGGGCGACCCGCATGATCCGGGGACTACAGGGCAGACCCTACAATGAGAGACTGTTCAGCCTTCACAAGAGAAGGCTGAGGGGGGACCTGGTGACCGTCTATAAACTCACTAGGGGGGACCAGAAGGGTTTGGGAGAGACCTTGTTTCCCCTAGCGCCCGCTGGCATAACAAGGAATAACAGCCACAAGTTGTTGGAGAGTAGGTTTAGATTAGACATCCATAAGA
>NW_017728995.1:2598080-2598705 GCF_001723915.1 Gavialis gangeticus | reverse complement strand
CCCTTCTGGTCCTGGCCCCAGCATGGGCCAGTCAGGGGAAACTCAGACAGGCCTGAGTCTATGGCCCTTTTCTCATTCTCTGAGGGTCCACACTCTGGGCCCTCCAAAACTAGGGGTAACCCACCCAGTTGTGGGAGTTAGGGGTTAAGGTGCCCCAACCCGCTTTTTACCAGGGTGGTAAATGGCCTGGCATTTCCTGGGGGCTCCCATGCCACTAGGAGCCCCACCAGGCCACCCACTCCTGCAGGGTGCAGTTTTAGGTCATGCCCAGGACCAGGAGCCTCCTATCCATCCCCTACAGCTCCTCCCTTCCTTCCAGATGATATCAGCAGCCCTCTGGCCAGGTGATGCTGTTGCCTGGCCTCCAGCAGCAGAACTGCCTTGTTTATATGGGCAGCCCTAGATTCAAAATAGCTGCCCTCATCAGGCACCTGCCAGCTGCTGCCTTCTGGCCCTTTTGTTAGAGCTTTTGTTAGACACAGGCAGGAATCACCCAGGATGCATACAGATGTTTAGGGGCTGTGCTCTAACTCATGGAACTTTACACAAAATGTCATGAGCTAGAGCCCTACTGCTGACCTAACAGAAGTTTGCCTGTTAGGTCAGGGGAGCACAGTCCTGCCTT
>NW_017728995.1:2556573-2593080 GCF_001723915.1 Gavialis gangeticus | reverse complement strand
CCCCCCCGCCCCGGGCCCCCCGCCCCCCCCCCCCCCAGGGCTGTCAGCAGGGGAAGGAGGGGGAGGAAAAGGGGAAGGAGCAGCACACTGGGCTTTGCTGCTTGACTGGGCTTTGCCTTCCTGAAGCTGGAGCATGAGGCAGGTGGAATGGAGCCCCTCGCTTTGTGGGCCCTGTCAGCTACTGTGGCTGGAGTATTGGGGGAAGTTGGGCTGAGCCCAAGTGGCAAAGGGGCTCCGTTCCACCTCATCATCCTCCACCCCACACCTAGCTCTGGCCACAGCAAAGCTGAGCTGGCAGCTGCTGCTGTCACTATGAGGAGGCCCAAGAGGGGTAGAGGGGGGAAGGTAACCCTCCCTTGCCTTGCAGCCCCTCAGCTACCTCATCTGGGGCACTGGGGAGAGCCAGGCCAGGCATGCAAAGTGAGGGGGCTTGGTTTTGCCATGGCCAGAGCTGGGGGGAGCAGCTTGGAACAGAGCCCCTTCACCTTGCGGGCCCAGCCCAACTTCCCTCGGTATCCCAGACAGGGTAGCTGGGGGGAGGGGGAGCATGGGGTGACAGGGCTCCATTTCACCCACCCTCGCCTCCAGCTCTGGCCAGGCAAAGCCCAGCTGGCAGCAACCTGTGGCTCCCTCCCCATTCCCCACCCCTCCCTTCCTTGCTGACAACCCCAGGGGCGGGGCGGGGTGGGGCAGGGCAGTGCTTGTGCTCACCAGCACAAGTATCAGTGCAGCCCTGCAAAGGCACAAAAATTAACCCACAAAGGAACGCCAGTTCCCTAAGGTGCTCTGCTCTAGAGCACCTTCAGCTATTACCTGCTTTATCAAAGGTTAATTTTTTGTATGATCAGCCATTTTAAAAGTGCACTGCAGCCACGGACATGTGTTATGTCACAGCTGCAGGACACTTTCAGGGGCTCAATCCTGCAAAAAAAAGTAACTTGTATAAGTGTCCCCAGCAGTCACTCAGCTAGCAGCACTCCCAGCTCCTCAGAGCACATGACCAAACACACAGCCCACAAAGCAAACACTCAGCAAGCTAAACACACAGGCAGCCCTGGCTCACTTACCTTCCCTGAGCAGGATCTGGTCCAGTGCCTGGCTCCTCTTCCCCTTCTTCCTCTCGCTCCCAATGAACTACTTGCAAACTGTCTGTTGGCTGCCCTTGTTCACTCGCCAAATTATAATGATATTATAATTATAATTATAATGAAATTATAATGAAAAAGTAATAAAATATTTAGTTCAGGCAACACAAATTTAATACCAGCTGAGACAATAAATCATTTTAATTTCACCCCCTGTAGAATACAGTTGCTATGAAGTAAGTGGAATCAACAGACTACCACCAGTATAAGGAGAATGTAGGTCAAATTACCACTACAGTATCACAACACACTGCAGAAGTTTTTAAGCTCTGTTGAGTGACTTGGCTGATCCAGTGATTACTAATTTAGGATGAATCTGTTAGCATATTTTCATTCATGTTTCATCCCTTGCCTCTCTCCACTCTCTTCCATGTTTCTTTTTATATTAAAACCAAGCTGAAACTTCAGAAAACAGGCTGCTTAGGAAGATTTCTAATGAGTCAGAAAACAACCCCTTTATTGCTATACCTTTTTATTACTTTATTACTTAGGGATCAATCAAAACCTGAAGTCCTACTCAGGCCCTGGTTCAAATCTTTAACTTGACTCCCACTTTTTATTTTTTAGGCAACTAATCCTTACTTGTGCAAACTCATATTCTCTTCAGTGAGATGTCACTTGAAAGAGAGCAGACTAAAACTCAGACAAGAATTTCATGATTTGGCCTTGCATTTTTACTGAAACCAAATCTTTGTTGCTTGACAGCTCATCAGTACCTTCTACGTGTTCTTCACTTGAAGTCAGTCCCCTGTTTGTGACTTGTTGCTGTGGAGATAACTGTATCACAAACACAGGAGGATAATTTGAGGAACCAAAAAACAAAACAAAACAAAAACCCAACCCTAAAGGATATGGACTCTGACAAATATTTTTTCATGAAAATGTCATTACCAATTTCATCTCATGAAAAGAGAAGCTGAGGGTTTAATTTATGTTTTTTAAGTTAGGGCTTTAGGATAGACATAAAATGATAAATGCAGCTACAGGAAGAGCATATGTGTATGGACACAAATAGTAAAATATAGTGAGATGTACAAAATCAGACCATTATTTTGTATCATGCTGTGCTAATATCTGTGTCATTAACTCAGGGTTTTTTTCAAACACACAGATTTTTTCCTATATTCAGATATTGAATCTGTAAGCCAATTGTTGGAGTATCAAAGATTTATTTTCATGAGATGACAATTTTTTAAACCCCAGAGCATAAGGATCAGAACTCTACAAGTCCAGCACAAGAGAAAAGAGAAAGCTGAACTCTCGGTGGGCTTTGTGTAATATAAAATAGACAGAACTGCATAGAGTGTGCTGTATTGCACTATCTGGAGTTTACATTCTTATTTTATGAATGAGTATAGTGTATCAATATAACTGCAGTTATACACAGGCACATGAATTGCATAATACATACCCTTGAATACTTCGAGCTGACAGGTAGCAGACTATGGTTGGAAAAGAGCCTATAAAAATGTTAAACCTGAAGGACTCTGGGCCAGTATCCTGAGTTACTCAGGGTTTACTTCTCAGACATGCTGAATCCTTTGTTTTGTTGACCTTGGGCAGCCAAGCTGACTATGTGACACCAAAAAGGGGCACTGCTGAGCTGATGCAATGGCAAACTAAGAGTAAGCTCCAGCTGGAGCAGGACTTTGTGATGAAAGTTTTGCTGGATTGCTGCACAGAGAGGCAGAGGACACAATGCCAACAACCATAGTTTAATGTAAATGAAATTATCAACGAAGTTTTCACTGAATGGAGATTTGTTTTGTGAACAAGCTGTGGAAATCAAAAAGCTGGACAATTACTATGTGGAAGTACAGGGTTGAGAATACTTCAAGGCTGTGTTTAGACTCCAATAATGTTTATTATCTGTAAATACATAGGGGTGTGCAAAATGGGCTGTATTCGATTCAGATTCGGATTCAGCCCGAATCAGGGATAGAGATTCGATTCAGTGATTCGGCTGAATCCGAATCTGAAGATTTGACGCTGATTCAGAGAATCAGCAATTTGGCCACAGACACAGCTTTAAATGCCTTTTCTACATACCTTGAGGTACCAGGCATGCCTCATGAATGTTGTGATTCTGGGGTGGATGGAGTGTCCCACAGGAGTGCAGAGGGGTCCCCTGCATGCTCAGTGGTGAGCCTGGAAGTGGACTGAAAATACTTCTGGTCCACTTCCGGGTCTTCTGCCAAGTGTGTGGAGGATTCACCCCTGCACCCTCCTGGTTTGGTGATCAGCCACAGGGGGACCCCAGGTGCTCCCCCAGACCCAGGAGGCACCAATCGCTGAGCCAGCAGGTGCAGGGGGGGTCCCTCCCCGCACTCCCAGGTGGACCAGGAAGTGGACTGCAAGTGCTTCTGGTCCACTTCTGGGTCTGCTGCCAAGCACTCTGGGGACCCGCCCCCCCTGCTCTCCCATGGGACGCTCTATCCATCCCACCATCTGAGCATTCACTAGTTGCCTGGTATCTTGAAATATGTAGAAAAAACTTTTAAAGCTGTGTCTAAGTCCGTATCATTAAATTTTTCCAGAATTGATTCAGAGGGTTCCAATTCTATTCGGAGAGATTAATAGGTCTCCTGATTTGATTTGGAGATTCAGCTGCCAAATCAGGCCAAATCTCCGCCGAATCAAATCAGTGACCGAAGCTTCACACAGCCCTAGTAAATACATATTTATTTTCTTTTCTATTTTCTTCTCCCAAATCACAATACTTATTTATATCATACTCCCTCAAACTCCTGAATGTTTGCAAATCAGAGAGAAATGCTGTTAATGGTGGCTAGGGGCAGGGGTGGAGGGTGTCAGATTTGAAATGGTTAGAATCTAGAAGACAGTAAGGTTTTAGATATGGTACTTAGACATATACTTGATTTTAGAAGGGGTCTCCCAAAGAGACGTTCTGAAGCTGATTCTAGTAGCTGCCACAGGCACCTGGCAGAAGCAGTTCAATTCTGTTTAGAAAAAAGAATGATATATTTTAGCCCAGTTTTCAAGACCTCAAGCATATAAAACAAAGCATAAATGCCAAGCTTGAAAGAGTCCAGAGAAGAGCCACGTGCATGATCAGAGGTCAGGAAAACAGACCTTATGACAACAGGCTGAGAGCCATGGGACTCTGTAGCCTGGAAAAGTGCAGGCTCAGGGGTGATCTGATGGCCACCTATAAGTTTATCAGGGTGACCACCAGTATCTGGGGGAATGTTTGTTCACCGGAGCGCCCCAAGGGATGACGAGGTCAAATGGTCATAAACTACTGCAAGACCGTTTCAGGCTGAACATAAGGAAGAATTTCTTTACTGTCCGAGCCGCCAAGGTCTGGAAGAGCCTGCCATCGGAGGTGGTTCAAGCACCTACATTGAACACCTTCAAGAGCAAATTGGTTGCTTATCTTGCTGGGATCCTATGACTCCAGCTGACTTCCTGACCTTTGGGCAGGGGGCTGGACTCGATTTTCCAAGGTCCCTTCCAGCCCTAACGTCTATGAAATCTATGAAATATTGATATTTCAATGGGGAAAAGTTAAATTAGGCTCATGCACCCAATTTCCATATACAAATGATTATTGCACCTATAGGTATAATAACTGTAATAACTTCAGATGGAAATGAGGTATGGAATTGCCCATACAATTTTATATATGGCCCTGTGTGCCTGCATTTTTTAATCAATAGTTAGACATTTTAATTATCAATAGATGTTGGTTTCAGAATAACTGAAAATCTACAAATGACCTTTCGGAAGCCAAATATCCCCTATAAACTGAACAATGACTGAACAATAAGCAATATCTGGAGATGAGAAAGACCTACCGAAGGGACTACACAAGTTGGAGGACAATAGCATAGTTCCATGCCCAAAGAGTAAAGATGTCTCCAGGGTTGTGACCAGTGTTAATTTTTCCAATATGGTTAGTTTCTACAAAGCAGTTAGGAATATGAGGAAGATCAAATTACCCCATCCTTCTTGGCCTTGGTCAGTAAAGCTGGTCCAAGGTGTAAGTAGATTACACTGCAACATAAAAGGTATAACAATAGTCACCTAATCCCTGAATTCTACTGGCCTTGAATCCAAAAGGAAGCTTTCATCAAAATAATACTGTTAATTAACCTTTTTCCTAGGAGTCATCATCATCTACATAGAAGAAAAGGCTTTCCTTTGGATATGGAAAAGTTTTCTAGGACTAAATATAAGAACCGATTTTTCTGGCACAAGTTGTGGACAAAATTCAGAATCAATTTTATATCTTTTAATGTCCACTCAGAAATTACCTGAAAGCGCATAGATTGACCACACACAATAACTACTTAGCTCAAAGAGGAGGATGTGTCTGACGATGCATTTTATAGGGGAAGCATAACTATTTGATCTCTTTGCAGGGGGTTGATAATACATGGCAGTAGTAGAGAAAAAGAAGTTTATTTAATGTGTTAATAAGTTGACCTTTTAGTGAGTCTTTCTCTTTAAACAGTGGAAATAACAGTGTTGAAAGGTTTTAGAATTAGGGCTTTGAATGTACTCAAATTTAAAAAGTAGGAAAATAATATTGTTAACTGGTTTTACTTCTTGTTCTCCTTCATGCCCCTACAATCATGTTCAAGGGGAAAAAATAGCCTGTTAAAACTGGTCTTAATCTGTTCATTTTGATGGTTCTGGGTGATCAATACTTTTAATACTTTCTTATTAAAATGTGTTTATTTGGCCAGGCTGTTGATCCCCACCTTTTAAAAAATATTTTTAGCTTTTTAATTCCATTCTGATGCAGTGATACATGATTTGGGGTGGGAGTATTTTCTTTTATTTTAAGAGAAGAGGCCCTTTGATTAATTTGGAAAGTTATCCGAATCAGAGGAAATGTGGTAAGCAGATGGACAACCTCTTTTTCTCTCCAGTTTAGAGATAACACATCCCCTTCCAAACATTCTCATCTTGATGTTAGGAGATAGCTGCTTCTTTTTGCTGTATCTAATGGCAAGAAGATTCAAACAGAGGAACAAAAATTTCCATTCCTAGTATATGAACTGACAACAGAAACCAGTTATGTTTATATTAAAAATTATAATTTTTAATACTAGCTTGGAGACAAGGAAGGACCTTCTTGCACCTCCTTTTCTTGCTTGGTAATGTTTTTCTTTACCACTAGAACTAATATATTGTGGTTCTTTTGTGTATGGACATCATGATCTTCTGCTACATTTATAGCTAGGAAATAAGCACACAAAACTGTGGGTTTGAATACTGGTCACCCTCCTACTGTCAAGGGTGGTGTTTGCCTAAAAGGAGTGGAATATATCTATATCTAGACCAAATATAGATCTAGATCTCTATATCTAGAAATGAGCACCTTTTAGATCTATCTATCTATCTATCTATTAGAAGTTTTCTCTAAGCTCAAATGATAAAAAGCTTTTGGAATCAAAGTGCAAGGATATATCCCACATACAGTATAAATGGTAACGATGGATCTCTTGTCTTTCAGCACAAAGATTCTAAATCAAACAAGTTGCAGTGGAACTGACTGAAAAGCCCTCCAAACATCTAATATTCCCAATCTATTTATGTTCCAAACTATAGCACTCCTTGAGCAAATGCCACTGTAAAATTGGCATTTAAAAGAGGCAACACACTCTTGCTCAGGGGATCTCTTAATAATATCATAGAAGGGAAATCGTAGGAGAATTCAGGAAAAATTGTATCTAATTCCGGCTCTATCTCCAATAGTGCTGTTAATATTATTATCAAGAGGCTGGCAAAGGTAGTTGGCAGTACCTCTCTGAGACATTTAAAAGGTGCTCATTTCTTGTATCTGTACTATTACCTGACATCACAAAACCAGGTTTCAGAGAGACCCCCCCGCCCTTATTTTTAAGACTGTGTTATTGTCTGACATTTCTCTAAAATTATCTCTCTTTCTGTCTCTCAGCTATTGAGGGCAATCATTCCTTGGTGTACTATAAATCCTGGAAATTCTAATTATTTCGGAGGAATCATGATTGATTTCTTTTCATTTTTTTTAAAGTCTCAAGGATTTCAGACAAATGGATTGTCAGATTTAAATGCATATTTATTACTTCCTGAAGAACACTGGGATATTATAACAACTCTGTCACTGCTAGCTTTCTTAATAAAGCACTTTGTGGCCATTTAGTAGCCCGATTATCATTTTCTCTAAAGCTGCTTTACACCACTTCCCACAGTATATAATAACACTGCCAATGAAGAAGCCTAATACATCATGGAACTGCAGATATTAGAGATACAGGAAATATATTAGGTCATATAATTCATTCCCATGTCAAACAAAAATCGTTTCCTTTCTAGTGCTTTCTACAGTCTTATTTTAAATGTCCCAAATGATGGGTTTTTCATCCTTTCTCAGGAAAGATTATTGTATAGTCCAATACATCTCACTCAGCAAGTTTTTGAAGGTATTTAGCTTAAGTGTTGCCCCCTTTATTTTTTTAATTTCATCCCATTACTGTTGGTTATCTCTGCTGGCAATAACATACATAATTTTGTTCCATCCTTGATCTTCACATTTTATCCATTTTTATACAGCTGTATAGGAGGCTATCACATTATCCTTCAGTTAGTACTTAGCCAAGTTAAATATTTAACCCCTGGAAATTTTCCTTAGCTCCACCACCGTTTTTTCCCTCTGCTTCTGTCTTTGCATGTCTCTGGACTCTCTCCAATTTATCAGTATATTTCTGTTCTTGTGATGCCCAGAAGCCAGGTGTCCTCTCACCGTAAATCTCACCATAAATGCACAGAGGAGGGGTTTTCATCTCTCTGCTGCCTGAGTCAATGCCTCTCTCTACGGTGCCAAAAATGTATTAGCTTTTTGGCTGCTATACCGCATTGCAAATTAATATCTAACCTGCTTTTCACTATCAACACTTACTTTCCAGGTTTCTCTTTTCTATGGACTATTTATGTTTCTGGTCACTCACCCTTGGATATATTAGCTTATGCATTTCAAGCTGAATCTTAATTGGCTGACCTGTCCATATTTCAATTCATCCTACACCAACATTCATAGGTATTCACTAATTTTTGGAATCCTTTGCAAATTGGTGTCATTTCATAATTTCATGATGTTCCATTTCTAGACTATTAAAGTTGTTAAATATGATTGGGCCTAATACGAATCATTATGGCACTATGTTCAAAATCTATTTATAATGAACTTTGATTTGCAAGTAACACTTCATGAGAGATCAATGAATGCTCATTCAGAATACAAATACAATTTTTCATTTCAAGCTTTTACTGTTTATTGTTTGTAATTTTCCTCAAAAAAGTTTAACTTTCCCACTCTTAATGATTATTCCTTTATTTTACTAGGAACTGCAACTAAACTTACTGTATTTCCAAATACTCTATGATAAGGAATATCTTCATTTTTAAGTAGGAAAAAAAAGCCTAGGACATTTGCTCCTTGCACCAAAGCTCCAGCTCAGCTCTCTATAACATTTAAAAAAATAATGCTATTATTTCAGTAAATACAGTAGGCAATTCCCTAAACAGACTGTTATTTTTGCTATGACCATCCAGAATTCCTAATGTTTTTGATTGACTGGAATTCCCATGTATTTTCCTTTACATGCTTCTTCAATATCATTAGCTTATTTTTCAAGGTTTCCTTTACTTTCTTGTCATTCAAACTTTTTTTTCCTACTAAAGAAACGTATATAAACAAATCAGCATCTCAACTATTCAGTTATCATTAGCCTCATTATCCTTACTTATTTGTCACATTACTAACAGTCCATTTTATTTTTTTAAAACCATACATTCACATGAATCAGATTGCAATACTTCTCTACCAATGTCTTTGCTGCCTTTCCCCAAACTTTATCAATAGTAAGCCAGAGTGATTGCTGAGGCTGATGTTTGGGAAGATGGCATTGAGAGCTATTTTATTAACAGTGGAGGACAGAAGTTGAGAATACAGTTTAACTAACTTTCGGATAGAGAGCCCTAATATCTGAACAGTACCTCTTCCTTGCAACTACCGGGAACGTCTCAGGAAGGAGAGATTCCAGGAAGATCATCAAATTAGACACACTGCATGGAACGTGCCTCCCAACCACAGAAGGAAAAGGAGGAAATAGTATTCCAAGGCTGTCCAACTTCCCAGCCACTGGGGGCTACACAGGCCACAGGCCAACAGACTGCAGGCTGCACATACACTCCCTGCACCACTAACCCCACTGTGCACCTGTACATCCCCACTGCTGCACCAGGTACTGCCCTACCGATGCACTGTGTACTCTCCCCCCAACCAGTGCTGCAACATATGCCCATGTGGGTACCTCCCCTCCACATTGCTGCACCACCTGGGTTTGATCTCTCCGTTCCCCACCCATTTCTGGTCCTGAACTTATCTTCAGCTCTCTATGCAACATGCCATTGCCCCACACCCTAGAGGCTGGAAGGTTGGAAGTGGCAGCCATAGGAAGAAGGAGGTGGGAAACTCAGAGTAGTCCCTCCACACTAATCAGATCAGCCAGGAAACATGAGCTGTTGTCTGTGTAGACCCTAAAAGCATTGTGCACTGAGAGTCTTAAGGCCCCCAACACTATTTCAGTGAGGTAAACTAACATTAATCACTGAAAAGTTATTAATAAATGATCCAATACAATATTTCACGTATGTATATTTCCCCTCAGCTACTCAGGGAAGTGCAAAGGTAAAAGGCAGGACTGGCCTGTCCTATCCTGCAAAACCTGCAGCTGCAGGGGGCCCTGCAGCAAAGGGACCTCCTGTGTCCAGCTGCTCACCTCCCCCCGCCACCAACACCGCCGCCACTCGCTTCACGTCTGGCCACTCACCACCCCCCACCTGCCCACCTGCTGCTGCCAACAGCTTCACATCTGGCCACTCACTACCCCTCCCACCGCAGATGCTGCTGCCACCAGCTTCTTTGGCCACTCACCACACCCTGCTCCTCCGCTGCCACCACCAGTTTCTTCGCGTCAGGGGACCCCAGAACTATTTCTTGCAAAGGACCCAAAAAATTGTGGGCCAGCCCTGGCAAAAGGCAAAAATAAATGATGGACAATCCTGTGACACTTTCCTCCTCTTTGTACACCTCTTTTCAATTATTCAAAACTATCTGGATTGCTCTAATCATTAACCACATACCTAATGGCTGTTGCCACAATTAGTTTAGCTTTTTAGGCAAAACACACTGTACACTTGTATGTTCAACCCATCACATATGTAATAGTTCACAATACTGGACTGCCTTTAAAAAGAAATCTAGAAACTTAAAATGTGATTAGATGGTTATGTGCCTTATGGACTATAGAGAATGTTTTCTCAAGTTGATGTTTCCCATATTTGGCTTTGTGTTTATCTTTATTGCAACTTAAATCTCTAACAAAAGCAAGCAGATAGTATAGTTGAGCACACAATCTCTCCCACAAGATATATCAGCATATGTAATTTTCATTGGCACACATTTAATTAGGGTGGAGTTTTTTGCAATTGCAAATTACAGAAAAGCCTCTTCAGGATAATTTGGCTATAATACTGCAGATCCACTTTAGGCAACAAAGAGCCTGGTGGAGATGTCTAATGCCAGATTTAAATTAGAGACTTTTTACTTTAACTTCTGGCTAATATGTTCTTTGGCATACTTCAAGATTTCACATCTTCACGGATCCTCTGAAGAGTTAAACTGGCATTTAAATGTTAATAGCAGTTAAGTTAATTCTTAATAAAATGCTTGTGTTGCTTCCAAATACCTATATAGTTTGGCAGACACAACATTTTTTTCACACATATAACAAATCTATCACAGCTTCATTTAGGTTAATTACAGATATCTGGAATTAGACATCATGTAATAAATCCTTCTAATTAAGAAATATCAGCAGGAAGGAAGAGAGAAAACGAACAAATTCCTGCTTTTCTTTTTATGGAAATAGCCACTAATCTTATACTCTAAATGTGGCTATCTTTTCTAATCAGCCAGTATCTTTATGCCTAAATCCCCAAATGACCATCAAATTCTACTATCAGTGAACTACTTTTACATATCTACTAAATAAGAAAAAAATATTGCAAACTGTAGTAGATACCTATCTACTAGGGCTGTGTGAAACAGCACCATTTTGTTTCGACTTCCGTTTCACCAGGACAGTGCTTCATTTTGAGCCTAATTTCATTTTGAAAGCACTGTTCCATTTCATTTCATTGCAACTGTTTTGCTGTTTCGAAGCTGTTTCGACCTTTGGCCCATAGGCTATGATGGGGAAGCATGAAACTGCCTATAACTTTGTCATTTCTTGCCTGATTTGGATGAAACTTGCAGGGATGGTAGCCCCTTCTGAGGCCACGAAGACTGCCAAGCTTCAAGGAGATCGGTGCAAGGATTTCAGGGAAACTGCACCTCAAAATCTTCAAAGCAAAACTCATGACAACTGTGCGTGTTAAGGCACAGTGGGGTGAAAACTGCAGGCATGGTAGCCACTGCTGAGGCCATGAAGCCTGCAAGGTTTCAAGGAGGTAGGTTCAGGGGTTTCTGGGAAACTGCACCTCAAACTGTTCAGAGAAAACTTGTGTCACTTGTAAGTGTGAAGGCACAGAGAAAGCTCAGTTCAAACAATGCTTTTTATCCTGTTTTTCTGTTCCTCCTCCAACACACTGGGATTGGAGGGGACTTCAGGGAAGGATCACAGTCATTGGCCAGCTACACAGTCAATACCAGAGCCGTCCTTCTCCCCTCTTCCCCCTCCCTCTCCTTAGTTTCTCTTTAGCTGCAAGCAAGCCCAGTTTCAAATGTGAAACATTTCAAAACTTTCAAAACATTCAACTGCCCTCATTTAGTTTTGAGGCTGTTTCAAAGCCTTTCATTTCATTTCAGTTTCACTGTTTTGAGCTTGAAACGAGTTGAAACATTGTCAAAATGAAACAGCGAGTTAAATTTTGCACAGCCCTACTATCCACACATTTGTGCCAAGCTCATCACTGTATCATCTAAGGATCTAAACCAGCCAAATCCTGGAGCCAAATAATGAATGAATAAGGGATTCCAAATATAAGGCCCTAATTATATGATTTAGCAAATTTTATTTGCATAGAAAGTATAGGAACAAATGAATAGTATTACAGCATGAAAATATGTTCTTTTCGCCGATCTTTTCCAAGTTCCCCTCCCCAAAATATAAATAAATACCTGTCTTACAAACCAGGAACACTCTAGAAGTAATCATAACAAGCAAAAATAAATGCAAATGTATTCTACTAGCTTCCCTATAAAAATAAGTTAAGTTAAATACTTTAGTGATAACTCTAATAAAGAATCAAAGATTTAAAAAAGAACTGTTTTCATGGTCTGTTGGGTACAGCACAAATGACTGCAAAGTGAGATTCCTATTTCCTGAGCAGACTTACTATAAGTTCTTTCTAGAGGCCGAGACATATGCCAGCATATGATGAATCATGAGTTAATTTAGGGATTTTCTTCATGCTCTAATAATTTCATTTCATTTAGAAACTCATGCTGGGATGGGATAAATAAAGGTGCTTTTGTGTCCCAATTGCTAGAGGTTGTTTCAGACAAATGATTATTTATGCCAAAATGCTAATAATGAACCAACAGTTTTGATTTCTTAGTTGTCTGAAGCATTTCACATAATTGTCTAGAGTTTTCTTGATACATTTAAATGAAAGAGACCCTAAATCTGCAAGCAATGTTATTCTTACTCAACTTTCAATTCTGACTATAAATCATTCTAAAAGCCTATAACAGGCAATAGCACAGAGATTTAAAAGTTACTCATGTGAAGTAAGAAACTGAAGTTTTGCCAGGTATGTTTTGGAAGTTATGGGTTACATTTCTGAAGGCACACATGGAAATAAAGCCTGCATGTCTTTTTTTTCAGGGTCTTCTCAGAAAGCAAACTACCCAGCAGGGGTGGGGAGGTGTGTTACTCAGGGAGGAGGGCAGGGGGGTGCAAGATGTGGGCACGACAGTGCTGGGAGCGGGGGCTCTGCCCTGCTGCCATTTGCCCAGCTGGGGCAGGGGGGACAGGATGCGGGCACGGCTTGCTCCAGGCGGAAGGGGGCAAGTGGCAGCAGCACATAGACCCTGATGTCAGCATTGCCATGCTTGTATCCCATGCCCCCCAAGCTGGCTGGCAAGTGTGGCAGGGCAGAGACCCCACTCCCAGCACTGATATGGGTGCAGCAGTGCTGGGAGCAGGGGATATGCCCTGCTGCTGCCCAGAGTGAGTTTTGCTTTCATTACACTGCCCCCTATCCCGTGCTGACTTGGCAAGCAGTAGCAGGGTATAGCCCCTGCGGCTCCCTCTACCAGGGTAGAAACAGGCACAGCCGGAGGAGTCACGGGAGAAGCCTCCCATCCCCCACTGTCCCAGCCTTTTGGCACTTCAAAATAAAAAATAAATTAAAAAGCACCGCACTCACCAGCTCTGGCAGTGGTGATTGGGGGGGCTCGTGGCAGAGTGAGGGGCAATGGGGATCACCCCCCTCTTCCTGGCACCCATGTGGCAACTGTTGCATCATGTGGGGTCACTGCCTTGGAGCTGGGTAACTCCACCTTTCAGCCTGAGCCCGGCACCGCTCAGTCCCAGTGGCCCCAGCTTCCAGACAGCGAGCAGCACCCTGCCAACCTATGCTGCACCTGTGCGATGTGTCAATTGCTGCATGGGTGCCAAGTGTGGGGGGGCAATTCCAGCTGCCCCCCACTGCATGGAGGGGCCCTGCTATGAGTGCCCAGAGGCCCCCATGGCTGCTGCTGCAGCCAGTTAGTAAAGAGCTTTAAAAAAATAAAAAGCTGTGCACTCATTGAAATCAGTGGGGATCCCCCCCTCGGCACCTGCGTGGCCGCTGTCATATCATGCAGGTGCAGCATGATTCAGCAGGGTGCTGCACATTGTCTGGGAGCTGGGACAGCTCCACATGTCAGCTAGAACCCAGCACCACTCAGCTCCCAGGCAGTGTTTAGTGACCTGCCAAGCCGTGCTGCACCCATGCCATGGGGCAGCTTCCGTGTAGGTGCCAGGCAGGAGTAGTGATCCCTGCTGCCCACCATTGCCCTGTGCTGCATGGGGGTGCTTTGCCATGAGCACCCAAAGGCCCCAATCACTGTTACTGTAACTGGTGGGTGCAGGGCTTTTTTTTCTTTTTCTTTTTTTTTTTTAAGTGCTGGGACTAAGCTGGGGCCAGGCTGGGGTCGGGGCCGGGCAGGGCAGCCATGGGGGGCTTCTCCCATGGCTCCCTTCACCTGGGGAGAGGCAGGCACAGCCAGAGGAGCCGGGGGAGAACCTGTAGCTGCCTCGCTATGCCTGCCTCTCCCTGTCCAATCTGAATCTCTCCAAATCAGCGCTAAATCTTCTGAAGTTGATTCAGCCGAAATCAATTCAGGACAGTGATTTGAATCTCTAAATCAAATCACTGTCCTCCACATTGGCCAAATCCAAATCTGAATCAAATACTTCCCTATTCACACAGGTGTACTGCTCAGTGGTCTGAAGGTGTTTCCAGAGCACCTTGGTGTCTGGCATCTAGGAGGACCACAGTTTCATTGACCAGTTTGAAGTAGTCAGCCAGATCTAGGATGTTTGGTGGCTTCAGATTACAGTAAGTAGCCCCACATGAAAGGCCAGGCTCCTGGATCCTAGGCTGGAAGGCACAAGCCAGCACAATTATCTCAGGGACCAGTGCAGGGCAACAAAAAGAGGGCAGGGAGAAAAACTGAAATGCTTGCAACTAACATGAGGAGCTACACTCAAGGTTTTTCTCTAGGAGCCTTGGAGCGGGGAGGGAGTAGTTACTGTACCTTGGAGTTCCCTGGACTCGGAGATGGGGGATGGGAGCCAGCCAGTTGGCACTGTCCTGCCCATTCAGCTCTGTTTAGCAGTCTCTGGAAGTCTGGGGAGTCTGCAGGGGATGCTGGGATGTGTGTAGTGGACCCTCTATCTGTGGGCCATTGTCAGCACAGGCTGTCTGTGTACCTCCTCTCCCAAATGTTGAACATTTGGCATGGTGTTCAATCAATAGGGCCTTGTACTGCTCAAACTAAATCACTCAACTCAAACCAGTTCACTTAAAGGCTTGCATGTATCCTAAGATACCTCCTCTAAGAATTTTAAGACAGCAAGGGCCTTGGTGCCCATAAATTTTATGTGGCTCCTGGTACCATTAACTCTTGGTTTGTCCACACATTAACAAATGAAACTAGTTTTAAACACACTTTAGGCCGCTTAAAGTTATGCCACTCTAGGGCATTTTTATCTCTGATCCATGTTACCCAGCTTATGTTCCATTAATGTGTGACTACTCCCCACAGATGAGCTGCCCAAGTTGCAGTCCTTCAGCATCCCAGGATGCAATGACCCCTCCTCCACCCTCCAGTTCTGTGTGGACAAATGTTCCACCCCCTGAAGTCTACTGCTGTGGGGGGGAGGTTCTGGCACTAAGCTATTTCCCTCTCCCACCCCCACAGGTCCATCCTTGTACAAACAGCCTGCAGAACATACGGCAGTTAGCTAGGTCACAAAGCAAAGTTGGGGTTGTGTGGGGAGGGGAAAGGTATGGGGCTTTCTGTGAGCTGGAGGGGAAAGGTATGGATCACTGTGAGCTGGGGCAGGAGTAGTAGCTCCTCCAAAAGCACTCTCTCTCACCATTGCCATATCCCAACCACCCTGGGAAGCATGACCAGCACCCCCTACACCTCAACCCCAAATCCCAATTAACTAAAACATGAGAACTTCCTTCATTTACTTTCTCTTTATTTCTTTTTAGTTTCTTTTTTTTCTTTTCAGTTTTTCATTCAGTAGCTCACTTCCTTCATTTGACCACCCTTCCCCAACCCCCACTTCCTTTTTACCTGCCAGCTTCATATCTCCCCCAATCTCTCATACACCCCCACTTAAAGTAAGGATAGAAGCCTGTCCTGCCTCACCAGAACTGTAGTAGTAACTCACAGCTGTAGCTCCTAGTCAAGCACCAGCTTGCCAGCACCTCTAGTGGCAAATCACAACTGTGCAGGTGGGCGACAGTCAGGGAGGGTTTTCAGCCTTAAGGTGTGACTGCTCCAAACTCAAGCTAGCATTAATAGTGATCAACATTTGAGCACTCAAAGTACAACATGTAACAAGGCCCTAAGGAATGATTTTGCTGCATGTTAAGGTAGAATTAATTTCCTTCCTGACTTGCTCTCCTTCTCCTGACATGCTGTAGTTGTTAAGAATATACACTTAATTAATAGAAATAGGGAATCAAAGTGAAATAAAGGTCAGTACTTCCAACTGCACACTTAACTCAAGCACAAATTCTGAATGGGCCAAGAGAAGGGGGGAGGGGGGTGAATCAACAGCAGATGTACCTTATTTCCCCTTCTAAGAAGGCCAGTATTCAGTCATGACTAGTGCCTGTGAGAGTTGGTTGGGCCCCTTCTTCCAGGGTAAGTTCTGATTCATCTTGAATAATGAGTTTGCTTTGAAATCACAATAGTATTAAAACTGAGTTTAGTGTTTCCTTTCAAGCAATCATTCCCCCTGCCTCCCCCTGCCACCATTAAGGATAAATACAAAATAAAAACATTAAAAAAAACACAGGTACAAATGTTTGGTTGATCATTTTCATTTTTTATTTTTACAAGTGACATAAAATGCTGCTGTATGCTTCAGAGATTAAATAGATTTTAAATTGTAATTAGAGTAGACGTGTCAAATAGTTTGATAACCACATTTGGAAGCTAACAAATACTTCATGATATGACACTGTAGCCAACTACTTATTACCCACTTTTAATATTTAACTGCAAGAATGCATGCTGCTACATTAACAGGAGCAGTAAACTATGTAATTTGTTAAAAAGCTCTGGCATTTTGGCATTTTATCAAAGTATTTCACTTGCTTCACAGGCAGGACCTTATATATCGGTGATCCAAGGCAATCTCATTTTTAAAAAGCCTGTTGTTGCAAAACTGTCAAGTTGTACAAGTGAAAGTACATAGCAACTGTTTCTCTATACAGCATAGAGTAATTTAAAGAACCAAGATGTCTCCTAATGGATCCTGACTACTCATTTTAAAACACAGCTATACATTTCTCAAGTGTACTTATTTTATTGATCATTTGAACAGTGCTTTATTGCCTTCTAACAGCAGTATAATTTAATTTACCATAAAATACATAACATCCAATGTTTAATAACACAAACGTTCTTACTATTGCATGTGAGAATGAGCATTCCAGTCAATGAGAAATAGTGACAATAGCATTTCAAGTCAAAACTGAAGTATAATCTTAAAATGGAAAAAACACTCAAAGTAAAATTATAACAAATTCATGCTGATGTACAACATAGACAGCTTATTTTTAGCCAAAAAAAATCAATAGAAAACGACACATTTTTTTCTTTTAATGTGAATTCAAAAGGTTTCATGTCAGTAACATTATCATTCCAGCCAAAGAAAATGTGTTACATATTTTTGTATACATTGTTTCCCGCTACTTGTGTTAGATCTGGCTCAAGCAATTTCTGTTACTCTCCTGTTTTAGTATTTCAGCAGTATGAGCCAGCAAATGAAACTATATTCCTTCCCTTTTATGGCTTTCTGCAAAGCCCTGACTTGAACAGGAAAGTTCTGGTAGATTGTGATGAATCTCTAGCCACTTAATGTTAAGCAGCTTAGATTTCTGTTACAAGTGTTTTAACAGGCTTAAATTCGTACTTCTGCCTGCTGTACAGTGCCCTCTTTTGCAGAAGAAATAACTCAATAGTTCTACAACACTTGTTTGCTCTATAAAATACTTCAAAGTCTTTTAAATGCTATTGTGGGATGTCACTTAACAAAACATGTTGTTAACAGCCAAAGTTGGGATATGGCTTCCTACCTTCATTCCATCAGCAGTTCCTGTTGATCAACAGTTCTACACAAAGATCAAGAGGAGCAAATGATCTTTTGTTTGGCAAAAATTAAATAATATTTTACAGATGATTTACAGCTAAATATTTAGGCATATTCTTCCTTTTTTGTTCTTACTAGTTTAGAGAACAAAATGCAATCCAAGATCTGTGCCAAAGTTTGGGTATTTTGGGAACTTTAGTGACAGAGGATGGAAATAAACTCTTTAACGGAAAAATGATCAAAATGTCTTTAAAAAAACCCCAGGGTTTTCTTTAAAGCTGACATGGGTAGTTGCCATAAAAAGGAATTAGTCTTTACAGACATATCTGACTAGTGACACAATTTATTACTAGGGAAATAGAAAAATGTTGCAAGCAGAATGTTTCCATATTTCAACTTCTGCACATTTCTTCCTTTTTCAATAGAGGAGAAGAGAACATTTTTTTTTCAAAAACAGGCTGGTAGAACAACAATCACTGGATAAGATTAATTTCTAATAGCATCTTTTTAGGAAGCATAATGTAGCTCTGTATCAATGCTACCAGTAGACTTGGCTGTCAGTTATGCAATATCCAGAAGGCTATTCAGATAAAGATAAATAATTAGGGGGAAAAAAAGACAACTAGAAGAATACACTGGTAGCACTGATGCACACCACTCAGGTTTTATAGTGGGAAATAATATTTTGAAATTAATATTATTGTCTGATTTGTTATTTTGGAATATGCTACATAGATTTTGCAAGATTACTTAACTTTCTTCATATTTCAAAGAAAGAAAAAAATATGCAAAGTTGAAAAGTGGACTCATTCTGTTTGCTATATTTTTTATTTATTTCTTCAGTAAACAATGTAATGGTTTGCTATCAGCTGAGGTAACCTTTTAAAATTTTCCTTCTACTTTCCATATGTAAGCACACACATCTACACCTACTTTACCACTTTTATGTACAACTTACCTTTTTATTGATGAACAGTGCAATGGGGATAGAAGTGAAACCTCCAACAGACTACCAAGATGCTAGGGGTTTCTTTAGTGATCCTTTAATTTTATGTAGTGTTGCTGAGGACTGTCCCATTGCTATTGTATTCCACCCCAATGGTGATTATAGTTCAGTGAGCAGCAGTGTGATCTCTACATTTATATAGTGGTCATCTGTATAACACTTAGCAATCTTGCAGTTAAAGAAAGGCAATACATGAAATATGAGACTTTATTGGGTTAACTTTAAAGCCAAGAGTGAGATTTCACTCAACGGTTACTCAGGCAGAATAAACACTGATTCAAAAGGAAGTTCTGCCTAAGTGAGAGTGAAACAGAATAAGGACCCTCAGGATTCAGCTTAATGGCTAATGGCTGGCAGGCCATTAGATTAAGATATTTTAATATGATGAACACATGCAGTTTTGAATGCAAGATGAGACTTTTGTTTTAGTGGGTTTTAGGTTCCACGTTCTGTAGCGAGCATAACATCATGCAGGGCTCAATACAGGAGTAACTATGGGTATCTTTATACATGCTCTGGGAATGAAGCGGGGTGGCTTAATCAGAGCAGCTCTGAAAGCTGCTTTAATTAAAGCCCCCACAGTGTCATGTATATTCAGCATTCCACACTTCAAAATGGTGGTGGAGGTGCTGTAACTAAAGCTCTTTCAATGAGCTTTAGTTAAAATGCCTCCACCACCATTTTGAAGTGCGGGATGCTGAATATATGAGACGCAGAGGCTGCTGCAGCATGCTGCTGGTGCAGGCTACTGGAGCACATTCCAGCAGACTTGATTAATCAAGTCTGCTCCAACGCACAGAGATGACAAACAAGCTGGCCCTAGATCAGGCGCGGCTGGTGAACTCAGACTGGCAGGGCGGGTGGAGCGTTTCACGGAAGCTGGGGGGTGGCAGGTTGCAGCCAGCTGGGCACTCCGGCTGGTAGTGGGGAGGCTGCCAACCCCCCCCACTCTCAGCAATTATGCCTGCCAACTACAACCCCTCACTCCCACCTGCTCCTGTGGGATGCTGCACCCCCCCTCACCAGTCTGAGTTCACCAGCTGCACCTACCCTAGATCAATGCAAAATAGTATAAGATGCCAAATAGAGGACTGCTGGACTCCCATGAAGTAAATGCAGTCCACACAAACATCAGATGTTACTAACTCAGTTCATAATGAACATAATCTACTATCAAAGTGGATTATAGCATTCGTGTTAACTGGATAGTTAATTCATTGTAAGAGATGTGTTGTATGGACACTGGATGTAGGGCATTTTAATTAAAACTAGAATATCCTCACCACGTAGACAAGCCATTATATAAAAGGAAAGACTATATGATCTAATGGTTCCTTCTAGCCTTAAAATGTATAACTGTAAATTCACCAAAAGAAGGGAGGTGCTAGTTATTTGGTAGGTTTATAGTTCAGCACTTGGAAAACAACAAAGGGTTATTATACAAAAATAGTGTTAATATAGTCCCCTCACACTGCTTTTCTGGAGCATTTAGCCTCTGAACTAAAATATAAAACATCATTCCAAATATATTTGGAGACTGTACCAAAGCACCTAGATACTGGAGTTCAAATATCTAGTAGACAATACTCTGTAATACTGAAGTAAGGTATGTCAGGTACTGAAGTATGACATGCCAAATGAGACTTTAAGGCAGCTTTGAAGTCATAAGGATAGAGATTTCTGCAATGTGAAATTATGTGAAATATAAATAACTGATGAACCGCAGCCCAGCAATTCTTATATCCCACCATTCAGAAGTCCTTTTGCTTTGCCAAACTGACCTCCCCATATACTCACCGCATACCTTTCTTATATAAAAAAGTCAGAAACGGTGTTATGTTTGGTCCTCCATACCTTACTAAATCTGGATGCTGTAAAATATCCAAGCATCATTATTATTATTATTATTATTATTATTATTAGTCAGGGAAAAAACTGTTTGCTTTATACTGAATATTGATTTTAAGCAGATGTAATGAAGCTTGAGGCACCTGGGCCTTTAACTATTCAAATACACTAGGTCTAAAATTTAGTATCCAAACACAAATACAGAGTATATGGTGATACGTTCAGCATATCATCTTCCTGACAGAGTTTATCTTGTTATACAGTATATTATGTTCACTTAGACATCGCTTAGGTTTTAAGTGCTTAATTTGCTTGACAAGATCTGTCTAGATGAGCTCTCAGCCAATTCCTCTGTGAAGATCTTTGCCAAATTCTCATTTCACATACATGTGTGTGTACTCATGCACCCCCCCCACCCATATAGCCTAGTTAGAGATTATTTTAATTACAATTCAGAAAATTACCTGCTTCACAATGGTGTCTTCTGCAAACTTTTGCTATACACCAAGATGCCCAAGCAAAGGTTGTACCATCCTGGGATCCAATTCTTCCCTAAACATCTCTGACATGGTATAAGTTTTGCCTCCATTGCAAAGCTTCACTTTTCTGGCATTAGTGAGCCCATTGATATTTGTAATTAGACATTAGTGATTAGCCCTGTATTTACAATACAAAGTAACAGATGTGTTAGATTAGATAATAATAATAAAATTAATATTATTGCATAGATATTTTCTCCTGAAGATCACCATTTCCCCTCCAAGTGTTAGTATCATTCTGCTCTTTTTAATGGTAGAGAAGTCGACAGAGAAGCTGAATTATTAGGCCATGGTCAATCAGCTGAGAATTTAAATAAATTTTTACACCACTTTACCATCTCACATATATGCTTAAAAAACCTTTCCAAACTTAAAAAAATATTTGTAGTACAAAGAGCCTAATATAATGAGACTAATAACACACGTATGTCAGTTATTTACTTTTGTATTAAAAAGAATGATTTTCTCAACTTCACATCAACCACATAATGTATCATTAAAAAATTCTGCATCCCTCTCTCAGTCTCCCAAGATTCTTCCCTCATAAACAAGATGCCATGACAATTTGATGCGACTGTAGGCATCTAGGAAACGAACTACTAACAATTAGAAAGGACGTGGTCCAAACCCCAAAGAATACCCTGCAAAGTGGTGGGGAAACTGAGGCAGGATTTTTGCATAGTCTGTTATATTTGTATGCACCTACATGCGATTTGCCTGCAAGTACAGCAGGTTTGCTTTAGAAATCCCTCTGCAGAGTCCCTGAAGGGTCAAAGTATAAACAGGAGTACTAACAAAGGTGGAGCTCTGTGAAAGCACGCACTTAAACTACTGGGGATTCAGCATGTGTCCCACAACTCAGAGTGGTGGGGACATAAGGACTTCATTCCCTGAGGGTATCACCTGATAGATAAAGTGCTGGAAGAAAGGCTAAGCAGATAAAGATAGTAGGTGAATATTGCTCAGAGGCTCAATGAATTTAGAAGCATGAAGAATCTAGAACTGGGATCCAAGCGCAACAGCCTTCTGTGTTCAGCAGGGGGAGATCATTTAGGACCGTGAGGGAGGCATTTTATTCTATTTTTGCTGTACTGCCTTCTTTTATTTCCTAAATAGTGCTCCATTAGTTTTTACCTTTATGGACTCTCTTCTTGTCTGGTTTTAATCATGAAGTCAGCAAGCACTTTCTTGCCGAAGTTGGAAGTGTTCTGGCCACTGCATAAATGCCAAAGCTCATCTATTGTTTTCTTCACTTAAAGTGTATGTGTCTCTTTCCTACCAAGTATGCTAAATGTCTCTGGATGAGTCATCATCAACCATTTCCAGCTGAAGTAATAATTTTACATCATTTGCTATTTAAGTAACTCAGAAAAGAGGGCAGTTCTATAGTTTCAGACACTGCTTTCCACTTCTGTATCTCAGAAATGACAGTTATTTAGAAATGATTTTCCTATGATGCATATTATAGAAAAATCCCTTGAGCACTTCTTTCAGTGTAAGTTATACATCTTGAGTGACTACTGGACAGAAACAGAAATTACTTTTCATCAGTAATTCAACAACAGGTAAGAGTAAAAGCGTGGTGATAGTGCCCTATGCTGATGCACAGAGGGCAAGGCAGTTTCTTGCACGCAGATTAGAAGCATCCAAGAGAATTGCAGTAGCAGGAAGGCAGCACGCTGTGCTCACTGACCCTCTAAATGACTAAGGAGCTGAGCTGACAAATCTAGAAAGGAGACCTTTTTTCCCCCCCTTTCTATACACATAGACAGGAAACCTTTGCACAAGGCCTCAAAGACAGGAATGCAATATAACTGCTATTACCATCATCATAATAGCTGAAAATTATTTATTTTTAAAATAATTTACAAACATTAATTGATCCTCATAATATTCTTAAAGCTGAGTTAAGCATTATGAACCTCAATGCAAGAACTGGTCAAAAAAAAAAGACTAATTCATGTGTACTGCCCTCCAAACCACTCCCCCCTAGATGAAAGCCTCAAGTTCAGTGTGCCATCAATATTAGAATCATTCATTGTTCATAACGATTTGGTCAACTGCCAACTAACCATGAAAATATTCATTAATAACAAATTTAATTTGCCTAAAACTTCCTGAGAGCAATGTATCATTTTTATTTCCTATGTGGTATTTGCTTTACTAAAATAAATGTTGCACCCATCTAGAAGCAATGTGAAAAATCAATGCCATGTAAATAGGGTAAGCTGCCAAAAAATAAAAACAAAAATAGGATTGAATTGCACAAAGAAATTAGTATAAGGCAAGGCTCCCACCATTTCTCCCTTCTGTGCCACACTGACCACTACCTACAGGCTAAGGCAAACAGGCAACTCAGAGTCGCAGTGTTCCCTCTCATACAGCTGGGCAGGGAATCACCGGACAAAGCAGCTTTCATTCTATCCTTTTGACATGCTTGATGCCATGCTTGATCTGAAAAATCAACACCCCCCGCCCCCTTAATAAAAATAAAATTGGTCATTGGTCACAAAATTGGAGGGGAAGGTGCTGTCTGGCGGGGTAGCATAAAGGGCAGCAGAAAAGATGGCTCTGCCCCCTCCTCCCCCCGTCCTGGCCTCTCTGCCAATCAGCGCTGAGGTGCAGGGCCACACAAAGAGCAGCCAGCAATCAAGATGGCAACTGCGCCCTCAACCCTCCTCCCCCTGGCCTCTCTGCCAATCAGTGCAAGGGGTGGGGCTGCCACAAAATGACTGTGGATTTAGAACTTTATGCTGTAATCAATCTGTGAAAATTGCTAAGTACCCCTGTGATTTAGGTAGCCCTTATGTATGACCCCATCCCCATTGTGGCTTTCTGTTTAAATACTAAAAATCCAGGTACACTGACTGTTCCTTCTGCTAGGCAGAGAAATGACTCTGAAGGTGACACCATTTCAGTCATTCAGTTTCAGTCACTCAGTTTTTCCTTTCAACTTGGATGTATGGCTGCAGAAGAAAGTCTTTGTTCTTATGCTAATCATCAACAGACCTAGTAAGGAGTTGGTCCTATAAATGATATCACAAAAAACCTTGTCCTGCATATCAATAGACCTGCCTTTTATTATTTTACTGTGTAATGATGCCATTTTGAATACCTTGGATTAAGATTTTCCTGTAGCAGTAACCTAGATAATTGAATGGCTGACTAGAAGGTTTAAATTTCTAAAATTATTTCCATAAATATGACACATTTTGATAAGTAGTTTAAATGAAATTCTATCCAAAATTTTTGGTCAATAAGAAAGTAATAGTTGCTTTGGAGGCTTCCTGGAACTCACAAACAGGAATTCAATTGTCAATGAATATTTTGTTTTTGGGGTTTGTTTGGGTTTTTTTTGGGGAGGGATCATTTAGATTTCTATACCTAGGCTAGAATGAATATACATGTATGGCATTTTTTTTAAAACAAGGGGATATGTATGTCTAGGATATGCATTCTGCTGTCTGTCTAATAATTTAACCAAACTTGGTTAAGTTTAAGCTCAGAACAATCCAAGTTCTCTAGTATTGCCAACTCTCAGTTTTATCAGAGCTACTGGATTTTGATTGTCTTTGACCAGTTACATAGTAATCATTCTCTTATCAAAGTTGCTGCCATCTCCCATAACTATCAGCAAGACAGCTACACTGAAACCATGCTCATAGACAAATGATTGCCCCTCTGTATAGTTCAAGGAGCTAAACATTGCATTATGGACATGGAATGTGAGGAGCAGAGGAGATGCTGTGGAGTGGGAGGAATAAAGGAGAGCAGGACATGTAAGGGCAAGGGAAGGAAGGAACAGGAGTGATTTAAGGGACTACAGAAGAACAGATGTGGGGCAACGCTGAGAGGTGTCAGAGGACAGTAACTGGGGTAGGTCACAGAAGGGAATAAATGACATGAGTGAAAAAGGGATATCCTCTCCAAGCAGCCGGTGAGAAAGCAGAATTGACAATACAGAAATTGATCATAAGAATCAAGAACAGTTGGTCCTGAAGGAAGATCTCTTGTGACACGATAAGAAGCTTCTCTCTTATCACAGTTTTCATGGCTAAGCAGTTGGGCAGATTTCTGTGTGATAGACCTGCCCCCAGACCTAGCAGCTAAATTTTCTTACACCCCTTCATCCTGAGACTTTTCTTCTGCCTGAGATCCCAGCGTGGGAAAAGACTTCCAAAGCAACCAAAGGCAACAGAGTAGGAGCTCAAGTGAACTGTTGCTAAGGTTCCAGGTAGGAGAAGCCTGAGGACAGCAGGAATCTTGATTAAAATAAAGACTAATAACTTTTAGGTGTAATTTGGAAAAATATGTTTATAATTATTACAAACTCTATTTGCTGTAATTATTGGATACTTTAAATATTAGGTTAATTGATGGAAATTATACCAAAGAAATGGATGATTTATTTTGAAATGTTTGGAATGGGTGCATCTACACATGCAATTAATGCTATTTAGGCTTACTGTACAGTAATTTACTATGCAGTAAGCCAGCCCTGGGTAGGTGTTTCCACGTGCACCCTGTTGGGAACAGATTTACTTCTTACAGGCTTACACAGATCCAAGCCTACTCCTTCTCTGACCTTCTGCAGCAGCCAAAGAGCTGCAGGCTCCAGATGCAGCTTTCCTGGGTGCCAGGGGTCTCCAGGGTGGACAGGCTTAGGCTGGCCAGGGATGCTGTCCTAGGAGCCTGGGGTGAGTGAACCATGGATGCTCCCCACCATCTCCCCTAGTTGCAGCAGACAGGCCACCATGCCTGCAAGGTGCTTGTGGGCCACCTCCTTCCCCTCCCCTCCTGCAATAGGGTGCCTGATAGGTCTGTGTGAAATTTTGGCAGCTGTTTCATTTCAGAGGTGTTTCAACCTGTTTTGGCACCCAAAACACTGAATCTGAAATGAAACGAGAGGCTCCAAAACATCTCTGAAATTAAATGAAACCATCCAAAATGTTTTGGATGTTTTGGAGTTGGACTTGCAGGGAAACAGAAACTAAGAAAAGGGGAAAAAAAGAGGGGTGGAAGGACTGCTCTGATATTGACATCTGTAGCTGGCCAGTGTCTGGCCAGTGACCTCAGTGTCCCTGAGGTCCCTTCGAATCCCAGTGCTCTGGGGGAGGGATGGCTGTCTGCTGCCTCCTGAGAGGAGTCTGGCACAGCCCCGCAGCCCTCCCAGGGGGCACAGGCCCCTGGATCTGTGCGCGGGATGACAGCATGTTGCCGCTACTGGCTGGAGCCAGAGCCAACACCCGAGTCTGCTCAGCAGGGCACTGCACGCCATCTGGGAACTGGGGTCACTGGGGCTGAGTGGTACTGGGCTCTGGCTGACTGCTGGAGCTGCTCCAGCTCCCAGACAACACGTGGTTACCTGCTGAGCCACACTGCACCCATGCCATGGGGCAGCTGCCACGTGGGTGCCAGGCAGGGGGACGATCCCCACTGCCCCCCATTGTCCCACACTGTGTGTGGGAGCTCTACCATGATCCCTCTGAGGCCCTGATTGCCGCTGCCAGAGCCAGTGAATGCGGGGCTTTTTTTTTAAGTGCTGGAACTAGGCTGGGGCCGGCTGGCTGGGGGATGGGCTGGGCGGGCAGCCATCGGGGCTTCTCCTGCAGCTCTCCCAACCCAGGGAGAGGCAGGCACAGCCAGAGGACCTTCAGGAGAACCTGCAGCTGCCAAGCTGTGCCAGCCTCTCCCTGGCTGATCTGAATCTCTGAAACAGCATTGAAACTCTGGAACAGATTCAGCCGAATTGAAACGGAGCAGTGATCCAAAACATTGAAACAAATCACTGTCCTCCAAAATGGCTGAGTCCAAAACTGAAATGAGACATAACCATTTTGCACAGCCCTAGAGCCTGAGCAGCTGCCCACAGACTCTAGGCCCACATCAAGCACCCCACGAACACACACACCCAGGAGAGTTTGCAATCAACAACCCTTATTTCCCTCCACCACAACATATTTCCTCTTGCCCCTCCTCCCCAACAACACAGGGGTCAAGCCAGGGATCTAAAGGCCAGCCAGGGACTACTATAGAATCATTCCTGCCCTGTGGCTAGAGGGACTCCCAGTCACATTGCTCTGCCCCTGTCAGGAAGCTGATCTCCTGTTGGTCTGGCTGACAGGGAGTGAATTTGCTCCTGATCAGTGTCTTCATGTGCACTACTGTACATTAGCTAATGCACAGTAAATCTACTACCTGTAAAAACATTACAGGTGCATTAGCTTATTTTACTGTGCAGTAGCTCAGTGCACAGTTACACAGTGACAGTTTACTGTGCAGTTGATTAGTCTACTGTGAGGTAAAGCATCTTGTGAATTGATTTTTTAAATGAATATTTAAGGATTTTAAATAAAATTACTGAACACAGTTTTAAAAATATCTCCTTGGGTTACAGTTTTCCCAGTAACTGGCTAGGTGGTTGATGTCATAATGACATTCTTCATTATAAAGATCTTTTCAGCTCACATAAGTCTTTACTGAAAAATAATTAGAAAAATTGATATATTAGAAAAACACTTTTTAAAATGTTCATTGTTCAATGTCCAACTGCATTTTTACAGATCCCATACAGGAGAGAAACTTGGGGGCCAAATAAAAATATAGGAACAGGAGGAGCAGGATCAGAGGATGAAGAGGATAAGCAGGACCTATGGATGAGGTAGGATAAGAACAAAGAAGGTGAGCAGATCATGGACAGGAAGATGGGGACAGGGGTAGAAGTTCAGGAAAAGGAGCATAAAAATAGAAGAAAATTGTTTTGAGGGGAAGTGGTTGGGGGATCTATTACAAGTAGATCACATTCCCTAAAAAAATCTGGAATGGAAACCATTATTTTAGAGTCTCAACATACTTTCAAAGTCTAGCAAACAGCTATGAAATCCAAGGGCATATTATGAACAACTCAATTCCCCTCTAGTGGCAGAATCATATAGAAGATAAACAACCTACTACTATTTCCAATTATTTCATTAGTTGAAATAGAAAGCATATTGGGATCATTATGGTCTCATATAATATTTTTGTGCTGTTTTTTACTTTTTAAAAATATATTTATATTGAAACTATATTAGGAGAACATTAAGGTTGCCAAGTCAAGAACTCAAAACTTGAGTTATGCCAGATTCAAAGTTGTTCATGCAGCCTTAATTTAGCCTTGTGTATGTGCATCACAATACAGGCTTTAAATTTCCATGTCACTAAACTATTTTTCCTAGGGATCTGACAAAAGAACATGCTTACTGAGAAAGTATTTTTAAGATACAATACACAGCCATTTGCTTGAATGTATTACTTCAGAAAGGCTCTGTATTTCAGAGGTTACTTTTTGTGCTGCTGTACATTAACAATATGTTTGCTTTAAGTGTAAATTGCCAAAGCTCCTGGCAATAGGGACAGCAACTCCACATGTACTGCAAAGTAAATTTACTGCTTTCTTTGGCTGCACTGATAAAGCCCTACCAGAAGTAGGGCTGGGAAAAGGCAGGGAAGGCTAACACCTTCGAAGGAGCTGTCATTCTTGTCAGTAACTCCCAAGAAACACCTTTAAGAATAATAAAAATCAGTGGCCCAATATAGGTCTTGGAGCATCTAAACAACCACCACCACCACTAACAACCACTCTGTTTCAAATCCTGAAGTGTTCTGATGGTTACACATCAGTATAACAACATTCCCTTTTATGTAAGTTAAACATCTGAAGATAAATGTTTAAATTTCTGTCCTAGGAAACAGTTCTAGGCAGGCAGATTAGAACTGCTTTGAGGTCAGTATATATGGAGTATTTTTCTTTCTGGATAGGTAATCTGTAGGGCACCTGGCTGAGGAATGAACATTTTTCATACCTAGATTTCTTCTCTCATAGAACAGTTGGCGGAACCCTGCCAAAACTGTCATTTATAAACAAGGAAGAAAGTTTTACAGATACTTTTCTGGGCCATACCAGAGGAATGTTTTTATAAACAAAACTAATACAGGCAATACTTTCTCTTCTCCATATTTCCCCCTTGTAGGCACCTAAAAGATGAATTATAAATCAATTAGAATTGGGTGGGAGAAGGAAAGGAGTGAAAAAGACAACAAAAAACTTGGATTAGTTACTGCTGCAATTACAACCAGTGGGCATGTCTAAACGTGCCTCTTTTAAGCAGGCTTAGCCTAAAATCACCATTTTTAAGGCACATTAAGGGTATGTGTCTAAATGTGCATGAACTTAATGTGCCTTAAAAATGGCAATTTAAGGCTATGTGGCTGCATCCAGAGGAGCTAGCCTGTGCCTGTTGTAGTGTCTTGAAGCTATTGGAGACACCGTAGATGGCACACTAGGAATGAAAATATGTTCCTTGTGCTGAATATTTGCAGTGCAGACTTTAAGTTTGATACTCAGAAATCCCAGCATAAAAAAAAAAAAGGTTGGAAAAATGCGGAGCAGTGTGCAGTCCTGAAGCATGCCCTGAAGCAACTGGGGGCTGGGTCCTCCAAAAAGACACTCTAGCACCCAGATAAAGTGTCTCTATGCCTGCTACATGCTGCTCCAACAGGCTGCCTCAGTGTGCTGGAGGAAATATAAGTGGGGCAAGGCTGGCAGCGGTGGCACAGACACAGGCTCAGGGCACAGTAATCAGAGACATGGGAGGTGGGGACTGTGGGTAGATGGGGGGACTGTGTAGAAGGGGTGGGTCCCCTACCTGTCCCCATGGCACACAGCTTCCACTGCCTGCAGTGGCAGCAGCCAGCAGCACACCCTTGAGGTGCTTGTGGCCCACTGCTGGCAGAGCCCTGCAGCGGCACACCACACCACACCACCTGAGACCCAGGGGCTACACATGGTGCGTGGAGCTGGCCCAGTCCGCTAGCATGCACCTTCAGCCACAACTGGGCTGGCTCCTGCTGCCACCCAGGGCTCCCAGCACTGCCCACAGGAGCCATGCACCATCAAACTGGACCAGTTCCTGGCTCCATGGAGCTGGCCTGGTCCAATGACAGGTGGGGCACATGGAGGCAGAAGCCGGCTCTGCCCAATGGTACGCAGCTCTTGCATGCAGTGTCAGGAGCCCTGGGTTGCAGCAAGAGCTGGCCCGGTCCTGCCTAAAGGCATGTGCTAGTGGGATGGGCCAGCTCCATGCACCATGTATAGCCTCCGGATCTCAGGCAGCATGATGCACTGCCACAGGGCTCTGCCTACAACAGGCCATGAGAGCTCCAAGGGCCCTGCTGTTCGCTGCTTCTGCACATCATGGAGGAGCAGGCACATGGCCGGCACCACCACAAACTGCCCTACACCCACCCTCAAAAACCCCCACACCTCCCACATACCTGCTTATAAGCTCCACACCCATGAACACCCCCACAATCCACCCACAAACCCCACACCCTCACAAACTCCACCCCCATGAACCCCGCCATCCCATCCACATACCCACACACAAACTCCACACCCATGAACTCCCCCGCAATCTACTCACAAACACCACACACAGCCACAAGCCCTACCCCCACACCTCCCACAAACCCTATGTCAACAAACCACACTCCCACCCCTACATCTATCCACAAACCCCCTCAAACCACCCCACACCACCACAAACCCAACACCCACTCCCACACTGCTCCCCACCCCCCAAACACCACATCCTCCCCATAAATTTCACACCCTGCATGTCCAGCCACCAGAAGGGACAAGACCTGATGATGGGAGCCACAGCTGCAGGTGCAACTGCTGCACTGTAGCCCTGTCCCATGCCCACACTGGTGCTAGGACATGCAGCCCTGACCTGGAGAGTGCTCCTGGTCTCAGGAACCACTTGGAGGGTGTCATGGTCTGTGTGGAGGGGTTGAGGTGGCAGCAGGGGAGAGAGACAGAGATAGAGATGGGTCAGGGATGTGGCAGCACTTCAAGTAGGAGAGGCTGCCAGAGTTGGGCTTCGAGCCCCTCTGTTCCCCTACAGCAGCCTGTGCAGAAGGAAGCTGACCTGCAAGGGAAGGGGCTTGCTCAGCCCAGTCCCTAAGCCCCAGTTGAGGACTTCCTGGGAATGACATAGAGAATCTCTGGGGCATACGCACGGGTACAGGGAGTAGAATAGTAAGGGCTGGCACTGTGCACAGTCACAGCCACAGAGAAGCGGGTGTAAAAGCTGCAGCTGGACTCATGTTCTGGTGCTGGAATGGAGCTGCTGCCAGAAGGGAGCTAGTGGGGAGAGGCAGGGGCATTGGCAGGGCACTGGCATATCAGTGCTAGTCAATGCCACAAAACTGCTGATCCCCCACATCCTGATTTTTCTATGATAAAAAGACAAAAGCAAATGCCAAAGTGTATAGATATTTAGAATTCATTTTATTACGATGATAGAGGCACTGGTAGTCTTCTAAATTGCTTTAAAATTGTAAATATATCAGTAAAACATTGCCTAATTGATCTCTTTATATATAGTAATGTTTCATTTTAATCAAAGAAGAACTTGGGGTTGAGGTATTTTAATGAGAGAGTTTGCTTTTCTATTTTGAAAAATGCAAATTTTTAAACAGGAAACACCAGGATCCCTACTAGTGAGGCAAGGGACGGGACCTGGAAAGTGACAGGACCCAGGGCCAACACCAGGGATCCAGCTGGAGGGCAGATAAGGTGGCTGTCATGATCATTTGAGACTAGGAGGACATGCTTCAACAGTTCAAAGTGGGCCATTGAAATAAGCACATCTTCCAGACAATATCTGCCCAGATGGCAGAGCAGCACCAGAAGACATGACAGCAGTGCTATGCAAATGTCAGCTATGCAGCCATGGCTCACTGGCAGCTGGCTCAGAGAAGCAGGCAGAGGTGCAGGAGGCTCTGCTGCAGTGCTCATACCACAGCCCAGGCAGCCGTGTGGTTCCCATCTGGGCCTGTCAGGCATACAGCCATGGGGTTGCAGGTCCAAGGGGGCAGATGCTGTCACAGGTGGCAGCAGGTTACACCCAGGCAGAAGCCCTCACTGCCAGACTGCTACAGTAGGTAGAGGGTGCAGGGGCCACTCTAGTTCAGGGCTGCTACAGGGGATAGTGTCTCAGATACCTACTGGTTGAGAGTCAGAAGCTCCTGTCTATTGTAACACTCATACCATGGGCCCTAAGGCCCACCTGGCTAACCTGTAATCCTGTGTGGGGATAATAAGTAAGTGGTACAACTAAATTTTTGGGACAACTAATGAGAAAAAACCAGGATAGGAGTGTTGTGTTGGTCAAAGGGTCAAAAAGTGAAAATAAGTTAGCCTGAGGGGGCACCGAGCAGAACCCCCTGGGCCACACCCACCTGTCCTCAAAGGCATTCAAGGAGCTGGTGCGCACTGCCCACTGGTGCTCTGCCTGGAAACGTGCATGGACAAGGGAGAGGAAAGTGGTCCCACAGTCTCTGGGCACCTTCCTGGACAGAGCCTCCTTCTTGGTCAGGTACAGGGCCCACTTGGCCGGGGCCAGGAGGAGGTTGACCAGAAGGTCCTGGAACTTGGTGGGGCTGTGGATGGGGTGACCAAAAACAAAGAGGTGTGGGGTGAAATTCAACTATAACTTCAAGAGGAGGTTCTGGAGGTGGAGGTGGAGGGGCTGCAGCCTGGTGCACTTGAGGGTCATGTGTGCCAGGGTCTCCCTCTGCCAGCAGAAGGGGGAGGAGACCAGGGTGTCTATGAAGCTTGCCACATATATGCAAGCTTCATGGCAATGGCTCCATGGAGGAGATGCCAGCTGAGGTCCCCAGTGGCTTGTGGGATGAAGGTGGAGTACAGACTCAACCACTAGGGTGCCCCAGCCCTGCCCTTACCGAGCAGGTCCTGACACTTGGTGTCTGGATGGCAGCATGATGGACAGTGCAGTGCATGAGTGTTTAGACGTGGTGATGATGGACAGTGGAAAAGCGAACCAGTCTGGTCTTCTCCAGCAGGCTCAGGTGGTGGAGCATGGAGCACTGTGAAGCTGGGTAAGGCGCCAGCCGCATGACAAACTCCAGAGGGCTGGAGGATGTGGGAGTAGGGGGGACTGCCACTGCACAGGACCTGGTTAACAAAGGCACGGGCATTGGGAAGTAGGGCAGATTTTACCTCCTGGACCAGACGGGAGGTTGCATGCATCATGGGTAGACCTATGTGCTGGGCCAGTGCAACAGGGCCCACCCACTCCCACCTATCATATTCCAGGAGGTCTCCAATATGGGTGACACCAGCCAGGATCAACCTGTGTCACAACTGGGGTGCCTCTACCATTGGCACCTCCAGCTGGGGGTTCCAGAGGAGGGGATCGATGAGCAGATCAATGCATTGGGCAACTGTTGCAGGGGACCCGGAGGCAGAGACCAGCCTCCAGGCCTGGAGGAGGTCCTGGTAGAAATCTGGCAGCCCTTCCAGGTCCTGCAGGGGAAAGCCCCACAGGCTGAGAAGCTGCCTGTCGTATCTGGAAGCCCCCTGGAAGTGGCGGAGGAAAGCATGCCCCAGGTGGCCACATTCTGCATGGCTATCAACACCGTATAGCAGTCTCTATAGGGCCTGAAGGTGGAATGCCAGGATCTGGCTCTGCAGGCTAACCAGGCCCTGGCCACCCTCCCACAAGGGGAGGCTCAGGATCTCTGCAGGGACCCACTGTCGTCCCAGCTAGAAAAACTCCAGTGCCTATCTCTGGAATCCTACTAGGACCTCAGGGGGCACAGGCAGGGTGTGTAAGCAATGCCAGAACACAGACAGGACCAGCTGGTTCAGCACCGGCACTCTCCCATGCAGGGAGAGACATCTCATGAGCCCTGTCCATGCCCAGAGCTGCTCCAACACTGTTGTATCCAGCTGGTGCCAGTTCTCCAGTGGGGAGGGGTCTATAGGGGACAGGTATACCCCCCAAGTAGAGCACCAAGCCTGCACTCCAGCAGATTCCACAGAGCGCTGGTGGAAGTGAGCCCACCTGCCACCTGTCACCCACTACCAGGCCAAAGCTCTTGATTTAGTTGACCCGGGCAGAGGAGGCCGCGGAGTACAATGCCTGGCAGGCCTCCAGCTGTGCCAGGTGACGTGAGTCCTAGATCACAAGGAGTACACCATCAGCATATGCTGATAGGACCAGCTGCACCACCGGCTCCCGGAGAATCAAACCTGCCACCCACTTTCACAGCAGAATGAAGAAGGGCTCCAGGGCCAAGGCATACAGCTGGCCTGACAGTGGGCAGCCTTGACACACCCCTCTCCTGAATGGGATGGACTCTGTCAGGTTCCAGTTGAGCTTGACCAAACACTCTGCGAGGCATACAGCACCTGGAGAGCCCACGTGAAGCAGGGCCCAAAGTGAAAGGCCCATAGCATGCCTGTGAGGTGCTCATGATCCACTGTGTCAAACACCTTCTCTAGGCCCAGGGATAGGAGGATGAAAGACAGACCCTCCCAGTGTGCTAGCTCCAGGAGGTCCCATACCAAATAGAGGTTGTCGAAGATGGAACATCCGAGTATCATGTATGTCTGGTCAGGATGGATCACGTTCATCAGCACAGACCGCAGCGCAGTAAAATGGCCTTTGCTGTCACCTTGTAGTCTGTGCAGAGGAGGGACACAGGACACCAGTTCCTCAGGTCATGGGGATCCCCCTTCTCCTGTAGAAGGGGAAGCATGGCCCTCTGGCATGACAGGGGGAGTTCCCCACTTCTTTTGGATTCAGCTCAGACCGTGGCAAGGTCCGGACCAAGGATGTCCCAGAAGGCCTGGTAGAACTCTGCAGTCAGCCCATCCATGTCCAGTGCCTTGTTTCCAGGCATCAGGTACAGGGCAGCCGAAAACTCAGCCAGAGTGAGAGGAGCTTCCAGCTGGTCCCAGTCACCCACACCGACCTGTAGGAGCCCCTCCCACAGAGTCTGAGAGGTTTTGGCATAGGTCAAATCCAGGGAGAAGAGCTCTTCATAGAAGACCAGCACGCGCTGGCGCATCTCATGTGGACCTGTGAGGGGGGTGACATCACCTGCCAGAGGGCAGGTGATCAACTTCTTGTCCCCCCACCTCCTCTCCAGGGCATAGAAGAAGCAGGACCCAGGGTCCATCTTCTGAAAGATCTGGACGTGCGAGTGAACAAATGCACCATGGGCACGGTAGCTGTACAGAGCACAAAGCTCTTCCCATCTCTCCTAATAGTCTCTGCAGACAGATGAGTTGGTTGGGTTGGTGGCCAGGCATCTCTCCAGCTCTAGCACTTCCTGCTTAAGCTGCTCCTGGACTGCCTCCCTCTGCTGGGTGTGTCCCTGAGCGTAGCTGTGGCAAAAAAGCTGGTTCTGCTCCCTGCCTGACCAATCTTGCATGTCTAGGGTGATGCTGAAGTACACATTCAGAAGGTTCAGGACCAGCCCTGCACCTGGACCTGGAGATGCAGCAGGCAGTCCAGTACCACCTCAATGTCCTGGAGAACGTCTGGCTGCAGGCCTGGGGAGAACAAGGTGGCCACCCCAGAAGAGGTGGCCAAGAGGTGACTAAAAAAGACCTTGCCTCCCCACTCCATCTACCAATTAGGCTCATTGGCTGGAGTTGTCAGGGTCTCCTGCAAGAATACCAAGGGGAACCTCCCCTCCTGAAGGAAGGAGAGCACCTAGAACCTCCGGAGATCCTTCCTGCAGCTGTGGACATTGAGGGTCATGATCTTAAATGACTTCATGGCTGGGGGGGGTGGAGTATATGGTTCAACAGGGGCCTTGCTCATCTCAGTGCCCAGTGTGTGGCCCACCAGTTTGTGCAGCACCCTCCCATTTGTATAGTGGGCATCTATGAAACTGCAGGCCCACCTATAGATCTGGGCATTGCAGCTTTTTGGCCCCTTGCCCTTCCCACACCAGTGCCCTTGCAGTGGTGAGCACACTGTCAAAATCTCCCCAGCGGTCCAAGGCAAGCTGTACCTTGCTGGTGGACAGGCAGGTATAGTCACGGTCAAGAAATGCAAGTAGGTCACCCCTGTGGACCACTGGAATCGAGAGGTCTGCAGGCTGCATGGAGCCTGCTGGTTCTTGGGCATCCTCCTTCTGGTCCTGGGGCTCAGTGGTTTCCTTAGGCACCATCTGAACCCTCTGGTCTCCTAAGACCCCAGGCT
>NW_017728995.1:2543793-2551573 GCF_001723915.1 Gavialis gangeticus | reverse complement strand
TGTTCACAGGGAGGATGCAGGCTGCCCACTGTGGTCTTAGGGTTCCCCGCCCTGCTGCCTTTTCCTCGGGAGCCCCACACCAGCCGTGCGCCTCCTGCCTGCCCAGCAACAATGGCTCCTGAAGTTGTGTCCCTGCTGCCAGGTGGGCAGGGGGTGTGTGGTTGGTGTATGAATCCCAGGGTAAAGCTAGAGCCCCAGGGGTTCTGTGAAGGGTTCCTGACAAGATCGGCTTGTTGATCAGGGGACCCAACCCCGACCTCCTCTGGTGAGGGACCATGGGGCAGGCTGGAGGTAAGGTTTTTCTGGGAGGGTGTCTGCCTCAGCATCCTGAGAAAGGGGTCCTCCCACCTCAGGGCTTACTGGGGGAAGCCCCAGGGCCCCCATCTCCCCCAGATCCAAGGGGTCTGCTGCTGGACCTTCTTCTGGGTCAGCCTCAGCACCCATGGTCCCAGCAGGTAGGTCCTGGCCAGTGGAGTGAGAGGCTTCCTGCATGGGCTTCTGTTCAGGAGTGTCCAGCAGCCCCAAAGCCTCCTCTATTGGGATAACCCATTTAATCTTCCTTGGAGGTGGGTCTTCGAGCGCAGCTGGGGAGGCCCCCAGAAGCTGAACTGCTTCTTCTCCCCATGTGGTGGTCTTGGGTGGGTGGGAGGTCCTGTGAATCAGAGGGCTCCAGCTGCACCCAGGCCTTTCTTTTGGCTTTGTGCCTGGAGGAGACCTGCACCCACTCAGCCATGGGGCAGTCCTCAGGTAGACAGACTCCAGTAGAAGGTGAGGGTTGGGGTGGTGGGGCAGTTATGGTGGGGGGGATGGCCAGGGCAGGGGAGCCCTCTGCCTCTCCTCCTCCAGCTGCTGCCCCCCTCCCTGGGACTCTGCCATACTTGGTTGGTGAGCAGGGTCCCCCAAGCTCATGGGGGGACTGATGGTTATAGCTGGGGTGCCAGGGGGGCCTCACTGGGGAGGGGTGCTGGTGGTAGGGGCACCCTTTTTCCAGTGGGACCTGCAGATGCCCTCCCCACCTGACCCATGGGCACTCATGATGTAAGTGCCTCAGGGCATGGCACCAGAAGCACTGTAGGTCCCCCAGCATATAGAAAATCCTCACTAAGGCCCCCTAAAAAGTAATTTTGAGGCTGCCCTCAGCCTCCAGCTGCACTCCCACCACCAGCTGGATCATGACCTGATGACAGAATGAGCGCACATGGCGGAGACCGGGGTCTTGGCACCCCAGCGAGAGGGCCACCACTGGGGGGATAACACTCCCCAGGTTTTGGAGATGGGGGAGCACAGACCAGTTGGGGATATAAGGTGAAACAGAGCTGAGGACCACTCTAGTCCTCAGCTCTTCTGGGGCTTGAGGTGGACATACTCACCCTCCACCACGATCCCCCTCTCCACCGCCTTTTGTGCAGCAGTCTCTCAGGCAAGGAAGAAGAGCCCCTTGCCATGAAAGCAGGAGGCTGCCACAATTTTGGGGGCCCCCACTATCTGAACCGGGGCCTGCACCCAGGTCTCAAAATGCAGGGTCCCCACCTGGGCAGTTGGCACTTCACCCCATGCCTACAGGTGAGTGCTGGAAAGGGGGACATGCTGCCTGAGCTGGAAGGGCCAGCAGTGGAGGGTCCAGGCCCCACAGCTGTGGGTTGTTCCACAGCTGCCTATGCAGAGCTGTGGTTCCCCCACTAGGGACTGCATTCGTGGGGTTGGGGCTAGGGTCAGGTACAGGCTGAGTGGGTGTGCCAGTTGGTGTGACACACCTGATCTCTTCAGGTGCTGGTGGTCTAGGTTTGGGGGCGGGGCTCTTGCCCTTCCCACCCCCAGCTGTGGGGCCTTTCCCACTGCCCTTGCCCCAGGCCCCTGATGATGGGGAAGGGGGCTTGCGAACTCCTTTGGGAGAGGCCTGGCCAGGGGAGACACCCTGGCCCTGCTGGCTCCCTGCTGGAGTTTCACCTGCCCCCACAGCACAGGTCTGAGGCTTCTCTACCGCTGGAGGAGGTTGTTTGGACTCTGCCTCCAGGGTGGGGGCTGCAGGAAGTTCTGTGGAGGAATCTTGCCCCCCACAGAAGTTTTCTGCCCTGCCATTGCTTCACATCAGGGAGGGGAAACCAAAAAAGAACCCAAAGAAGTGCAGTGGGGCTGGTGAATCTAGTAGGGGCAGGCTGGGGTTGTGGGGAAAATATGGGGGATGGGGGATGAAGCTCACTGAGTTACATCCCGGCAGGAAAAAAGCTAGGAGGGCTATGCTTGGGGAATGCGGGGGAGGGGGAACACACACACACACACACACACACACACACACACACACACACACACACACACGCTGGGGAGACTCAAGCTGACTTACTCAGCCATACAACAAACACCATGGCAGGGGGAGTGGACTACAGGACTTACCACACAAGGGCAAAACACACAGGGAAGGCAGCTGAGGCAGATGTAAAAGATGTCTGGTGTGGTGGACGTGCTTTGTTTGTTGGAGAACAGTTCAGGAGTCCCTCAGGCCTCCAGCTAGTCACTCAGCAACAGGGCAGCAGGCAGGGAAACAAATCAGGATCAGATGCAGTGAGGCAGCTGTAAGGGAGGGCAGGAGCCATCAGTCAATTAGGGAGTAGTTCAGTGCAGGTGTGGTGTTAACTGGTGCAAGGTGGTGCAACAGGGAAATCTCCTCACCTGAGAGGGGGCAGCACTGGAACAAACAGCAGCAACAGCAGCGATTGTAGGAGCCATCTAGTTCAGCCACTCAGGGTGTGCTTCTTTTGAGAGTAGAGGTGAAAGTGGGGGTTGGCTTATCAAGGCAGCTGGGGCAGGCAAGGCACCTTTAGGCTCTGGCAGTGATGGTGGGGAAGAAGCCCACAGGCAGTGCAGACTCCCTCCCCAGGCTTTCACCTGACTGCAGCTTGGCGACATGCTGGGCAGCAGGCCAGAAGGTGCAGCAGGGGTGCAGTGGCTGGGGTGCACTGCTGGGGTGAGGTGCAGTGGCCCCTGCATGGGGGGGGTACCAGCATGCAGCAGAGGACCCCCCCGGGGGGGGGTGAGCAGCAACACCAGCAGCAGCTGAAGGCAGGAAGGGGTGTGGCCAACTTACTCCCAAAAGCTCTGAGACCAAGCTAGCAGTAGCCAGGGGCAGGAATGGGCCTAGCCATCCTCTCCCCAGAAGCTCCTGAGACCAAGCTTGCAACAGCCTGTGACAGGAAGGGGTGGGGCCAACTTCTTCCCAGATGCTCCTCCCCCAGAAGCTCCTGAGGACAAGTAGCCCGGAGCTGCTCACAAAAACAGCTTTTCATATTGCTGGGGCCGGGACAGGTGCTGGCCCCAGCCTCTAGCTCCCCCTGGCTGAAGATTCAGGAGGAGCCAGGCAGGGCCAGTTTGCCTCAAGTGGCACAATTTGTCCCACACCAAAGTGTATGTTCAGGCACATGTGCTGAGACACAAATCTTTGGAACAAATTTGTGGCACTGCTATTTGAGCTGCTGCAAGTGCTTATGCCTGCATGTATGAAAACACATTGTGGCCACGTCCACATGTGCATGGACACTTGGTTCCCTGGGGACAACTAGCACCAGTGCACCTTGTGCCACTGCTAATTGTTGCCAAGGAATGCATGTGCCATGCATGCTTTGGCATGTGGCAAGTTCTAAGTTACCCCAGATGGGGTAGGGGAAGCTTGGGATAGCACTGGGTTTGCCCCATCAGCTTTACCTGGAGCCTTGGGGGCCTCCTGGGCCTACAGCCATGGTGATTCTGTTGCATGGAGCCTGTTGGCATCCACAGTGCACCTCTGGTTGGCACAGCTCCACTTTTGAGAGGCACACGCTGCCCTTGCATGTGCCACTCCATTTTTTTCCATGTTTTTTCCACCTGAGATAGCCAGGGGTCAAAAAAATTCTCCATGCTGCTCCCTTGCAGCATGAGCCTAAATCTGATACCTGCATAAAGCAGGTATCACATTTAAATGCGAAAAGCTAAGTCACATAATGCATGTGAAGATGTGCTTATGTGCAGGAAACACCACACTAATGTGCATTACAGCATTTGCATGTGTGCTAAGGTGACTTACCTATTTGCACTTAAATTTAATGTACCTTAATGCACATTAGCATGTCCAATTGTAGGTGCATGCCTAAATTGCCTGAATGAGCCTTCATAAGCAAAGGTGCATTATGTTTAGGTGCATGTACATACATGTGTGGACATGCCCAGTGTAACAAAAAGGTTACCATGTGATATATACTAATATACTGGAAAGGTTAAATTTGGGTGTGCTATTAGCCTCAATTAAGGCAACTCATGCCAAAGTCCATAAATGTTAAAGATGAACAAATACTTGTGCAATGATACACCTCTCGGCATTTTGTATACATGTTTGCACTGTAGTACTGGGTGTTTTTAGAAGTGCCTAGTTCTGCGGTGGATCCATTTGAATAAATGGCAAAATGTGCATCAGCACTGAGAAAATAGCAGCAGTGTGCTTTTGAACTAAATCACATTGAAGGTCTTTTAGTTCAGAAGTGCACTACTGCCATTTTCTGTGTGGTGACGCACATTTTGCCTTTTATACAAATTCATGCAATGCAGTGCCAGGCACATCAGGTCATGTGCACAGCAGACTCAGTTAATCAAGTCTGTTCTGACACACTGGATCTCTGGTGCACTGACGCAGACAAATATATGTGTATAAATGCTCTCTATGTCTAAGAGCAGATATTTTCATTTACTGAAGAATGAGGTGTCTATGCACTTATTTGTTGCAATACAGCTATTAGTCACTTGATTTATCTAGCAGTGTCTGTTGGGAAGCCAGTCAGCACCTCCAATGGACAGCATCATTTTAAAAAGGCACTCAGTGGATAGTTATATGGCTCCTATGTGGGTGATCAGATGGTGAAAAAACTGAAAAGCAGCTCCCCTCATACAGTGCACCTATATAAGCTGGATAAAGCTGTAGTCCTCTCTCTCTCTCTCTCTCTCTCTCTCTGCTTACAGTTTACATTTTACAGAAGAAATCAAGTAAAATATTACAAATATGTTAATGTGAGACTGATTACTAAAACTGTATATTAAGCATAAAAATAACATAATGCATCAGACTAGAAGAAGAAAGTACAATTGGATCTGATGTGTGACTCCAACAATCACATCTCTTGCCATGCCACATGTGCATCAGATCCCATCACATTTTATTTTTGGTACAGGGGGAGCTGGGATCATGGTGACTTTATCTGGATGGTGGTAAATTTTCTGCATGACCTAACTCTAGGAGGGTGATACTGAGATTCTGAGATCGATCCTGTGTGCTCTAGAGCAGCATTTTTCAACCCATGGATCATGACCCAAAAGTGGGTTGCAAGAATATGTGACAGGGTTTTAAACAAACTTTAAAAATGGATTCTCCTTTAAAGGAGAAACATGTGGGAAAACACTGCTTTTCCATTGCAGGCTGGCAAAGCTCCAGCCTGTGAAGGGCTGCTTGGGGCCCCCATGCCCTACACACAGTCCTCTGCCCCACACATTGCGGGCTGGGGGGGGCAATGGGTTGGGAGTGTGGAGCATTGGGTTGGGACTGTCCATCAATGTTTACAAATGGGTCCTTGTACAAAAAATGTTGACAACCAGTGCTCTAGAGGCTGGGAGCATTGGTCAACTGATTGGAGGTCTCAGCTGGGGAGGAAAGTGAGCTGCCCCAGTTGGAAGCACCAATTAGCTGATGGAGCTTCCAGCTGCAGGAGTACAGGGTGCCTCCTCCTCCCACCCCCATCAGGGCTGGGAGCCCCAGTCACTGCCAGGGTTCCCATCCATTGGAGCCCATGATATGCCCCTGAGGCTGGAAGCTCTAAATACTGCCACTGGATCCCAGCACAAGGGCGTTGCTCCAGAGTATGGGAGCACTGGTTACACATTCAACTGAAGTTGTGATAGGAACCAGTGACAAAGTTATTACTTATATTTGGTATAATAACTCTGTTATTTATTCCTGGTTTTATAATTGAATCAACATGTGGCCAGGTAACTGCATAAGACACAAATAATAAGTTATTCACGTCTTAAGTGTAATGTGTCAAGGGCCTGAGAGTGATAGTACTATCAGAATCTCAGTATTACCCTTCTAGTGTTTTGCCATGCAGAGAATTCACCATCATTGAAATATAGCCCCTCATGGATCAATTTCAGTATTTGTAAGTGAAAGAATTTTTATTTAATTATATAGTGCAACTTTTCATAATTAAGTCAAAGTTTCAGCCATTACAGCTATAGTTTAACTGTGCAGTTAAACTGAAACACACACCACTCAAAGCAGACGCTAGAGAACTATCCAAGTCACCTCAGTAGGGCAACAGGAAAGAATTCAAATCTTATGCCTTTGCTAGCTCCATTTTAATCCTAACTGTAGCTGGCAGGTTTTAAAGCTGTACATGGTAGTACTACTAAATGATTATTTTACTGCAGGAGGAATCAGATACAGTATATTATAGTTTACAGTTCTCATCTGAAAATAGGATATTGTGGCTTAAACCAAATATTTAGACATTACTTAAGCTTACTATTATGGTTCTGAAGTAGAGTCAGAGTCATGTAATGTTATGACTGGAACTACACTCATAGTTCTAGAGTTTTTTTGTTGCAATCATGCCTTATAGCTCACTGACAGATGGTCTAACCTCTTGAACATATACTTGTGCCTTAACTAAGCAGAAACATTTTAATTCTTTAAATGACACCATTAATCTGCTTGGGCCCAGTTTCTGATATGCTTTGCAATTGATACTATCAGCTATGAAATGCACTCCAAACATGTGGAGTGCATATCATTTTATATATTAATTTCGCTGTTTCCAAGAATTCAGACAGCCAACATAGATAAATACTACATTTTTTCAAAAGTTAAATGGAAGTTTTGCAGGCACAAGAAACCAGCATGACACCCTTTTTTGCTCTAACATAATATGTAAGATGATCCTATTGTCCTAACTGTGACTGTTTCTACTGAAGAGGAAGAAGTAAAAGAAAAAGAATAAGTTTGGCTCTTTCTGAACCAAAATAGTAAAATTAAATCCATGCAGAGTTGAGGAGACAGTTCATTGGGGAAAAAATATTCTATTTTCTACCTCTCAGAAAGACATTACAGATAATAGAGATAATTAATCTAGTTACTGAAATTTCATCTTAAAATTCCTGTCAGGAATAGAGGAACAAAAAACTTTGATTTAATCTATTTCAAAACATGTTTCCCATTTCTGTGAGGCATATTCAGATGAGATTAATCTATTTAAAATTACTCCATATCTAATGAGGTAGATAGGGAAGAAGGGAGGAGGTGTAGCTGTCTATGTAAAGGAGTGGTATGCCTCCTCAGAAACCCAAATTGGCTTGAGAGAAGGGCAACTTGAGGCCCTGTGGGTCAATCCAGGGGGGATGAGAAGAAGGGGACCTAATGGTAGATATCTACTATAGACCACCACACCAGGAACAGTAGCTGGATCTGGAATTTTCCAGAGAACTGATGGGGGCTGCATGTTCAAGGGGCATGGTTGTCATGGGTAACCTCAATTACCCTGACATCTTCTGGGAGGAGCACTCAGCCAGATCTGACCAGTCATGGAAGTTTTTGACCTGTGTGGAAGAACTTTATTTAGTACAGGAGGTGAACAGGCCGACAGGGGGAAGGCTTTCCTGGATTTGGTTCTAGCCAAAGGGGATGACCTGGTGAGAGATCTGAGGATTGAGGGTAATCTGGGAGAAAGTAATCATAAGATGATAGAATCCACTATCTGTGATAAGGCAGAGA
>NW_017728995.1:2516536-2538793 GCF_001723915.1 Gavialis gangeticus | reverse complement strand
ACCTGTGTGGAAGAACTTTATTTAGTACAGGAGGTGAACAGGCCGACAGGGGGAAGGCTTTCCTGGATTTGGTTCTAGCCAAAGGGGATGACCTGGTGAGAGATCTGAGGATTGAGGGTAATCTGGGAGAAAGTAATCATAAGATGATAGAATCCACTATCTGTGATAAGGCAGAGAAGTCAGCCAGTAGGGCAGAGGTGCTTGACTTCAGGAAGGCTGACTTCAATGAGCTTAGGAAAATAGTGGGAGAGATCCAATGGCAAGAGGGACTGGAGAGGAAGGGATTTCAAGAAAGGTTGTTGCTCCTTAAAGGAGTGATACTCAGAGTACAGAAAAGGTCCATTCCTGTATGCAGGAAAGGTGGTAAAGGGGCCGGGAAGCCCAGAGGAGTGAGGGAGAGCTTAAAAAAGAAAATGGAGGCTTCTGGACAGTGGAAACAAGGGGTAGTCACCAAGGAGGAATACACAAGTAAAGCACATATTTGTAGGGAAAGGACAAGGAAGGCAATGGCAGCAACCAAGATCAGGTTGGTAACCAAAATCAAGGACAGTAAGAAGTCCTTCTTTAGGTATATAGGGAGTAGGAGGAAGACCAAGGGAAATGTGGGGCCTTTGCAGAATGAGATAAGACAACTGATAACAGCCAGTCAGGAGAAAGCTGAACTCTTTAATGAATACTTTGAATTGGTGTTCCTGTATACAAATGGTGGTCACCCACCTAGTCAAATACTGGACAGATGTGGGGGGACTGCCAACCAATTGTCAGTGTCAAAATGGTGAGGGAGCACTTGGAGCAGCTGAATGTCTTCAAGTTGGCAGGATCAGATGGACTACACCTGAGAGTGCTGAGGGAATTGGCTGGAGTCATTGCAGGACCATTGATGAAGGTATGTGAAGACTCATGGTGCTTGAGAGAGGTCCCAGAAGACTGGAAAAGGGCCAGTATGGTGCCAATCTTTAAGAAGGGGAGGAGGGAGGATCCAGGAACCTAAAGGCCTGCCAGTTTGACCTTGATCCGGGGAAAAATTTTGGAAAAAATTATCAAGAAGTCCATTTGTGAGAGACTGGTAGAAGGCATGATGCTGAAGGAAAGCCCTTTCAGAGGGGTAATAACTTACACAGCTTGTTGTGGGAAAGTTGTATCTGGCCAACCTTGTCTCCTATGATCAAATAACGAACCACTTAGATGTGGGAAACATGGTTGATGTCATATACTCAGGTTTTAAAAAGGCCTTTGATATAGTATCCCATGATGCTCCTATAAAAAACTGGGGGATTGTGGGATGGCGGAGTCTGTGGTCAGGTGGGTTGGGAACTGGATAAGAGGTTGAACCCAGAGAGTGTTAGTGGACAGGCTTGTATCATCTTGGTGAGAGATGGCCAGTGGTGTCCCACAGGGTTTGGCTCTTGGTGCTGTGCTGTTCAACATCTTTATCAATGATTTAGATGAGGATGTGGAAAGCATGCTGGCCAAGTCTGTGGCTGATAATAAGTTATGGGGAAAAGCAATCATGCTAGGGAATAGGATGCAGATCCAAGAGGACCTGGCATGGGTGACCAGTGCTGCCTTAGTCAGGGGGAGCACATGCCCCCCCTGTGACCAGTCTCACTGCCTGAGGGCAGGGTCCCCCGCAGCTGATCTTGATGCCCATGGCGGGGGGGTCCCTCTGTGGCAGATCTCACCTGGACAGAGTTCCCCCATGGTTGATTGATGCAGTCGCATCCAGGAGTGGCTGTGGCTTCTTCTGGGAGTGGCTGCAGCTAGTGGCTGGCGGTTGCAGGGGGGGCACTGGTGCTCCTGCCTGCCCCCCCTACCTATCACCTAAACAGCTAGTGCAGCCGATCAGGGGGTGCACCAGCACTCTCAGAGGGTACACGTGCACCCCCATACACCCCCTATGCATCACCACTGGGACCTGGAAGAGCTGGAAAGGTGGGTAGAATGGAACTGGATGCAATTCAATAAGGATAAATACAGTCCCTTATCTAGCGAGATGTAACCAGTGATATGAATACAAGTTAGGAGGAATTGTCCTAACTAGCATGATGGCTGAAAGGGACCTTGGGGTTATGGTTGATCACAGAATGAACATGAGCTGCCAGTGCGATGCTGTAGTCAACAGAGCTAATAGCATACTGGGATGTATTAACCTATGCATCACGAGCAGGGCTAAGGAAATGATACTTCCTCTCTATTTGGTGCTAGTGAGAACCCAGCTGGAGTACTGTGTCCAGCGCTTGGTACCGCACTTCAAAAAAGATGTGGAGAATCTTGAATGGGTCCAGAGAAGGGCCACAAGACCGATTAAGGGCCTGGAGGACAAATCTCATGAGGAAAGACTAAGGGATCTGGGACTGTTCAGCCTGGGGAAGAGAAGACTGAATGGGGACTTGGTGACCGTCTATAAGTATGTAAGGGGTGAATATCGGGAGCTAGAAGAAAAACTTTCTCTAGGGAGCCACAGGGGAGGACAAGGAGTAATGGCTATAAACTGTTAGAAGATGGTTTTAGGTTGGATGTAAAGAAGAACTTCTTTATGATACGGGTGACCAGAATCTGAAACAGACTTCCCAAGGAGGTGGTGCAGTCCCCAGCCTTGGAAGAGAAGACTGGACAAACACCTTCCTGGGATCATTTGATCTCAACAGTATTCCTGCCCATAAACTATAACTCAATGATCTTTTGAGCTCCCTTCCAGCCCTTAATTTTTATGATTCTAATAAGTTACATTAAAACTGGGTGGATATACTGTACCAGAATTGAACATAACTATAATTTCTAATATGGTACTTTGTAGTCATCTGGAACTTTAAAGTGTCTCAGTAAGTTCTTTAAAAAATATGAAACTTTATTACTATTTTCTACCACACAAGTTTGGCATTGCTGTATTTCTTGGCTTCTTTATCCACTTATTTTATTTGATGACAAATCTGAGATTATTTATTTGAGCAAAGAGAGTGGGGGGGTTTTTAAAGGAGAGAAAGAAAGAACATTTTTTGCAAATTTGACATTACCAACTAACATTAACTACATTCAAGTCTTGGCACCAACCTCATGACCATGAGGTACTTGTATGACAGACATTTTTTTCTGTACATATTTTAAGATCCTTTTTGATGCCTATTATATAAGTATATGTCAAGTTATATAATTTCAGTAATTATAGAACTCATTAAAGACAAAAGGTACTTCAGTTACATTTCTGTACCTTGATATATGATTTGTATTTTTACATTAGTAGAATTAATTTTTCTGCTTATATTTCTAGCATATAATTTAAACAGAATTGTGCATGTCTCTCTACTCAAGGAACAACAAGTGAGAGGGATTTCAACAGTCACATTACCCTACCTGTAATGGTGTAGCAGCAGAACATTTATGGTGTTTCACTATGGATCCAGAGGCATGAATCTGAGTCTTGCTTCAAACTCAGGCAGTGGACCATGTTCAGTCAATCCAGTGAGTCATATAATTTCCTGGTGTTTCACTAGCTACAGATGAGTATATCTTAAATATGTTAGGCCAGTAAGCCCCCTGCACTTGGGACAGACCTTGGACTTGGATCATGCTAATCAATTCTAAAAAAATCTCTTCAAATATTACTAAAGATTGATTCTCCAATCCACAGAAATGATAATTAACAGAACTATCATTTTCAGACATGTTAAACATGCACAGTTCCTGCTTATATCAACAGAAACAGTTTTAGCATTTGTGTCGGTGCTCAAACTCATATTATATTTATTCAAGTACAAGACAAGGTTTTTACCTCTGTCAACAGGGTGGGGAAACAGACCTTTTCTTGGATTTAAGTATTAGTACTCCAGCTTTGCCCCAGTCTGATCTCAGCCCAGGGCCAGAGCCAGAGCTGCTGCTGCCACCCCTGCTGCTTGCAGCCAGCAGCAATTTTGTAAGTGTGGGGCAGGGGCCACAGCCAGGCTGCTGATTGGGCAGCAGAATGTGTGGGTTGAACAGTAGCCCCTGCTGCCTCCCTATTGCCTGATCCATACTGCTGCTGCATCCCTTGATCCATGCTCCTCCCTTCAGCAGCACTGGTCAAGAGAGGGGGCAATGATGCGTCGGGGGAGGCATTAGCAGCATGCATTGCTGCCCTATCTCTTGCACTCACATTGATGCCACTTCTCTTGACCCATGCTATCAGATCCCCTAACCTGCACTGCTGCTGACCAGAAGCACAGCTTAGGGGAAGTGACAGCAGTGCATTGGGGGATGGGGCAGCAGTGTGCACTCCTGATCAGGCAGCAGTTGCCCATGGAGGATCAGACAGAGGATGGGGCAGCAGCATAAATGTGGGGATTAGGCAGCAGAGAGGGTTGGGGATTGGGTGGGGGGAACAGGTGGTAAGGATGGAGGAATGGAGGGGGCAAGTGGCAGGGGAGCAAGGAAAAGGGTCAAACTGCCTGCCTCAACCTCTTTCCCCCCTTCCCCCCACCCCCACACACACAGACACTGTCCTCTGGGGATTGGGGACACATTTAAAATGATGATCCAATAATTAGATTCTATACATTGAAAACTATAACAAATTTATAATTTTACATTTACAGAATCTAAATATTGGGGAGTTGTCTTAAGTTCAAGGCCATCTTGGATTTGGGTAAATACAGTATGTCCCATTTAAAAAGCACCTCATAGGAATAAGAAACTTTTACACTGGGCCTTACCACTAGCAAGCAGTGATGTGGGAAGGGCAAGATATTTCTGGGCAAATACAGCCCCACAGAAGAACATGTAAACACAATGGATTTAACTTAGTTAAAGCACTCTTATTTAACAACAGTGAAGAGTCTCTATTCAACCTTCATTCATACTTTTGCACACTCACATAGATACAAACATATGCAACATGGTAATGAAAATGTATCAAAGCAAAGGAAAACTGGACAAAATAACATTCATGTTCATTTGTCAAGCGTACTTGTTCAAATCATAATGATAACAACAGAAACTAGAACAATAATAACAGCAAACACAACCACCCACACCAAATGACATACCACAAGTATTGCTCTGTAATCAGGAATTCCACATGACTTGCAAATTGGCTCTTATACCCATCAGTTAATCAAAGTGTAATGACATGAACACAAAACAAAACTGCCAGATAATCCATCATTCACTGGGACACAAACTATATAAGAAGTTATAGACATGCCATGCTTAACTAGTATAGACTAAGGGCCTTATTTTGAAAACACTTTCTTATAAGCACAGGTTTTCTACAGTCAGTTCATTAATATAAAGAAATCAAAAGGGAGTATTACTCACTGTATTGCAGTTCAGCCAAAACAGTCATGCCAAAGACCAAAGTTAACAAAGCATATAAGATACTAAAGCCCCTGGAGGCAGTAGATATTTTATTTGTTAAACACAGAGGCCAGCATTTCTAAACTTGGGTGCTTAAAGCTGTGAACATACTTTTTTATTTAGGTGTAACAATAGCCAGGTTTACAGCAGATTAACCACCCACAGCTCCCCTTGTGGTCAATGGGAGTTTAGAGTGCTCCAGGTTTTTGATTACCCAACATTAGCCGGAACGGGGAGGCATGGGAGAGGGAGGAAACATGTGCCCCACCTGAGATTGGCCCCTGACTGAGCACCACTCAGGAAAGGTGGCAGCGGCGTGTTGGTGGGGGGGCACTAAGCCACAGCACAGAAGTATAGGAGTGGATATGGGGCTTTTGGCCCATCCCTGGGCCCGCCCACAAATTGTCCCCAGACTCAGGAGACACCAGTCACCCCTGGCTGGAACTGCATACATTCAAAACTAAGAATATGAGAATGGATTTCAGCTAATGAGAATATTAGCGCAATGAAATAGTATCCAACAGATAAAGCAAATGAGACAGGAAATCAATAGCAACATAACGAAAAGTTATAATTGTAGGACAGCAACATTCTTCTTACTACTGCAAAATAAAGGCATCCTCATTTCACTGAAAGCAAAAATGTCTGGCATTTAATTATTTAAGCTTCATCTGGGCAACAGAAACGGAAAGGCTTGGAGCTCCTAACACCACCTGGTCAACTTGGTGGCAGCAGGACTGCAGTAATCCCCTTGTAGTTACTATACAATTGGGAACCCACTCATACAGCTCAAGAGGAAGTATGAAGTTTGCGGGGTTTACAATCATAAATGGGTAGCCTTAAGAAATCTCAGAACTGAAACTTGACTGATACTGCTTAAATCATCATGTTCTATGTATTATTCTTTGCTTCCTAGAAATTGAAAATAGGCAAAATAGATGCCGAAATGAATAAAATAACAATAAGTCTATGACAAAAAAAATGACTTGTCGTAACTGTAAAAAAAAAGCTTAATTCATGATATATGGGGGTGGGGTGGATTTCCTTTGGCAGCTCTAAATTATTACTATCCAACGCCTATGGACAAATTCCCATTAAAGATTTGGATTAGAATGTATTCAGTTTTAGGTACACACACAGAGCTGTTAGAGCTGTTGTACTGTTTTCTGTAGCTGAATTAAAACAGAAAGAGGCCTTCACAAATTAATGCTTGTAAAGATTCTGTGTTTTGTTGAGTAGTGCTTTATTCCCCCTTAATTAACATGAACCTCAGAAGTCAACAGATTTTCCTAAATAAGAAGGTTTAATTAGTTAGCGCACATAATCTGTAAGTCACAAATAACACCTAGAATGAATACTTGAGTACCTATACAAACCCTACCACATCCCACACCTAACCTTAGTGTGGAGAACCTTGAAAATCCCAAGCACTGATTCTAGAGTGAGAAGCCCTACCAGCCACAACTATGAACACAACCCTAAACCTAGCACAAATCCAAACTCTAACTCTGGGTTCTAAAGCATCGATAAACTTAACTTCAGTCCAGATATCCTTAACAGCCCATTACAAAACCTTGCCTTGAGAGACATCAAATCTCATCCTAAAAGTTAGCTCCAAGATTGCTAGATGAGATACAACCCTCACTAGAGCAAGGGAGACCATCTCATCCCCAAAACTAAACCTAGTGCCGATAGTCATAACTTCCCCAACCCTTTCGAAGCCCCAGAATCTACCTTGTCTACCACTAACAAATAGAGCCCCACAAACCTGTGCCCTACTCCTAACTGAGGGGAGCTCTTCTAGTCCAAACTATAAATCCCTAATGCTAACAAAATCTCTAGTCCTAACCCTGACCCTAGTTTGGGAAACTCAAGGAGACCTAAACCTAGCTTGGAGAGCAATTAAGTCCTACCCCTACTCTAAGACCCTAGCTGCCACACTCCTCACCCAGCAATGGGAACACTGCCAGCCTCCAGGTTAACTCTACCAATAGGAGCCATAAAACTCCCAACCCTAACATTAGCTCGGGAAGCCTCAGATAAAAACCCACATTATAACAGTGAGTCAGCAGTGCTACATTCACTAGCACCACAACTGAAAGTGACTTAGGGGTCACGACTGACCACAAAATGAACATGAGCCACCAATGTGATGCTGCAGCTGGCAAAGCAAATAAAACTCTGGCTTACATCTACCAATGTAAGACCCAAGAAATCATCCTCCTGCTTTACTTGCCCTTGCTGAGGCTGCAGCTGGAGTACTGCATCCAGTTCTGGGCTCCATACTTTAGAAAGGATGTGGAGAAGCTTGAAAGAGTCCAGAGGAGAGTTCTTTTGAACTCTAACATGATTAGAGTTCAAAAGAAAAGGCCGTATGAGGAGAGGCTGAGAGGCACGGGACTCTTCAGCCTGGAGAAGTGAAGGCTTGGGTGACTTGGTGGCAGCCTATTAGTATATAAAGATGTGCAGCATCAGGAACTGGGAGAACATCTGTTCACCAGCTTACCCCAAGGGAAGACGAGGTCTAATGATCACAAACTGCTGGAAGATCATTTTAGACTGGACATACGGAAAAACTTCTTTACTGTCCAGGTCTGCAGAGTCTGGAATAGACTCCCCCCAGAAATGGTGCAAGCATTTCTGGATACCTTTAAGAAATGCTTGGGTCCTTATCTTGCTGGGGTGATCTGACCCCAGCTGACTTCCTGCCCCTTGGGTAGGGGGCTGGACCTGTTGATCTCACAAAGTCCCTCCCAGCCCTAATGTCTATGAAATCTATTAAATCTATGGATTGTCTACCAGCAGACACTTGTGGAGGCCTCCAAATGTGCACTAATCTGAACTGGGAGGTCCCTACCAGCCTAAACTAGAACCATACCCCTAAACCTAGCCCAATTTTCAATTCCAGCCCTTTACAAAACTTAGCTTAAATGCCCCATTTGTAGAACTCTGTCCCTAAAACCACCAACCCTTACAAAGGGAACCCTGCCAGATCCAGGCATTGATCAAACTGCAGGTTAATACTATCTTGATTACCTGAAGCTCAGAAACACTTTAAAGTAATCTGCTCCATTTCCCTTTTAAGAGTTAGATTGGTTCAGCAGGAAAAGAAGACATTTAGGGGAATCAATTTTTTTCAGGTTGTGTATTATTTTTGCCAGTTGTGGTCATTTTACCAAATAATGAAAAATTGCCTTGTAAATAACAAAGTCCTAGCAATCAGGTATCAAATACAGAATGATTTTAGTGAGTAGAAGAGATGCAGAAACTTACCACTTTAAAAAGAAAAAATATTCCCATGTATTAGGAATCCAGCAATATTGTTTTAGGTTTGATTTTTGTGTTCCAATGGGCATTAAAAGTCAATATTTTTCCAGCAACTACTAAGGAAAGGAAATTAAATTTGCAGTTGTTCAGGTGCATGGATTTGTGTCTGAAATTTTCATAGGACAAACAAAAGAAAAGGAACAGGAGGATTAAAATTGACCATTTGTTCTGTAGTGCACTTACATGAACCAGATTTACTTAGCGGAGTATTTCTTCTGGACATGATCCACCGTGGAGCAGGATGCTGATGTAGTAGCCGGCTGTAGCACTAGAACTTCAGGTTGTCAAAGGCCTTTGGAAGCTTATAATTACTGCACTAGTTAACTAGATTGGTCTTGGAAATTTAATCATCAGGGCTGCCGTCTTGGAGGACTGTAATGCTGTGAGCAAAGTGATGCCATTAAAGGCTGCTTTTAAATCCCTTCTCAGCCTTTTCTTCTGTAGACTGAATAAGCCCACTTACCTCAGCCTCTGCTCATAAGTCATGTCCCCCAGCCCCTGAACTATTTTTGTTACCTTCTGCTGGACGCTCTCCAACTTGTCCACATCCTTTCAGTAGCAGGGAGCCCAAAACTGAACACAGTACTCCAGATGTGGCTTCACCAGTGGTGAATAGAGGGGAATAATCACTTCCCTTGACCAGCTGGCAACACACCTTCCAATTTAGCCCAATACGCCATTACCTTTTTGTGCAACAAGGACACACTACATCTAATAGATATCACACTATTTATTTCAGAGAACAAAGAGTTGAGACCAAAAGAACCCTTTTCTTCTGGTTGTTCAGAGATCTGTGGTGAGTAAACATGCTGCAGTTTGAAGGTTTATTTTTCCTTACTGAAGAAGCATGTAATTTAATCGTGAACTGGGTTGACAACTTGATGTATAATACCATGTTTTTAAAACATTGGGGAAATGGAAATGTGAGTTTAGTCCTATTGCCCCTTGGAAAGATTTAAGAAATAATTCTATACTGTTCTACAGCATTAGTCATTTCAATATATAGACTCACAAGGGTGGGAAGGGTGGATATTAACATATTTCATCTAAAACCTGTCTCATTCATTCCAGTGTATCACCATTGGGGATCACCATAACACTTTCCACGAATCAATCCTTTTTGAAAAATATGTTATGTGCTAAAAAATTGAGAAACCCTTTAAATGTCTCCATTAGAAGTTAGGCAGACAAGGTGCTGTGGCTATAACCTATACCCCTGTTACATTAGAACTTGGCATGAATTTTCAAAGTCAAAATGAAACTGAAAATCTATACAGCTAAATACAGGCTGGAGGTCTCTGCAAACATACATGAGAATGTTTTGGTAAAGAAACAAGACTAGCTATTGGAAAAGTCCTCTCCTGAGGTCCCAATTACATGTCACACTGACAGCATGATTAACCAGTTAATCATGCCTTAGAGTGGTCACCCAGCTGCAGGTTCAATCAATTAATGATGTGATATAAAGTGGATTAAGCTACAAACTTATTCCACAAAATACCTGGAATTGCTTCCTAAAATGCCATTAACTGAATGTGTGGCCAGGGGCCCCTGTGGCTGGGATCCCCATCACTTGATTGCCACTCCCACCTTGGGGAGGAAGGGGGGGAGTGGGGCATGTGAATCCCTGAGCCTGGGAGATCCAAGCTGACAGGGTTGCCAGCCACAGGGACCCTATACACCTCCAGAGCTGAGAAGCCACAGCTGCTGTGATCCCCCAGCTGCAGGGGTGCGCCATACATCTCAGCCACAGGGGTGTACCATTCATCCCTGCAGCTGGGAGGCCACAGTTGGGGCACCCCCACGGATGGGAGATTGCAGCAGGTATGGTCTCCGAGGTGCATGAGTGTGTGGGTCACCCCCACAACTTGGAGCCTCATTAGTTGAGGGGGTCCCCAGCCATGGGAGCTTGCTTCTTGCTGGTGCATGGGGAGCCCACTATTGTGCTTCTCTTGCACTGGCAACAGGGCATGATAGAATCTGATTTATGAACCCACAATCGCATCTTCTGCCATGTATGTGTAGGAGGTGTGATTGTATGGATTGCTCATTAGATCTCATCACACCTTTACCTGAACCAGTAGAGGGGCCCTTAGGCACTTAAGACTAAAATAGCATCCTGCACTTAACAAGATAACTTCCTATTGTTAACCACTGCTGGCACTTTGATATAATTTGAGGCTAAGACAAGAGCCATTTTTGTCAGGACTCTCAGTTTTGAGAAGCACTGCTTATAAGCATGTAAAGTGTAATCTGTGCCATCTTGCAAGGGTAAGACTATTCTTTTCCTTTGATATCTTCTTTTTAAGAACCTCTTTAATTAATATTGGATTGTAGATTTTGATGATTTTATATGCCAATTTAAGCCCTCAGTTTGGTTACTGAATTTTTGTACCTCTGACCTTTTTTCATTAAGATGAGGGTAATGATGATAAACTATCTGGCAGTCCCAAAGCTATCTTTAAGGCTAAGGTTTCAGCAACCATGTTAAAAATAAAGACCACCTGAAAGAAAGTGTCTCTTGAAGAAAAGCTGATTCTCCAGTGGTACTGAAGTGCACAGATAGTATATTATTATTAGACTTTGGTCCAGAAAACAGAAAGCTTCCATGAATATTGATCCCAGATGTGGATATTTGGAAAATTCTCCATGATGGAGATTGATAGCTGATATCTGATACACATATTCATCTCAGATGTTTGCAACACAACCTACCAGCTGTCATACTGAGTACATACAGAAGACACAATAATGATGGCTCCCTTCGTAGACTCTCTCCAATAACAATTGGGTTGGTATTACCACCTAAGATGTTTTTTGTCCCCAGCAGAAACCCTCTATAGCCAGTCAGCCTCACTCACTTTTTCCCCAGATGTGAAGAGAGATCAGATGTAGTTTTCTTTATTGTTTTAAATATACCATCAATGAGTTGTTCTGAAACTTAGCACACATTTTTCAAAGCATTGCAGTAGTAGCTTATTATCACAGTACAAGAATGCAGAGGCATAAAAGTGGCTTCCGGATTATAAATGCTGGCTAATTCTACCTCAGACAGCTATTGCAAGCAAAAAGAGTTATTTCCTCCAGAGCCTGGAAAAAAATGTCTTTCCCACAACCACCAACTCCTATGCACTACTGCTTTTTTCAGTAGTGTTTCAGAGGGCTTTTCAGGATAGGCTTTCTTCTAAAGTTTCAATTACTGCCTTATGTTGGTGAACATAAACAGGACAAGACGGCGCATTATTCTGATCTGGTATGTTATTCATTGCATTCTTAAATCTCTTTTATTTATTTAAGTAGACAATATACATTCCCAATACATCGATCTCTGCTCTTCCACTGGACACTTTATGTAATTATTCTGCTGGTTAATGCCAATATGGGGCATACTGGTAAATCTAATTATTCTCTATGAATCATGATTATTGTCCAAAAACTGGTCTCAGTATCTTTATTTGTTAGTCACGACTATCAGCTAGAAGTATAAATAAACAGTTTGTAAACAATTCATCTCACTTAGATATTGCTCTTATTCATGATTTATTATTGGCCATACACATCACAAGGTTTCTACTCCCTCATAAGATTTCATAGATTTCATAGACATTAGGGCTGGAAGGGACCTTGGAAGATCGTCAAGTCCAGCCCCGCTCCCAAAAGGCAGGAAGTCAGCTGGGGTCATAGGATCCCAGCAAGATAAGAATCCAATTTGCTTTTGAAGGTGTTCAGTGTAGGTGCTTGAACCACCTCCGATGGCAGGCTGTTCCAGACCTTGAGGACTGGACAGTAAAGAAATTCTTCCTTATGTCCAGCCTGAAATGGTCTTGTAGCAGTTTATGACCGTTCAACCTCATCATCCCCTGGGGTGCTCTGGTGAACAAACGTTCCCCCAGATACTGGTGGTCACCCCTGAAAAACTGATAGGTGGCCATCAGATCACCCCTGAGCCTGTGCTTTTCCAGGCTAAAAAGCCCCATGACTCTCAGCCTGTCCTTGTAAGGCCTGCTTTCCTGACCTCTGATCATGTGCGTGGCTCTTCTCTGGACTCTCCCAAGCTTCTCCACATCCTTTTTGAATTGTGGAGCCCAAAACTGGGTGCAGTACTCCAGCTGCGGCCTCACCAAGGCCGAGTACAGGGGGAGAAGGACATCCTGGGATTTGCTTGAGAAGCATCTATGGATGCAAGCCAGAGTTTTGATCGCTTTACTAGCTGCAGCATTACATTGCAGGCTCATGTTCATCTTGTGGTCAATGATGACCCCCAAGTCTCTTTCTTCGATAGTGCTAGCCAGCGTAGCACTGCTGAGCCTATAAGGATGCTGCAGGTTTTCTTCCCAAGGTGGAGTACCTTGCATTTTTTGGTGTTAAACACCATCAGGTTCTTGTCCGCCCATTTGCTGAGCCTGTCCAGGTCAGCCTGGATCATCCGCCTGTCTTCTGGTGTGGATGCTTTGCCCCAAAGTTTGGTGTCATCGGCTGTGGTCATAGAAGCCAAAGTCTTCCTGATGACACCAGCACCACAGTCTTCGGTCGACTACGTGGATCCTCCTCTCCCTCCTCAGCCCATAGCCCGACACTGGGAGGATCGACAGAACATCACCTGTGCCCCCAGACCTTTTAGCCCTGCTCCCAAATCCCTGTAGTGCCTCAGATAAACTTAAAAAGAAAGAATAATGAATAATAAATAAGACACTACATATATTGAGTATTTTTGTTCACATAGGAACACCTTCGCTAGTAAGCAAATAGCAAAACTCTCACTGCCTCCAGTGGGGCCAGGATTTCAGCCATGAAGAACAATCATTCTACAAACATCTAACCAACAAAATCTGTTCCCATGGTGGTCTCTTAGGAGTAGTGATAAGAAGGCATGAATCAAGCAGCTGTTCAGGATTCAAATCAATGGTTGCAAACAGCATTTTCTATTATTAAAAGGGCTGCTCTGGTAACGAGTGCAGTTGCACACCATGTAACACTCATAACCCAGATTATTCAATACGAAAGGGGAAAAAATCATTTCCTGATGCATTTTGGAGATGAAAGAGGGGAGGAAATATGAACATTACTGCTCTGGTCTATGAAATTGAGAATACATCCATATTTCAGTCCTATGTTTTTCAGCTGTCATATTAAACATGGCCTAAAACACTCACTGCAAGCACATCCATTCTCTAGACACTGCACATGTTTCAGATCAGCTGTATACCCATGTTTTGAAAGCTCACTTCTACGGAACAGCTCCTAGTAGCGAAATACAACTCTTATGCAGTCAGATGTGTGATTGTCACACAGAAATTTACCTAGGACAACAAAGCTGACACTTGAACTACTTTCTGTCATTGACTTTGGTCATAATAGAAGGCACTCCACTATACAGTTTTCCACATGAAAGACTGAAGTGGTGGAGTCTCTACCTCCCAAATACTAGGACATTCCTAGAGGATGGCTCTTAGCCCAGGACAATGCTTGAGCTGTCTCCAAATAAGCCATTACACTTTAAAATGTCTCAAAAGTAGTGACTGTACTTATTGTACCGGGAGCCACATCAGTAGACAATACTGAACACAGACCCAAATGGTCATCTATGAAATCACTACTGGGAATTAGTGACACTTCTCTAGAATGACCAAAAGTACAACTTATCTGTCATGCTAATTGTTCTGCCCTGGAAATGGATACCTGGAAGCATGGAAAATAATATGAGAGAGATACTGACTAGCCTCCCAGATAAATTGGGTTCTTGCTAATAATGGGATATTCTTTTCCAAATTCATAACAAGTCCTAATCTAGATATGATTATGGTTGTTTCTGCTCTGGTCTAGACTTGCATAAGGCCATTATCAAAATGCTGAATCTCACTGATCTTTTTACTGCCTGTTTTCAATAATGCTACCATTATTTGCAGAGAACGACACTCCTCAACATGAGAAAAGATAACAGAAGTGGGCTCCAAGTTTCTTCCAGATTGTGGCACTTCAGAAGAACCCAGTTTCATAGATCCTGTCCAGTAATACCTATCAAGCTTCTAATTATTCTGTAAAAGACAGATTTTAAGGTCTGATAGTACATTGCTTTCACATGAACTTCACAATCAGCTCCTGTTAGCAACTAAGCACAGTGACTCAGGTCCCTATGACTAACTAAAAGAAACTAAAGGGAAATCTCTGTTAGTTGTAGTAATTAACATATTATATTCCTTATGGACCAGCCAGGTGGGCACAGACAATCTATTCAGTAAAGCACAATGCCACAAGTAGAGAATTTGCCAGTAAAAACAACATTCAGAAAAAATTCCAGTGAGATTACTCACAAGGTAAAGGCATTATTCAGTCACAAGGCTCTATTCAATTTGAGCAAGAGAAGCAAATCTGACTCTTACTGCTAATAGAAAATATGATAAAGTGTTTTCTAACTCTTTCTCCAAGAATTTAAGCTAAAGTTATATAAAACACAGTCAAAATATTGGACATTTAAAACAGAAAATATTTTTTTCTTTGAAAAAAATGCTATCTGTGGCTTATCTGTGCTATATTGGTAACAGGCAAAATGGAGATAAACCACATGAAGCAGTTAATATTTTCAAGATCTATCTTGAGACTGAACACAAGAAATGGCTGTGCCAATGTGAAAACATGGAACCTGGGGGGATATCAGTCATCCAAATGTGGCTGAAACAACAACTGTAATACAGCAAGAAGTTTGTTTCTTTCCAGGCAAGATATTTATTTGAACTAAATGTCAGGGAAAATACTTAAGAAAGCACTTCTTAAAATACTTTTTTCAGGAAAGAGGTCATGCCACACTGAACTTCAGGAAACCCGTAAAGTCTGAGGGAATACAAAGGAAATGTAATAGGGTCATCAGGTACAAGTCATATTCAGAAAGCACAAAAAAATGACATTTACTATTCATTATTTGAGATCTAGACTCATAAAGCAATGAAAAGTATCTCACCAAACAGAACTGAATATTGATTGAAGGAAAGATACAACTTGACCAGTCAGATGTGAAACTTATTAAACTGAAACTATGTTAATGGTAAAACCCTGAGTGATTAGTGCTGGATCCCGAGCTTTTTCATCACTAATACAATGGGTGATTAATTGAGATAAATTTTGTAGCTTACAAATGTTCTTAATTATCATAGAACTATAGAGAAGTAGGGCTGGAAGAGAGCTCCAGAAGTCATCTAGTCCAACTTCCTGCTGGAGGTAGGATCATCTTTATCCAAACCATCCTATACAAAACCATAATCTAACCTCTTAGAAAAATAACCATCAACTCTGATGCAACACAAGACATAACATACTAACCTGCCATAGAAAACTGCAGCCAATATTTTGCTGCTACAAAAGACTGTTAATATACAAGGGGGTGAGGCGTGGAGGGGCGGAGAGTATTAAGACCTCCCAGGGAGAGAGCCATACCCTCCACTATGGAGGAAGGCAAAACCTCCATAGTCCATACTGATCTGACCATTTGGTAAAAATCCTTCCTGACCACAAATATTGTGATTGGTCTAATTCGGAGTGGAGGGACAAGACCCTCTAGCCAGGAAAATACAGGTTTCAGTCCCACTGGCACACCCCAGTCTAAATCCTCAACCTTGGCTAAGGAAGGATTAAGAACACCTCCAGCTGTAGCAAAAACTGGTGATGGTAGTGTCAATCAGTAAAGCGCAGAAGCATGGGAAACACTGCTAATAGAATCCAGGCTCTCCAACCTCTTTTTGAACACCTCCAGTTTTGGAGATTTCACTGCCTCACGATCCTAATAGTGAAGAAGTTTTTCCTGATATCCAACCTAAACCTGCTTTGCTGCAACTTCAGGCCATTGGTCCATGTCCTATTCTTTGCAGCAATTTGAAGAAAGTAATATAATGAAGAATTATGGTGTCAAAAACAAGCACTTAAAACGCCTGTATAAATTTGTGCATATCAATGAAGATTAATGCAAACTAAAAGTCTTACAGCAAAGACTATGACAGGTATGAAAAATATCTAAAACATCTGAAGTCAAATCTGTTGAATTGTACAATACACAGTTTCCCAGTGCTTCTACATACAGGAGTTCCTGGGAGCTCCCAGGAATGGAATAGTAGTGAACAAATTAAAAATATAAACTGCAGGAGTCTTAGTTAAAATGACTTCTACATGGAAGTGCTAATGAAAGGTGTATGACAAAGTAAAAGTATATTTCATATTTAAAAATATTTCTCCATATTTGTTTTCTATTCTTTTATACTTTTAAGTATTAAAAAGTAAAAATTTCAAAAGTAATTATCCCACAGTAACCTGCTACAATACCAAAAGAAACCCTCTGTGACTGTATACTTCTGGTAGTCACCTCACCTAATACCCTATACAGGAACCAAGAAGAATGGCCAAACAACAACACCCTATACTCAACAAAGATCAGACCTTGAAAGAAATATTCCCAGTTCCTCTGCTCCTATATTTCAAACAGCTCTAGAAGCTTGCCCAGTTCATCTTCAAAAGCAAACTCTCAATCGCCCAACAGCCAAATAGAGCACAGCCTTGCCTTGGCAATGCTTAACCTGTCAGCCCATCTCCACTGCCAATACTATCAGTGATCCCCATAATGAAGTCATGAGAACCCATGGTTCCTATGCATGCCTTTCCCAAAATGTAATACATCAGATCCAATGCACCACATGACCTCATGGCAGCCACATGGGTGAAACTAAACAGCAACTATTTTTTTGCAACTATATATATGTATATATAGATACACACACACACACACATATACATATATACACATAAATATATAACTGTACCTCTAACAACATGTCTTGTGACTGCTGTGGTTCACTTCACAGTCCAAAACACACTTTTACAGTTACACAGTTCTTAGTCCCATTACAAAGACTGCACCATGCACCCACATTCCAGTCTGCCTACGCAACCATCACTGTCACCTTTAAACCATCACAAATATACAAAGGACTACCTTAACCCCCTCTCCCCTCCCAGCTTCCTTCCTATCTCCCCAACCTGTTTGTCCAATGTTATGGCACATTAGATTTTACCTAACTCTTGAATTCTTTCCGCACAGGTAATGTGAGAATGATGCCTCTCCCTTTTGATAGGCCTTGATCTCCCAGTAATCAGCTTCTTTTCTTCTGCTAATTGAGTGTCTGCCATCCCTGGGAATCTTTCTTACCCCCTCAGCACTGCTGGTTTTCACTATGCTGTGCCTAGCTCCTTGTGACCAGACCTGAGGAAGAATATCTTGGATTCAAAAACTTGTCCAGCTATGCAGCTACGCAATCAGTCCAATAAAAAGTTATCAACCTAAGAAATCCTTTCCTCTTCCAAAAGCAATTCCATCATATGGGAGCCAAAGTCATTTTTAAAAACACGGTTTAGGCACTTTAGGTACTATTTTTACACAAGACTTCATTTAAAGTTCAATGGTGGCAGAAAGTTGTAATCTTTTGAAGATACTATATTCACCCATACATACCCAAAAGTGCATCCTCAATTTCATGCATGTTGGACATTGCATGCATGCTAAATAAGGTACATATCAGTTCGCCTGCATTTTGAAAATACAGTTTAATGTCCAAATTTGACCCACCTGTTATAATCCAGATCACTGACAAGTTAAAGAAGTGCTTGTGCGGTATCATACTCATGGGATCTAAAACAGAGAGAAAGAAAAGTCACAAGCAACTAATCAACACTTGTCAAAAGGTGTAAATCATCTATTACACTTTCATGCTCTACTGTTTAATAACTGTTGGCAAGTAAAGGCCAACTGTTAGTCTTTAAAAAAAAAAAGAAAAGCAAAAACAACGCCCCCCACCTAAGGAATGAAAATGATGTGTTAAAGCCTAGATAGTATCCATGTAAAACATTAGAAGAAACACACAGATGTTTCTGGAAGGCAACTTCTGTATGTTTCTTGAAGGTTGACATATGATAAATTTTCAAATGATAACAACAATATGCAGGTTTCATCAGAGATTAAATTGTTGGAATTTTAATTCTTTATAAAGTCAACTAGTATTTATTAATTCATATTTTCTAGATTGTAGTTTCATTGATGTTCTGCGTTTATTTACACAACCTCATTCCTAAAATAATGTACCTCAATACTTGTTACTTCAAAATGTAAGATGCTTTTTGAAAACTTTTTTGAGGAAAAAAAAAATGTTCTCTACCCCCACATTCTCCCTTCCCACACACACAATTCCTGTGGATGCTTCATACTGATATGACCATTTTCAATTCATTCTGTGGTTTCCAGTTTTGAGATTAAAACTTTGATAACTAGCATACATATTTGAACCTTTCAAAATGGACTCATATAAATGACTGCCACAAGTTGCATATCAGTACTATACAGCTCCTGCAATAGACTAAACTATAAGTCTACCATACTGTTCAAAAGATACCACTTATCTACATTCTTGCCTTGTTTGTTGTTTGCGTCTCTTACTACTTTGCACTCATCTCTGGCCCTTTCTTGTGCAGTCCAGATAATCCAGAGTGGTTTTGTTATTAAGTTTTTTATAACTTGGTTCTCATTCACATGGTGATAAAACTGTGCCAAAGAAGTCGGGTCTCAGATTCCTTGCTTAACTAAGTTGTATCTCCTTAGCCCAAAGACCTTTCCTGAACTACCCGTTTCACATGACTGTTTTTATGAATCATGCCTATTGATAGTTAATGCTTGACAAAAAAGACCCCACCTATTAAATGCAGACCTAAAAGTTCACAAGTCCTTGGGGTTTCAGCAGCCAAGGCTATAGTTTTTGCTACAGACATGGCAACATCAGACAGATGGTTGCAGCAATCACAGAATTTGATTTATTACATAGATAAAAATCTTTAAAGGGACTTAACTTTGTTTTAGTGTAGCTGATAATAAATTCCACCCTCATTATTAGTCATTTGGTATTGCTTGCTCTCATACTGTGACTGTACTTTGCTGCCTTTGAGCTATATAACTGCCACCTCTTCTCTTTAAGATTATTATTACTGTTCTAATAACTATTTTAGGAGTCAATATGCCTTTTTTTGTATGATAGCAGCATAATATTAATTGAGTAGACTATACTTTTGACACCCTAAAATGGTGCCTATAGGAAGCTATAAGCCAAACAAATAAATTTTGTCTTTCAATGGTTCGAACTTTTCAACAGCCTAGCAGTTGATTGGCACAGTAATGAATGCACCTTCTTCTAAATAAAATGTAAGAGACATTGTGAAATGGCATGTTTAAATATAATCATTCCCATATACATAGCAAATATTAGCTATAGTGAGTAAGGTGAATATTAGCAATGTAAGAAATGTTTCTCTTAACAGCATTTATTGCTGCTGCAAGAAAACATACCAGTCTGTCGCCTCGTAAACATGATTAATACTTATACTTTGACCTGTAACTGTGTTAAGTCAACAAGGAAACACCCAGATGTCAAGGTGTTTTTAAAGATATAATGTCCAGAAAGTTTCAGTTTGCATAAATACCAGTGGTTAAAACTAGCACTATGGAAGCCTACATGCTACATACAAGATCTATGATCTACTGAACTATTTTGCAAAATATGTTTTCCCCACTTTTGTTCTTTTCCTGTATAGAGAAAATTATTCCTGCAGTTCAGTTAATAGTCTTGCAGTTAGCCATTATATTGATCTCGCTTTATGTACTTATCTTTTTAGTGTTCCAGACAGAAGCTGCAGACATGAGATTTTAAGTCCCAAAGCCAAACTTCCCACTATAGGAGAAAAGGGAAGCTGGCTTAAGTGGACACATTTCAAACCTTGACTGATATATTGACTACTTTAGGAAAAGAATGAACAATGAAATAATCAACAAGACACACCAACATAACAACCTCTCCTTCTCAGAGAAAAGGGCCACAGAATCTCTACAATCCAACCACCAAATAGCAATAAAACCAGAAGATAAAGGCGGAGCTATAATTATCTTTAACTGTGAAGACTACACGAAAGAAGCCAACAGGCAACTCTCTGACACCAACTACTATGAAAAACTAGAGGAAGAGCCAAATCCCCTTTTCACCTTAAAACTCAAAACCACAATCAAATCATTTCCATCTGAACTACAAGAAAAACTACAGAATGTGATCCTCCCACTACCCAACCCAGGAACTTTTCATATGCTCTCTAAAATCCGCAAACAAGGGAACCCAGGCAGATCTATCATATCCAACAATGTTACCCCAATTGAAGAAATATCAGGTTTCATTGAATCAATTCTAAAACTGATTGTCACCCAAAGAGCGAGTTTTGTCCAACAGTCTGGAACAGACTTTCTATGAAAACTTAAAATCATTGACCACATTCCTAGCAATACCCTCCTAGCCACCATGGATATTACCAGGTCATATACCAATATCCAACACCAGAATGGCATTCAAGCCTACCCTACAAGAACAAGATTACATCTCTGAGTACAGGCCTAAAGATATTACTGAATTTATACACTTCATCCTCACACACAACTTTATTTTCAGTAACCAACAGTTCCTCCGGACCCTGGGTACAGCTATGGTCACTAAAATGCCCCCACAATATGCCAACCTTTTTATATGCCACCTGGAAGAAGAATTCCTCAAGAACTGCACCATCAAACCTATGCTATACTTAAGATATATAGATGACATCATCATCATTTGGATCAAAAACCTGCATTTTCTGATTAATTTCCATCACAAATTCAATAATCATCACCCTTCCATCAGACTATTTCTTGAATACTCCAGCACCAACATTTCCTTTTTAGACACTATGATCAACATCCAGAATGGTAAAATACAAACCATCACATACAAGAAACCCATAGACCAACATACATATTTGCACAAAACCAGCAATCACCCTAAAGACACCAAGAAAACTATAATATACAGCCAAGCCCTCCAAAACCACTGAATTTGCACTGAGGAGAACACCTGTGATCATCACCTCACAAATCTCAAAAGGGCTTTCATTCAACAAGGACACTCCTCCAGAGACATAGATCACACTTTTGAAAGAGCCATTCAGATACCACATGAAGAATTGCTGCAGTACAAAAAAAAAATTACCACAGATCACTCACCATTAGTTATGACATACCATTCTTCCATAGGAAATGGAAGGCTGGGGCTAAAGTGCCTTACCCCCACCCCTCCGCAAATGCAGGGCAGTGGTAGTAGTGCAGAGGGCCACAGGGCAGCCCAGGCTCAGACTCTGGACAACTGCAGCAGCGGGGGAGGGGCATACACAGATTCAGACATGCAGCCACAGCCTGCACACAACCCAGCAGCGTGTAGAGCACCACCTAGGGTTACCATACATCTGGGTTTTCCAGACATGTCCTCTTTTTGAGCCCTCTGATCTCTGTCCAGATGGATTTTTTAAATTTGATCAGATGCCTGGGATTTTTCTTTGCCCTGATGGTGGGAGCAGGGTGGGGATGATCAGAGGCAGCAGGGAGCACAGGTGTACCTGCCTGCTACTACAGAGGCATGTGCAGACCCATGTGGTGTTCCTTGCTGCCTTTGATCACCGTCCCCCTGCTCCCACCCCTGGAACAAGGCAAAATACTGGATATTAGGTCAG
>NW_017728995.1:2510976-2511536 GCF_001723915.1 Gavialis gangeticus | reverse complement strand
AAAATACTGGATATTAGGTCAGGGTGGGGGCTTGGGGGCTGTGACAGGGGAGGAGGGGTAGGGGGGATTTCTTGCCCCTCCAGCAGAAGAAAGGGGTGGGGGAGGCCCTCTGAGGGCAGTGGGGAACTTTGGCCTGGATGGTAGTACAGCATCCAGTGCCTGTACTCACAGGGGCTGAGCATCCAGGAGCCGCCCGGAGGAGAGAGGGATGGGGAAAGGGGAAGGGGGGCTGTGGCCAGGCTGCCTGGCACAGTGTGGCAGCCACATTCCAGGGCAGGGGTGCCACAAGCCTCCCCTCCTCTTCCCTCCAGCCCACATGGAGGCTGAACACACTCTGCCACCACCTTCATAAATTGGAGCCACCGCGCCCTGGCCTGGTCAGGACGGGAACAGCTGGGGCCCCTTTGGCAGACCTGGGTGGGGAAAGGGGCTGTGGGTTGGTAGGGAGGGGCATCAGCAGGGATGGGGTGCAGAGGGCAACATTGGACCCCTGCTGAACCAGATGGGGCAACTGACAACTGACGCCCAGGAAAAAGCCAACCTATTAAATGGGTACTTTG
>NW_017728995.1:2493722-2510234 GCF_001723915.1 Gavialis gangeticus | reverse complement strand
TAGACTTCTTGAGTCAGGTAGAGGTCATCCAAGCATGATAGGAAGCTTTGCAACTGCTCAGATTTTGCTGAGTGATCCACAAGATTTCTGGGTAGTTGAAGTCACCCATGACAACCATTGTCCTGAAGCATGTGGCCTCAGCCAGTTCCCAGGCAAACTCCTGGTCAAGCTCTTGACTTCGGGTGGGAGGTCTGTAGTAGACTCCTACCGTTGTGTCCCCTGTGCCATGTTCCTGATGGATTTTAACCCAGAGGGGCGCCAGTTATCCACCCTGGTTGCCAACATCAGCTTGCAGGGATGCATAACTTTCCTTAACATAGAGAGCTACACCCCTGCCCCTTTTATCTACTCGATCTCTCCTGTACAAGGTATAGCCGTCTATACCCATGGTCCAGCTGCTGAGCCAACGGCTGTGGGGCGCAGATCCCTAGCCTGCAGTGGTAGCCCACCTCCCCCCATGCACAAATCTGGGGGTCACAATACCCCTGTGCCTCCTCCCAGGTTCACACTGTGGTGGGAGCCCCCCCCATGCCCCTGGGCAAGCCACCCAGGCTCTGACCATCCTACTACCTGCCCCAGGTCCCCAGCCCCTGCCCTAACCTTCCCTCCTTTTCCTTCCACACCTACCTGTTTCCCATGGCCTCTGATCCTCTCTGCCACACACTTGCACTTTGACAGACCTGCATTTTGCATATTGGCTTCTATTCCAGGAGAACACAACCCCCCCCCCCCAGTAAACTGTCCCTATCCCTGAAGAAGGGTGTTTGTGACTGAAAGCTTCCAAAGAACAAGTTTCCTAACTATTTAGTTGGTCTAATAAAAGATATCACAATAACCCAAAGGACCTTGTCTGCCTGTGGTATGTAAGATTTTTAGGTGTGAGCCTGAGCCAGTTGCTTTCTTTTAAACAGAACCTCTATCATCAATCCTAGGACTACTGCCCATACCCTCTTGCTCTGTGAATGCCTAAAACCACCAATTAGGTACATAAAATGGGAACTGGAGCACAGAACATCTGCTTTGAATATCCACAGAGCAATGAAAATGTAGGGTTGGCAATGAAGACAGAAAAGAAACTGATGATGGTAAAGAGAGATCAGAAAGGAAGGGAACCATACCTGGCATTCATGGGCCACCACCCTTCCTAGCCCAGCATAGGGACTGAGGAGTTATAGAATTAAAATTGCTTTCCATGAAACAGTTCACTTAAGTGCAGAAATGACAGACAGGATATAGAAACAGTTAAGAGAATGCCGATCTTGGCAGGCAACCTGTTAGACCACAGGAGCTAAGGATCTAAAGACCATTGTGCAAGTCTGGGATCCAACCTTCCAATAGACACACAAAGACAAAGCAATAGCAGAAGGCTACAGTCCAAGGCATGGTGGGTCACAGGTCATATGAGGGGACTACTAACTCAGAATAGGAGTGGAAATGCAAGCCCAAACAATGGCACCTACAGAGTAGCAGCAGACTGAAGATATGTACAAACAGACAAGAGCAGTGGGACATAGAAAAGGCCTGCTGTAGAAGGCAAAGAAGTAAAAAGCAACATGAAGAATCAACAGGACCCTCCAGGAGAACAAAGGCAACCACAGGATGAAGAAAAAAATTCCCTATATGCCTCATCAACAATGATAACACTACCAAGAGCCAGGTAACCTGCCAGCCAACCTGGAAGAGGACTATGAGACCTAAGGGACTGGCAGTAAAGGCCATACCTCTACGGTAGGCTATGCAGTGATACCCTCTGGTCCCAGCTAGTCAAACACTTTCACACTAAGACACATCAACAAGAACTGTTAAAGAGAAAGATGAAGTAACATGAATGCAACTTGGGGAATGAGCACTGGTGGCAGGAGAGGAAAAATGTGGACAAGGCACCAGAAATGGCTGTTAGCACAGGGCTTGGATGAGAACTGCTGTCTCAGTAAATAGCTCTTAATAAATAGCCAATTCAGTTTGAGAAACATGAAATCACCTCATTGCATTATCCAGGACACTGCATACGAAACAGAAAACCTCCTCTTCATATGTATAAAACCCCTAAGTAAACAGCAACTCAAGTGACAGGAAGAATTTAACCAGCTTCCTAATGGTTAAGATTTGGTAAAGTCTTGTGAGGAACAGGAAGGGCCATTGGAACATTTCAACCTTCCTTTTCTTAAAACATCTATTTGATCTCTGTATCTTTTAGTGCCAGCGAAGCTTCCTGATATTTTAATTGTTTACATTTTCACTTTACTGAGTCTAGCTAGTCACGCATTTCACTGAGGCCGACTAGTATGTAAGCTAGGTACCTCCCATGATTTTGCAGTTTAGTACTAGCATGAAATACTGACATCATTTATGGGAATGCAGCTCCACATTACATATGCAAGAGGATATTTAATAAACAGAATGAGTGAAGATTTACTATTGTTATATTATGGGTGTAGAGGTTTAAATCTGACTGACTGATCTCATGTGGTTCCTTCCACCCCAAGCTTCTGTGACTCTGTGACTGATTTCCTTATTTATTCCTATCAGACATCAAAGAAAAATCCTGTCTTGATAGTCATGATACCTTTAAACAAGCTATTTTTGGTGCTGTTAAGTTTGTCAGTCACTCTTTGGTAACTTCATTGGCAGTACTGATTTGAAAGAATTTTTGTCTTGCCTATTACATATATGCAGACGTTTTTGCACGTGTAAATCAATTTACTTGACACCCAACTGCTGAAATTGCAGATGTATTGGCAAATGCCAAACTGGTCACTGTACATTTGGTTGCAAACCATATTCAGATGTACATGAATATATTGTCCTTTGCAGAACTGTATGTTTTCTGTTTCCAGGAGACAGAGCTGTATTTAAGGTATAAGAATTTTAATCCAGCTTTCATGGTTACCATGAATAGGCAAGAATGCTTTATAAGATACAATTTTAAAAAGCATTTTGTCAGACTCCTATTGCACGAAGCATCATTTTTATGTGTTATTCTGCAGTCAACGTAATGTTAATGGAAACTTGCCTTGTGTGCATAAACTTTTTAAAATTAATTAATTGCTTTTCTATTATATTCTAACAGATTTGTACCTTTTTCCCATGTGGCAATCTAAGTAACTAAAGTTAGTGTTTTCTGTTGAATGTCACAGAGCTGTCATGGTTTACACATATTTAAGAGCAAAAAAAATGATCATTCACAGACCACAGTTCTGAACTTAGTCCTTGTTGCCAGAGTAAACTTTCAACTTCTTCCGTTGCAAAATTAGTTTGCTACTGACAAATTAACTCAAAAAACCCAACCACTTGTATTATTATACATCACCATTCCTTTTATTTTACAAGGAAAATAAAAACTCCTTGGAGTAGAGAGTATACCTACCTTAAAATTTTGCTAAGGTGCCAGAAAAATATTAATTGTAATTATGAAAATATGTAGTAAAAAGTCCACATTTATTTACATAAGAAGGAAAAGTGCTTTGACTCAGTCAACTGAAATGGCAGAACAATGAAATCCATATGAAATGTGCTCTGGTTTAAAGCCAGTGGGAGAATTTTACTGGTTTGTTTCTGGTTATATTCCTGAACTGCCAGTGTAGCCAGATACTCTGATGTTTCTGAAATCTTTGAGTGACTGATGAGCAGAAAGCAAGATATTATACAACTGCCTAGAGTCCAGAGGTGTCCAACCTTTTTTGAATGTGGGGCCAGATCATGAACTTTTTATCACCCAGTGGGCTGGCGAGCCATATTCAAAGACCTCACAAGAAGCGGTATCACATCACCCCCCACAAACAAAAGTACAGTGTTTACTGTTGTTTCCCATTGCAGCACCTCGGGCCTCAGAAAACAGCTTGGAGGGCCGCATGGTGGCCTGCGGGCCGTATGTTGGACAAGCCTGGCCTAGACCATATTATGTCACTTATATTTGACAGGAAATCAATGAGGAACTCAAGGGAAGTTCTGGTTTTAAAATGATGGTATAAAATGTGCACCCCTGATCAGAGGCATCAAAAATTTAAAAAGAAATCTCAGTCAATCCATTCCTTCCTTGTCACCAATTATTCTTCCTAATACTTTTTGATGAATATCAGTGGTGAAATCTGTAACAACCTCTGCACTTCTGAGTTTAAATAAACACACTCAGAAAAATTTCCAATAATTTGTACCCTATTGCATTTTTAGCAAATCAGGAATGTTGAACTGATGCTGTCATGACAACTGAAATGATAAACAAAACTCTGTGTATACTTTAAGTTAATTTGTGTCATATGTATGGCCCTATGATCTGAACTTTTATCAATTAATATTGACATCAGTGAGATCAGGATTTCACTTGTGGCCCCTATCTAGGTTCAATCCTGGAAGGTTGGTGGTTTGCTAAGAGATCTGATATTCCACTACATTCTTTTGTAGCTCATCCCTTGAGAAATGATGTTTGTAGTTTGTCAAGAAGGTCTCAATATCTCAAAAGAATGCAATTCACAGCATTGGCAATAGCTCTTGCATAGATTACAATTTGCATTCTTTAAAATTTAATTACTTGGAAAAGCAATAAAAACATTAAAAGCTGAAGCTGTTCAGAATTTTTGGTGTTTTTAGCAATAGTGAATTCACCTGTTTTCTCTTTTGTTCTTTATGCACCACTTCATAAACATTTATTCACCTATTCAGAATGATAATAGGTACTATTCTCTGAGGAGATATGAATTTTTATCTTTAAAGCCATACAGAGGTAAAAATGTGCCCTTAAAATTCTAATTCCTTATTCTGAGCAAAGTCATTTCATTATGAAAGTGACTTTCATATCTTCCTTGCAAGAGTCACAGGAGGGATTTCAATTTCAACATGATATCTTGTTCCTCTCTAATTTCCCCACCTTATGTGAGATGTCAAAAGCATCTCACTTGCGACTTTCACAAGGAAGATATCATAACTATACTGGCAGAGCTAAGACTCTTAAATTGCAATTGTCAACGTTTTTACAGCAGCAAGCCACAGCATCAAAGGATGATAATTAAGTCATTTTCATTTTTGCAATTAGAATATAATTTCTAATAGAAACAGAATTTAAGTTCCCATTAGCTAAAGTTAGTCATCTGTGGCTTTATACTCATTTGTCATTTTATAATGTGAGGCAGTTCATTAAAATATCCAGGATTTGATATGAACATTATAAAAACTTTCAGCTAAAAATGACATTTTAAAAAAGGAAGCAAGCACTGCAAAAGGAAATGACACTTTGTGCACAATTCTCATGAAATGTAGTGCTGTGTCATGTTAATTCAAAAAACAAAATGAAAAAATGTATAGCTCCTTGATAGTTGCTTTGACTCTGTTGTTCTCTGTGCAACATGTGTCTGATAGATCATGTTTTATAAAATGAACACTGTGTTTAGTTATGCAGTCTGCTTGGTCCCGTTTTCAGTGACTGGTGAATACAAGCTATACAGACCAAACAAAATAACTATCCTGCAAAAAAGGTATCCCATAGAACTTTCTAAAAAAAAGGACAAAAAAAGAAGTTGTTATTCAGTGGAATTCACCAGAGAGAACTGGTAACATTTTGTTGCCACAAAATTGAGGGGTTATCTACAGAGGAGTTGACCACTGGCCCCTGCTCACTAGCTCTAGTATGAAATAAATATCACTTTATTCTGGAATAATTAGTCTCAGAGAGACTGTGGGGCACAGTTCACGATGCAAATGTATCTATGGATACATAAAGTTTTATCCAAATCATTTCAACAAAACCTGTGCAACACTTCGAAAAAAAAAACCATTCATTTCTCTATTGGTAATTGATAGCTCAGTTTGGCAAAAGAATAGATAATCCTTTAAATATCATTAAATAAAACTTTTTTAGGAGATCTACCAGTAATTCTATGGAACAGAAATTTCAGAGCTTTCTGTGGTGTCTGCTCATCCCCTCCAGCACTGCGGCTCTCACCTGGAAGTTTTGCTGAAGCCATGGAAAAAAATCGCGATGCTGCTGGGGCTCCAGTGCCACAGTTCTTGCCCACTTGGCTACCAAGCACTGAAGTGAGGGCAGCACCACAGGAAGAAGCCTGGCACCATGGATTTTTTCCTGGACTTTTTCTGACCAGGTCTCTGACTGGCCAGAGTCCACATGTTGTACCCATCCCAGACAGAACATTATGACCTGGTGGACCTACTGGAGTGGGCAGAGCATGTGCTGGATCCAGCACGCAGGGGAAGGGAAGGAGGTCTGTGGGCCCAATCCAGCCTGTGGGGCCAGCTCCATACCATTCATCCATCCATCCCGTGGACTAGTCCCACACAACTCACCCAGCTCAGGAAACCAGATGAGTTGGACAGCCTTGTTGTATTTAATTAATCTATGATTAATATAGATTTAGGTGACAATTTTCAAAATGTGTCTAGCTGGACTGGATTCACCTCAATTACAAATAGCTGCATAGTGAACCTTTGCAGGAACACATCTAAAGATTTGCTTAAAAAGTTGGCTTTTGGTAGCTTGATGGAGATGAACAACAAATGAGCTGGGGGAACAAACTCTGTATTTAAATTAGAAGGCAACAAACAGATTAGCAGCAGAGTCGCAAAGAAAATGGGTATTATTCCATGGAGGAAACTGTCAAACTTTATTGAAAAATCAAAAATAATTTTCTTTCAGAAAACACCATTCTTAATTTTTCTTTTAGTTAAAGAAAAAAGTTTTTCCACTAAAAAGTTCAAAATCTGAAGAAAGCAAACACTTCTCAGAAAAAAAAGTTTATATACTTAAAATATATATATATTTTAATAAAAGCTTTGGTGAAAATATTTTAGCCGACTTTCATGAAACATTTACCCCTGCTTTGTACTTAGGGAATATGCTGATAAATATAGATCATCATCATCATCATCATCTGTTAAACACTGGTGTGATTGACAAGTGTACAGTTAGTTTGGGCATTAGGAACAGTACAACTGCAGTGTCACCGAATATATATGCAGGGTCCCCGACAGTTTTATGAACCCTATTCTAAAGCCAAACCTGCTGCGGCTATACTGCTGTCAGTACAGCTAGATTAGAGAGAGCTCGGGCATGTCAATGTGCTACAGTTGCATCTCTTGACTGCAGTGCAAGATCACTCTCTTCCCACCATTCAATATACAGATAAAGAAAAAAGATTTCGCAGACTGACAGATCAGACAAGAAAGACAGTGACACAATGGGAAATACTGATGAGATATAACTTAAAATAGCATGGTTTTATTCTGAGGGGATTCTCTTGAAAGGGAGCAGTAAGGCACAAATTCTGCGAGGATAGTGGCATGTGCTAAGACATGTTCTTGGATGTCTTGAAGGATGAATTTTTAAACCGATGAAGTGTTATTTTGCTCTCTCTTTGTACCCTTTTTACCATTTATCAAAATTGTGAGATTACAATGTAACAAGTACTAGGGGATTCCTCCCTCTGCTTAGCTATCATAAATTGGACGTAAAATACCATTTTTTCCCCTGAAATGATATTTAAGTGTTATTGTTTCCTACTAAAATAAATAGGAAAAGAAAAAGAAAATTATTTCCTAAATGATTATTATTTTGTTCTCACCATATGGATCAATACAAGGACCTAATTTAAACTAAATCATTATATCAGGGCTAGGAGTAAGTTCATATCAGAACGTTTAGGAGTAGGTTCCTATTATGTCTCAGTGCAATACTGTCATGGTTTTCTGGGAGCACAAAACAGCATGGGTTTGGTTTATTAATTCAGTGTCTTATTTAACAGATGCATTAGAACATGTAGGGAGATACAAACTTAAAAATAAATGCAACTCATTAAACACGAGGACAAGTTTTATAAATATAAATCACAGAAATTAGCCCAATATCACAATCCTAAGACTACACAGAGAGGGAAGAAAAATGTGTTTTTCATGATAACATTATCTACATGCACTTCTTAAGGGCCCAATACATCACAGATTTCTAGGATTGGGATGAAAATGATTGGGCAAAAATTCTCTGAGCCCAAGAACAAGGTAGAAAACACATTTGAAAGAGTGCCACCTCGACAGACAATAGTAACTTCTTTCTGCTTTTAGTACTTGTCCACATACACACCCCACTGCAGATGGAGAAAAGCAAAATGAAAGTGAGATAGATACATCCTGAAACATAGATACAACTGCACCCTTAAATGTGTGCGCTTAGCTCCTGCGACCTTCAGTCCTTGGAAAGGCCTTGAGCAGTAAGGCCAGAGGCCAGGCTGTTGGAATTCACTTGAATAACAGGATACAGTCCAAGAAAATTTACTTGAATGACCTTTTCATTTGAGTTGTAAAAAAAAATAGAGGATTTTTCCACTTCCACCAGTTCCAGTTCATAACCTGATCCTTTTGACCTTTACTATCTCTCTAGCTAAGGAAACTTTAAATAATTTAGGATTTTCTTAATTATCCACCAATCTTTGAACTTCACCTCAACACTCTTTTGTAATCCTATATTAGGAAACATTTTTATATTTAGAATTACTTTTTGGGTAGGAAATAAAATTCACACTGCTCTTCTATTAATACATAAAAATATGCTGCAAATGGGATAGAGACAAACCGTTTCCCCACGAGACATTTTTAAAGCCAAAGAGAAACCCACAGTGTGTAGAATCCTTATGTTAAATCAGGGTACTAAAGGCTTTGTTACATATTAATTTTAGGTGGTTCCTGACGCTCTTAACCCCTAGATCAGGGGTGGGCAATTATCTTGGGCAGAGGGCCGCTTACTGAGTTTTGGCAAGCCATAGAGGGCCGCATGATAGGCAGCCCAGGGCAGATAAATATTAATTTTCTAAATTTTTAGGGGCCCTGCAGGCCAGATAGAATGGTCTGGTGGGCTGCATCCAGCATAATGTATTAAAACACGAGCCCTTCTTTACTTCCTCTTTCTTTTTAAATTCCTTTTTCTTTACTGTTTTTTATTTTATCCTTCAGTGGCTGACTTCCTTTATTTCACCACCCTTTCTCCACCCCCATTTCTTTTCCATTTCCCATTTCATCACCCAACCCCATCTCATTAACTCTCTGTCTCCCAGCTTGTTGCCCTCCACCCCACCTCAGCTCCAGCCTCTCTCTCACAAACCCCCACTAACAGTAAAGATAGAAGCCTGTCCTGGCTCACAGGGCCTCTGGTAGTAACTCACAGCTGTAGCTCTTAGTCAGGCACTTGTTTGCTAGTCCTCTAGTGGCAAGTCACAGCTGTGTAGGTAGAAGACAGTCAGAGAAGGTTTTTAGCCTTAAGGTATGACTCATATAAATTCAAGCTAGCACCAACACCAATCAACATTTAAGCAGCTCAAAGTGCAACATGTAACAAGTCTCACAGACTGTGGCAAGACTCAAAGGCTGAAGACTCACTGATCTGCTTACTTTCTTCAGAAGTCCAAAAGGGGATAGCTTGAATGATCTGCAAATTGATGAGCACCAGTCTCCTGACTGATGAACACCGAACAAACACTGGAGTCACCAGGCTGTTCTGGGGCAGAAGACAACCTGCTAGAGTCAGTAGATACTAACAGCAGTAATATTAGTTCTTTTAATGTTTTTAGATTCTTACCAAAGCCTCCCATAAATGCCCCAGCATAACCTGAAAATTTTAAAAAGAAATTCTTTGAGGTCAGAAATATCTTGACATCATGCTTGTTAACTTCCCTATAGACAGAGGCTTTATTAACAGTCCTGGGAAAGAAGTGTGTATCAATTTCTATGCAGAATTAGGGAGTGCAAGCATTTAAGCATAGCTATAAAAGGAGGTCAGGGTACCCATTACACATTATTTCAAGAGAATAGCTGAAATTTTTCTCAGAGTTAGGAACAGGATAAATTCACAGCCATTAGAGAGCTCAAGAGATGTTATAAATATCTGTTAAATATAAATATAAAATAATACATCAGAATGTTTGCCCTTAGGTGCTACTCTCAAAGATGATGGAGTTGGAGCTAACAAAGATTTCAGTGAGAGGTATTTTCTGAGCTCCTGCAGGACACTCCTCACCAGGATATGAGGGCTACAAGAAGTCATAAAGTACACTAACTTGGTTTTTACCAGGAAGTGGAAACATACACATTTCCATTTGACTTGAGAGCTGTACACACAAACATCTTGTCTCTAGGTCTTTTATATAGTCTGCTGTCACATTATAACTACCTCAGTTAAAATGGGACCTGCTCAGACCTTCCTTCTCCCTGATCTTTTGTTAGGTATACTACACAAGCACATACAAATTACCTGCTTTTTGATACTCAACTTGCTTTAAAGAAACTCCTCATTGTGTAACACAAGCTGGTATAAATTGACATCTGCCTCCTAAAAAAGAAACAGTCTAGAGCAGGGGTGGGCAAATATTTTGGGTGGAGGGCAACTTACCCAGTTTTGACAAGCTGTCAAGGGCTGCATGGGTAGCCCCGCCCCTTGACAGGTGCCCTGTCCCCTGGTCACCATATTGGGACCAATGTCCCAATGTCTTTGATCCCAAGACATTGGGACATTGGTCCCATGTCCCAGTGGGGCCCAAAGCAGGCCATAGGCCAGCAGGGGTCTGTGGAGCCAGGCTGGGCTGCACCAGCAGGGAGAGGGGGGAGCTGGCCTGGCTCCACAGAGCCCTTGCCTTCTGGGACCCTGCGCTTCTGCCACCCTGCTCTGGGCTTTGCTGGCACTGGCCCCAGGACACCAGTGCGGGCCCCATGCTCCCACTGGCTGCCCACCCACTCACTCCCAGTGCCCCCCAGCCCTGCGGTACAGGCGGGGGGCAGCGCACAGCCCCAACCCCCTGCTTGCTGGCAGGGAAGAAGCTGGTGCTGGGCACAGGGAAAAGCAGCCCCTTGCCCACCCCATGGCTGGTGCTCCCTGCTGCAGTCACTCGCAGCCCATGCAGGGCTATCCAGAGCAAGCACAGGCAGCCCCATGTGGGCTGCAAGCAGCTACAGCATGGGGTGCCGGGCATGGGGTGAGTGAGGGGCCACTTTTCCCCATGCTCAGAACCAGCTTGTAACCCTGCCCTGCTGCCAACCTGGTCTCTGCGCCGGCTCTGGGCTTGCCTGTCAGGGCTACGCACGACAGCAGCAGCTGCAGCCCCCCCGTGTGCTGTGCCATGCAGTGTTGGCTGCTGCTGCCCACCCAGAGCGCACGCAGGGCAGCCCACAGGTGGCAATGGCAAAAACTGCCTGGCGCGGCAAGCGGGGGGGGCCGCAGCTGCTGTCACTATGCAAATCCCCAACTGGTGAGCCCAGAGCCATGCAAGGCCCAGGCTAGCAGTGGGGCTGGGTTACAAGGTGGTGCTGAGCATGGGGGGGAAGGGGAAGACCAGCATCTCCCCCATGCCATGGCCAGCACTCCCTGCTGCAACCACTTGCAACCTACAGGGCTGTTCAGAGCAGGCATAGGCAGCCCCGTGCAGGCTGCAAGTGGCTGCAGCATGGGGCACCAGCCATGGGGTGGGCAAGGGGCCACTTCCCCCCCCGTGCTCAGCTCTTCCCTGGGCCACTTTTCCCTGGGGTCCTCCCCTGCCCAGGGTCCTCCTCCCCCTTCCCCCTTACCTGAGGTTCCAGCCAGGGCAGCCACATGGTCCCAGGCCAGAAGACCCTGGTGGCGCTTCCGGCCAGGGGGGCGGGGCTGGGCAGGCCCTGCTGTTGTGGGAGCACACTAGTGCTTCCCCTTGGTCCTACTGCCCTTGGTTCCTGTCATTTTTAACAGGAAACAAGGGCAGAGAAATATTAATTTTCTAAATTTTTTAGGGGCCCACCACACGCTGAATTTTGCCCACCCCTGGTCTAGAGATCACATATTCTGCCTACACTGAGATCTCCAATGCCTAAAGGATGTGAATATGTAAAAATCACCACTAAAAACTTCTCCAAAGAGTATGAATGGTAAATGTTAATAACAGTCAATTATTATCGTTAGGCTAATATTTAGCTGGAATGACCACCCCTAGTACTCACAGAGGAATCATCCACTATGGCATGTCCTGGCAACTATCCATTATCCACAATGAACAGGTACCTTTGTCTTTTTTGTTTTTTCTTGTTGTAGGAGTGCCAGGCAGTGCAGTCACCTTTTCAGTATTAACCTGTGGGACAAGGTGGCCCAGCAATAAAATGTCAGCTGTGCTGCAGTGTATTATTATGCCTTGTAACTAAACACTTTTTATGATGACCACAAAATAACTCCATCAAAACTACAACTGGCAATCCTAGGTTGAGAGAGAAGAGTTCTATCTGGGATCTGGGTGACATGACCTGCATGATCAGAGTGGCAAGAGCCCCCATGGGTACTGCATAGTATTATGGCTATAGAGGTTGATTAATTTATGATTATGGAAACCATAAACACCACTAGCTGTTTCTCCTTAAATAGTTCTTGAACTGTAATAAACTTATGGCATCTTACACTGTAGTCTATCAACATATAATACATCTATATAATGCTTTAAAGTATTTAAATTATGGAATTCTACATCTAAGTAAATGACTTAGTCAAAGTTCAAAGGATATTCATAGTTATAGTGAATTGCTTTAGCTTTGATTACTAAGTTTAAAAACATGCATCTGTAAAGCCTATACATCTTTGAGAAAAGATAATAGCAAGCACTTATTAAATTTCAGTTCCAGGTAACTAAAGCAGAGACAAGGATTTTTTTGGGTGATAACTTTTATTGGACTAACTGCAGAGTTGGGAGAGAGTTAGACAAGACTTTGAAGGCAAGAGATTCTTTTTCAAGTCTAAGGAGAAAAGCCAGCAAATTAAAAACATTTGGAAGAGGAGGGAAGACAAATTCCATGGGGTTGCAGAAAAAACTATTAGCAGAAGAAAAGAACCTGCTTACTGGGAGATCAAGGCCTATCAAAAAGAGGAAGGATCATTACCACCTTTCCTGTGTGAGAAAAAAATCAGGAATCGGGTAGGTTATAATGTACCATAAGGTTAATATCAGTGTTAGAGTTCTTGGTTTCTAGTTTCCAGCCAGCTTATAAATTTGTGTCCCCAGATTCACCATTTAAATGTCTAAGGTAGATTTCCCTCAAGCACGAGGATAGTGAGTCAGAGAGAAAGCTGTTGTTTTGTAAAAAATATGCTCCTAATGGTGTATGTTTATCTCTGTCCTTTAAGCAGACAAAGTTCTTCCAGTAAATCTGATATCTTTTATTATACAAACTAAAATATTTGGAAAAATTCTTCTTTGCAAGCTTTTGGGTACAAACACCCTTCTTCAGGCTGAGGAAGTCTGCAGTTGTTCTGCACTCTTCTTGGATGGGACAGAACAGAATAGAAGCCCAAGGCCAGTAGCAAAAATGCCAGTCAGTGAAAATGCAAATTGAGGCAGTCAATGGGTGAGAAATGGTGGGGGGGGGATCGAGGGGGGGATAGATTACATTTCTGGAGGTGCAGGTGTAAGATCCAGGAATGGTGATGGTTCTCTTGTGGGATGTAGTTATTGAAGGGGTGATGGAGATATGTTGGCAGATTTTACATTTCTTGTCCTGGCATGGTCTGGATCCATTTGGTGTGTTTTGGGCCATAGGATGTTTGCATCTGGTGATAAGGCTGGTGAGGTTCAGTGCTTGTTTAAAAGCTAGGATGGGTGGTTCTGGAAAGAGCTCTTTAAGAACTGGGTCTTCTTTTAGTATGGGTTAAAATTGTTGGAGGATTTTCCCTATAGGTTCCAGGGAAGGATAGTATGTCATAACTAGTGGTGTGCGATTCACAGGGATCTGCTTTCTGTACTGCAGCAATTATTCACGTGGAACCTGGGTGGCTCTTTCAAATGTGTGATCTCTCTCTTTGGAGGAGTGTCCTTGTTGAGTGAAAGCCTTTTTGAAATGTTGGAGGTGAAGTTCATGGGTGTTCTCTTCGGTGCAAATTCAGTAGTCTTGGAGGGCTTGGCTGTATATTACAGCTTTCTTGGTGTGTTTAGGGTGATTGCTGGTTATGTGCAGATATGTATGTTGGTCCGTGGGTTTCTTGTATATGGTGGTTTGTATTTTACTATTTTGGATAGCGATCATCACAGATCTTGGTTTTCTCTCATATTTGAAAAAGTAACCCAAATTCACATTTTATCTTTGATTAAAATGAAACATATAAACATACATAAGTCGTATTTCATTTCAATCATAAATAAATGCTGATTTGGGGTTACTTTTTTAAATCCAAAAATTGGACATTTTTTTTTTAAATCAGAAAACCAGAATCCTTGGTGATCATAGTGTCTAAAAAGCAAATGTTGGTGCTGGAATATTCAAGAGACAGTCTGATGGAGGGGTAACGATTATTGAATTTCTGATGGAAATCAATCAGAGATTGCAGGCTTTCAGTCCAAATGATGAAGATGTCAGTGATATATCTTAAGTATATCAAGGGTTTGATTTCATAGATTTCATAGACATTAGGCCTGGAACAGACCTCAGAAGATCATCGAGTCCAGCCCCCTACCCCAGGGGCAGGAAGCCAGCTGGGGTCATAGGATTCCAGCAAGAAAAACATCCAGGCTTCTCTTAAAGGTGTTCAAAGTAGGTGCTTGAACCACCTTTGGTGGCAGGCCATTCCAGACCTTGGGGGGTCAGACAGTAAAGAAGTTTTTCCTTATCTCCAGCCTGAAACAGTCTTGCAGGAGTTTATGACCTTTCAACCTTGTCATCCCTTGGGGCGCTCTGGTGAACAAATGTTCCCCCATGTCCTGGTGAACACCCCTTATAAACTTATAGGTGGCCATCAGGTCGCCCCTGAGCCTGCACTTTTCCAGGCTGAAGAGTCCCATGGCTCTCAGCCTCTCAACATAAGGTCTGTTTTCCTGACCTCTGATCATGCACGTGGCTCTCCTCTGCACTCTCTCAAGCTTCTCCACATCCTTTTTGAATTGTGGGGCCCAAAACTAGATGCAGTACTCCAGCTGTGGCCTCACCAAGGCCAAGTACAATGGGAGAATGGTGTCCTAGGATTTGCTTGAAAAGTATCTATGGATGCATGCCAGCGTTTTGCTCACTTTACTGGCTGCAGCATCACATTTCAGGCTTATGTTTATCTTGTGGTCAATCCTGACCCCAAAGTCCCTCTCGTCCATAGTGCTAGTGAGCGTAGCACTGCCGAGCCTGTAGACATGCTGCAGATTTTTTCTCCCAAGGTGGAGAACCTTGCATTTTTCGATGTTAAACACCATCAGGTTCTCATCCACCCATTTGCTGAGCCTGTCAAGGTCAGCCATTACCCCTCTGTCTTCAGGTGCGGATGCTTTACCCCAAAGTTTGGTATCATCGGCGACTTGGCCAGTCTGCTTCTGACTCCAATGTGCACATCATTAATGAAGAGGTTGAACAAAATTTGAATTGTGGGGCCCAAAACTGGATGCACTACTCCAGCTGTGGCCTCACCAAGGCCGAGTACAGAGTCTTGAGGGACCTCACTGGTCACAGGGCACCATGATGATTGACTTCTGTCAACCACCACCTTCTGGGTCTGACCATGGTGCCAAGTCCCCAGCCAGTGGATCCTGATGGATCTGAGGCCACAGTTGGTGAGTTTTGCCAAAAGGTGATCATAGGATACCAGATCGAAGGCTTTTTTAAAGTCGGGATATATGACATCGATCTCTTCCCCCTTGTCCAGGTGACAGGTCACCTGGTTGTAAAAGGAAATGAGATTTGTCAAGCATGACCTACCCACAAGAAACCTATGCTGGCTATCCCTCAGGGTGTTGCCAATGGCCAGGCCATTAAAAATGGCCTCCTTGATGATTTTTTCTAAGACCTTCTCCAGGATAGAGGTAAAGCTGATGGGCCTGTAGTTTGCTGGATCCACTTTCCTCCCTTTCTTGAAGATAGGCACCACATTGGCTTTCTTCCAATTATTGGGCACTTCACCAGAGCGTCAGGAGCTCTTGAAGATCCATGCCAGGAGCTGGACACCTTCAAGTCAGCCGGCCCTGACAATTTACACCCCAGAGACAATGTTCCAACACAGAGTTTTACCATCTCCTGTCACAGGGCCCAACAGCACAATACCATAAAGAACTCCTGATCAACAGGTAGATCCTGGAGCTTCTTTGGATCAATCCTGGGCTGGTAGGACAGCTGGGTGCGTGAGCATACACACACTCACTGCCCCCAGGCCCAGCAGGTCAATCTGTGGGGGAAGGAAGGAGTAGGGGTGAGATTGAAATCTCTATGGTGAGCAACAGACCGTGCAGCCCAGCCAGGAGCAGGGGAAAGTAAGTGGGGCCTGAGCCCAACTGGGTGGTAAAAGGATTGGAGTCTGGGGGACTCCTTTAGGGGTGCCGGGGGGACTCCCTCCCCATCTATATGGGGACAGAGGCGGCAGAGGTGGCTGCTGCTGTGCCTTGAGTCCCACAGCAGCTGGCCATATAGTTTCATAGTTTCATAGTTTCTAGGGTCGGAAGGGACCTGAGCAGATCATCTAGTCCGACCCCCTGCCATGGCAGGAAGAGCACTGGGGTCAAATGACCCCAGTAAGGTGGTCATCCAACCTCCTCTTAAAAACCCCCA
>NW_017728995.1:2491783-2493168 GCF_001723915.1 Gavialis gangeticus | reverse complement strand
GACAGGACCTGCCGCTGATGAACCCGTGCTGGTTGCCCCTGAGCATGCCATTCCCTGCTGGCCCCTCCTGGATGCGTGCCAGAATAATTTTCTCGAACAGCTTGCCCAGGATCGAGGTAAGGCTGACTGGCCTGTAGTTCCCCGGGTCCTCTTTCCTCCCCTTTTTGAAGATGGGAACCACGTTGGCCCTCTTCCAGTCCTCCGGCACCTCTCCAGAGCACCACGAGTGTTCATAAAGCCGCGCCAGGGGACTTGCAATGACCCCAGCGAGTTCCTTCAGGACTCTAGGGTGAAGATCATCTGGGCCGATGATCTTCACATGGAGGAGTGGCTCAGCTCATCAGCAGGGACACAGGAGGGGCGGACCCATCCAAGCTGGGTCTGGGAAGGTCTGGTCATCAAAGGGCACACAGGAGGGAGCTCCTGCCACTGGGAGCTCCAGAATTCCATTTCCCTCCTCCACCTGTGCTCTGCAAGAAGTGGGCAGCCCACAGCAGCAGCTGCCTCTTCCCAGGCACAGGTGGGGGAGCATGGGCCCCTGGGGCTGTTGCTGGTCTGCATCCAGTGGTGAGAGGCCCCCCCAGTGCTCCTGGATGACCAGATCTTCTGAGACCCATCTGGGCCAGGGCCCGATACCACTTCTGTGACACTGTTGCATTGAGCCATGCCCACCCGGCAGCCAGATGAACGTGGCATTGGATCCCAGTTCAGCCAGGTCTGGGACTCTCCATGGTCCGAGCGTGGAAGGGGGGGTGCTCCGTACACGTGTGCCCCCCCACCTATGCTTGGAATGAGGTGGCTGCTGCTGTGGGCTGCCTGATGCACCCAGAGCACAGATGGGGGAGGGAAATGGACCTGTCAGATTAGGCCCAGCAGCAGGAGCCCCCACAATGTGCCCCTAGATAGCAGAGTGTCCCAGAGCCATCCACGCCATGACCCAACACCACATTTGTCTGGCTGCCAGGTGGGCACAGCACAGAACATAGCCACAGCACAGAAGTGGGATTCGGCTCTGGCCTGGGTCAGTCTGGGAAGATCTGGTCATCCAGGGGCATGTGGGAGCAGCCCAGCAGAGGCCTCAGGGGCCCGTGCCCCCCACCTGTGCTCCAGGTGCAGCAGGCAAAGCACATCAGCAGCAGCCTCCTCCCAGAGTATAGGTGGGTGGGGCACAGGTTCCCAAGGCCTCTGGAGCACAGGTGGGGAAGGCATGGGCCCCCAAGGCCTCCGCTGGACTGTGCCCAGTGGTGTCAGCCCCACCCTCCATGTGCCCCTGGACCATGGAGAATCCCACACCCAGCCAGATCATGTTTGTCTGGCCACCGGACAAGAGTGGCTCAGAAGTGGGATCAGGCCCACTGGGTCTGGGACACTCTGTGGTCCAGGGA
>NW_017728995.1:2488609-2491439 GCF_001723915.1 Gavialis gangeticus | reverse complement strand
TGGGGTGCCCTTTACTACTAAAAAGTGATCTTCACCATAAAAAGAGTGGAGACCACTGCTGTACACCAACATCCTCCATGATGACAGACTACAAGCCAAAAAGAACACTATCCCTTATGAGAAAACTCCTTCTGTTTCCATTAGACTCCTACTTTGTCCTCACACACAATATTTCAGGTTTGGGAACTCCCTATACCTACAGATGAATGACACTGCCATGTGCGTATGTATGGTCCCTCAGTATACCAACACACTTATGACAAGTGTTCATTTCCTCTGCAGCTACCCTTCATCCCCATGGTAACCTCAGGTATACTGATAACATATTTGTAATATGGATATATAGAAAGGAAACTCCAGAAAAATGTCATTAAGACTTTTAGCAACTTTTACCCTTCCATCAAATTAAGTCTGGAATACTCCACAGTAGATTCATTTGCCAGACACTACAGTAAGAGTTTGCAATGGTCACATTACCACCACATTGTATCGGAAAAACCAACCAACTGCCATAGCTACCTCATGCCACCAACTTTCACCCTCAGTACACTATGAGATCCATCATCTACAGCGAAGCTATACACCACAACCATATCTGCTCTGATCTCACCAACTGGGATGAACACTTTAAGGAACCAGATCAGGGATTCTTCCAATTCCTGAAACTGTAACAACTGAAATCAACAAACCCAGATTCAGACCTCACTCCAACCTGCTACAATACCAACCCCAGGACAAGGACAACAGATTCCCTCTAGCTGTCACCTACTGGCCTGGCCTGAACACCTAAAACACATACATTTGGAACACAAATTAATGACATCATTAAAGATGTCCAGTGACCTCTGGGAAAAGCATGGCTGTCTCAAGGTGGTCAGGGGGGGACAAACCTCGCTTAGCTTACAGACAGCCCCCAACCTCAATTTCAAATGGCATCTCAAGCAACAGACTACCTCCCATTCTCATTGAGACACCAGGCCTTGCAATGGACCCAAATGCCTGTTGTGCCCCCACATCAGTACAGACTACTACATCACTGGATTGAATAACAAAGAGTACAATATCGAAGGTTCATTCACCTGCAGCTCCATCAATGTCATATACACTATCACCTGCTTACAATGCCCATTTGCTGTCTTGATCAGATAGACATGGCAGTCTTTTAAAGAATGAACGAACACTGATCTGACCCCAGCTGCAGAAAAACACAAAAACCTATGTCAGAACATTTCAACCTCCCTGAACATTACACTGCTGACTTCAGCATTGCTGTTCTCAGGCAGAGAAATTAAAAAAAAAAACAGTCTGAATAGGAAATTGTGGAACTATAAATCATCCACAAACTGGACTGTGTTAAGTATGGTTTAAATAGGAACTCTTACCCTATTACCTGGACCAGCTTTTGTGACCCCTTTGTTCCTATGAGTCCTTTGCTTCTATGTCTCTCACAGCACTCGCCCTCCCACTCTTCCCTGTCCCCTGCTTTCCTACCTACTGTATTCAAATCACTCACTTCACTTTATACTCTGCTCTATGCTGTCCTTTCACAGGATCTGATGAAGTGAACTTGGGTTCACAAAAGATTGTGCTATATATATTATTTAGTTAGTCTATACAGGTGCATATCTACCCTACCTTGAGTTAATCTTCTGGCCACTCATAACTTCTCAGTAGTCTGTGATAGTTCCTCCAGGCTAACAGTACATAGTAACATTTCTTTGAGCATAAGAAAGCAATCTGGGGAGTTTTTTTCAGACAAATTAAAGTGGGGAGGCAAAGAGATTTCAAAGGAGAGGTAAAAAAGCAATGGAGATCAAAGAGACACTTGAAAATAAAAGCAAGATGCAGAAGAGAAAAGGCAACAGGGCAGAGAAGGAAATCTGTTTTAGCACACTAGAAAGTAGTTTAGAGGAAAAAAAGCAGGAAGTGGACACCTGAAGGAGGAATATAGACTGAAGCCCCAAATTTCAGCAATAGGAGATAGAAGGAAGAGGGATGAAAGATTGCAGAGGGGCTTATGACAGAGAGGAAGCCAGTTAACTGAATATAGAGCAAAGGAGGATATTAAAGATGATCAAGTGCTTGGGGAAATGAATCTTTACCTGTTTAACTTTTTCATTATACTTATAACTTGTAGAACTGGGACTAAGATGTGAAAGGCCAACCAATTTATGGGCCAACAAAATATTTCATGTAGTGTTTTGCCCAATATTATTTAAAACTTTCCAAGAGTGGGACATTCTCTGCTTCCCTGGGAGAACCTCAACAACACAGTATTCAAGTCTCACTGCCTGGAGATTGCAGCAGCCATCTTTTTTTTTCTTTTTTTTTTTTGCTCCCTCTGAATAAAGTAAGTGAATGAATTTCAGATATTATATTAGCATAATTTTCTTCATCTGCATTTCAGGAGAAGAGAAGGAAACCACAAGGATAATCAGAAAGAGAGCAACAAGAATCCTAAAAGGTTTGGAAAGCATGACCTATTAAGCAAGGTTGAAGAAACCAGATTTGTTCTCTCAAGAAAGAGAGAAGATTGAGGTAGGCTAAGGTAACACTTTTCTATAAATACTGAACATTTTTTCCAGAAGCCCAGTTATGTAAAACCTGCCTGCAACTCAAGACATCAAGAAAACATAGCTACAAAAACAATTTAAAAAACCTAATGATTTTATTGAAAATTAACAAAAAGGTGAAGTGAAAAGTACATTGTTTAAAACGCTCCAGAAAGTTTGATGGAATGGTCTAAAATGTTTTGTAACACATAACTTAAGCTGAAAACAAGCTCTGGAAGGCAAGCAGAACACTGATGATTAATGCCTGGAGCACCTTA
>NW_017728995.1:2482955-2483609 GCF_001723915.1 Gavialis gangeticus | reverse complement strand
CATCAAGAAAACATAGCTACAAAAACAATTTAAAAAACCTAATGATTTTATTGAAAATTAACAAAAAGGTGAAGTGAAAAGTACATTGTTTAAAACGCTCCAGAAAGTTTGATGGAATGGTCTAAAATGTTTTGTAACACATAACTTAAGCTGAAAACAAGCTCTGGAAGGCAAGCAGAACACTGATGATTAATGCCTGGAGCACCTCATCTTGTACAGTACAGAAAGCAGTCTTAGCCAAACTTACTGACGTTGATGCAGGAAGATGCAAATTACACATCCTGCATAACACATTTCTCCAAATGCCCAGGGAGGACTCTTTATGAGGGAACAAAGGCAGCATTCTTGCCACCGTCATTTTTTAGGATTTTCTACTAGAAAGACTTTTTAAGGCTATAGTTAGGTTTCCATTGAAATCTTTGAACAGGGATGTACCTCATTAGTGAACTCACTGATGGACTTTGTCTGGTCTCAAACCTCCTTCTAACCAATAGTGATTGCTTTGGGTTTTGTTACCTCCATCAGACACTGTGACCCCCTTTTTGGTATACACATCCTTTTCTTGCCATAACCTACTGCCTGGATCTATGCCTTGATTCTATGCCAAGTAGCATGGATGAGATGAGGCTCCCTACCTTTGTCCCTACAATTCTC